>NW_026136708.1:25208646-25401515 GCF_905237075.1 Dicentrarchus labrax
TAGATCCGTCCCTGCAAACATCACTCCAAATAAACTATATTAATGCATCATATCTGCTGAATGTGTAAATAGGCAACTCAGATTGCTTCTCCTTCACCTGCCTGCTCAACTCACAAGAGATTATGTAACGTCACGCTGCTGTAGAGTGATATCAGGTGCGGTATCAGAGTACTTTTATGATTACATGAGCTCAGTATCGGACGGGATACTGGTATTCATCCCTAGCTATGGGTATCCCTCTAGCATCATTTCTGAACATGCCCCCCAACAAAGTGACATAGTAAAACTATCAAGAAAGTCACTATATGGAGGTGGTGGTGTGGATGGATGGACTTGTCGTGTCCTGTGTGAAACCAAAAGTAAACAATTTCTTTGAAGTAAAGTACATAAGATAAGTTTTATTAATGTGCTTCAATTACGTCATGCTTGTAACTTAACCAAGTTGTTTCTGTGGCGAATCCTAACCAAACTTTGACCTTTTCACATCAACAACACAAAATATTATTTTTATTTTTAACTTTAAGACGCAACCTCAAATCAACTGTTACGATTAAATGAAAATAACCAAAGCTAAATTTCATCACAACGACTGAAATCCAACAGCCAGTGAAATAATGATGTGTCAGGAAGCAGTCTGGAAGAATTCAATAGAAGTGTGCAAATTATACCTGTGTGTGTGTGTGTGTGTGTGTGTGTGTGTGTGTGTGTGTGTTGTGAAAGAGAGAGAGAAATGCACATGTATTCTGCTGGTTCATTTATTCTAATGTTTGAGATTAACGAGACTGAATGAGAGCGGAAAAGGCTTTAAGTGAAAAATAAATTCTTCCCAGAATGTTTTGTTAAGAAATGTCCGTCCTCTAATGCACTTTGGACCGGATGTTTGATGGCAGTGCTGCAGAGGTTCTGGAGCTACTTCATACTAAATGTAGACAGAGAGGTCTGTAAATTAAATGTTTCTGTACAGCACAAAAACTACGTCTCAAATAAAGTTTTATTTCCTTTCCTGGTTCTGTGATCCAGTCGTCCTGGCATCTTAAACCCCACCCACCTGTTGTTGCTGGCAGTTAAAACGAACGTCCTGAGAAATAACACAAACCTGAGCTGACAGTTGAGCAGAGCCTCAGACACTTCTCAGGGTCTCCAGGCAATCGGCGTGCCAACAGGGTGTTTGTTTCTTTCTACGGGGACTTGATGTGGCAGCCAACGGGAGCCTTGGAACCCAACATGTTGAGATTTTACATTGAAGGAACGACGAGGAGATTCATTCAGTGAGGATTCACTCAAAGACATTTTTGGATAAATCTACAATGCTATCTGAGAAATGCTGAAGAGTGGAAGATAATACACTGTCATAAAAATATTAGTGATAACAGTAATCATTTAATTTAAACAGGTTAATTATATTAAGTCAAAAGGCCAAAAGAGTTTTTTGTACCACGCTGTAAACATGTTCATTTCTGCAGTAATGTTGGATATTTTTATGGAAGCTCATGTGAGGAAAAAAAAAGATTCTGTCAGTCATTATAAGAATTTTAAGAAGAATCTTATTCATAATAAGAAACCTTCTCAAAATAATGAATTATGACGAGTCAAAATATGGAGAAAGTTTCTTATTATAATGACTACAGAATCCTTTCTTTTCTCCTCGTCACATTGGCAGAAATGGACTTCCCTACATATTAGTATGGGGCCATATGGAGAGTGACTCGCCAAACAGGCTGTAATCATGTTTATTTCAGAAAACAGATGAACATTGTGAATGTATATTTTCACGAAGACTACATACAAAGGTGAGGGAGAAGGACAGCGAGACACAGGTGGAAATAATCAAGGCGGGGCAGACAAAGACAGGTCGTGGAGTAAAACAAGACACAATTGGAGGAAAACTACAAAATAAAACAGGAAATAACCAAAGAAAACTCCAAAACAATAACAAGCAGCTTATGAAGTAATATACTGTACATTCACACTCAACATGTAAGTTGCAGTAAGTCTGAACCATTTCACTCTCACTGAAGGTTTTTAAGATCAAATACCCACTGCAATGCAGGAGATTGATACTCCTTTTGATTCTGGTCGGTACGCATCATTCTGTTCATTAGTTATGTTATACATTGCCGTATCTGTTTCTTTTATAATTGGATCATACCATGGTCTGGGTGAATGTCCGTTAATTCCTGATCTAGGACATCTACTAAGTAGTTCACAGTTCGAAATGAATGACTCTGAATCTTGCGAGCATAATGTTAGCTCTCTGGTTCGTCCTATGTAATGGAGTAGTGAACGTTTCCATTGCATTGAACCTTATGGGATGGTAATGATTCTTCCAGGTATTATTAAATACCTCAGGTGTTACCAGGGAAATGGAGTCATGGCTTGTAAAAAAAAAAAATATATATATTATTTTGGGCATTATCTCGTACATATAGGCTTATGGCTGACTACTCCATTCTGATTGGTCCAAGGGTTCTCAGTAAAGGGACAAATTCAATACCGTTACTTTCCCCCCCAAAAAAAAAAAAAAAGATCTATGAGCATGTAAAAAAACCCTGTGCCCCCTTCCTGGTGATTCAAGATGTGAAAAACTGAAAACATCAGTAAGTCACAGATAACTGAATTTTAAAAAACATAACACCAGATGCTGTAATGTGCTCATAAATAACCTCCACTGATTGCTCACTGCACTAATACGCCACACGGAAAACATGTTGCAGCGTCAACATTTACACAACACTAATCAACATTATTGATCGGCTGTGTAATACAGGCGTGACTGTGCAGAGTGAGTGGAGAACTGGCACACTTTGATAATGGCTTTTCAGTTTCAAAACCCTGGGTGGTCTGTTTCTGATCAATACAGCCTATTTAAACTGTCTCCGATGTATTTATCAGTGAGGTCAGACAGCGCTACTTTATATTAAACTCCTCCCCATCAGCACTTCTAAAGCGCCGAGATAAGACAATGTATTTATATGTGAACAAATGAGAAAATAAAGTGTTTGTCAGCAGCATACCTGCGAGAGTTTGTGATTTGTGTTCGAATGGAGATGAGGCAGCTAACAGCACGGACAGGAACATTGATTAGTACACACTGGAACAAAGTCTCATTACTTTACTGAATGCGATTGTGCTTCCTGATCCTACATATAGAGAAAGATTCGGGGTTGTTCATTGCTCATTTCCAGATTGTCAAATACCCCCAATGGGCCTGCTTACTGGTAACCATCTCCCATCGTTAACTTAAAGGAGCCGGCTCATAGAAAGAACTCTAGTGACCTCAAACGAGTCCAAGTGATGTGATTATCAGCAGACACAGAACAACATGATCCTCCAATTGGAGTCATGTATCCCATGAATCTGAATCTCCTTTTACCTCTGGTTTGGTTTCCACCAACTACTCAGGGAAACATATATTCATATTGTCTGTCTGCTGTTTGGTGCTGGGCAGGTGGTGTACAGTGGGTTTATTGGAGGATTTGCTGCTGCTGCAAACGTTGAGTTTAGACAGGAAATCATAAAAGTACTATGAGGTGGAAGGGGCTCAGCTGGTAATAATTCTCAGTGGGTCCTGTGAGCAGCACCTTTCACATAACACAAAATCATTTGTCTCAGTGTAAATACTGAACATTTTGTACCAGTGGAGCTTTAAGGATCAGGCAGTTTCAACAGTACAGGCACATTCACACTGTGGTTTGTCCAGAACAGCCACGGTCTCAAAGGTTTCTCATTTAGGAGAATCTATTGGCAAAAATGTTATATAATATTCATTAATTTATAATGACTTGATAATAATAATAATAATAATAATAATAATAATAAATAATAACCACCATGTTTCTACAGTTTCAGCCACCATACCATTAAATCCCACACACTGGACCTTTAGAAAGAATACAGTTTAACATTTTGGGAAATAATCTTGAATTTACTTTCATGTCCACACTGTATGTGGAGCTACACCCAGCAGCTGGTTAGCTTAGCTTAGAATAAAGACTAAAACAAGGTGGAAACAAGCAAATCAAAAACAAAATCCACCTTCAAGCACTGTGATTAGTGAGTTATATCTCGTTTGTGTAAACCTTACAAAAACCAAAGTGTAAAAACATGCTGTGGTTACTGTAGAAGTTGTTATGTGCAGGGACTTCCTAGAGTTTTTTATTTGAGTCCATGACACATGATGACAATTTCACTGTGAACGGTTGATAATGAAGTACTTTCACCTGCTCAAGGTGTAAATTGTAAAAGTTAGCACGTAACTTTATGTTGTAACTTACTTGTACAGTTAGAGTTAGGCAACTGAAACACAGTACACATCCGTCCACCAAAAGAATCCTAAATAACTCAGGAAATCTATAATTATAATTAGATACTGAACTAGAAAATGCTGTCAGACCTCCACCAAGGAGGCAGCTCACTGTGGAACAATGATTAAAATCTATAATTCAGGAAACGTAATTGCAGAATGCAGTCCTGATCAGCAGATATTAATCAACCAGCTATTATGCGGTTTGAATGTTATTGTGCATGTGACAGCTGTAGTTACTGGTGGTAACAGCTAATGCAGTTTAATTCTACAGATCACAGAATACTGGAGGCAGCCGAGATTGGACCACCGATCACCTGAACAGTTTCTTCCCCAAAGGCCATCACTCTCGGCCCGTTTGTTTTGGCGAGGAGGAGACCTCTGTGGATAACTGGGCTCCTGGGAGAAACCTCGTCGATGAAAACCGAAGTAATCCTAACCGGGAGAAGCTGACTGCAGTGACGGCAACGGAGGTGAAGAACTCCCATGATCCCACGTTGCTTCACCACCTCATCAAACTTCCTCTCTTGTTATTGTTTTCATGTGAGAGACCCCCTAGTGGCAGAAATAACATACTGTACATGGACGTAACTTTTTAACTTTAAGCAGTCAGGCAATAATTGGCCTTTTTCCATCGTTCTGTGAGCAACTGTGATCTGATTTTATGCTGAACAATGCATGAGTCTGCAAACAGGAGGGCCCAGTGGTAGTAGTTGGTTACCTTTCTGAGAGGTTGGAGGTGTGCAGCTTCATCCAACAGCTCACTATGGCTGCTCCTTCTTGTTCCATTCCTCCCTGGAATATTCCACTGAACTGCTGTCAGACTTTATTTATACAGCACTTTTCATACAAGCAAATTGCAACAAGTTTAGGTAAAACAAGTGATTTGGACAACTTTTGAGCAGATTATTTCCTGTTTAGGAAAAGTTTTATACAATTCTATGTCTGTATTATGTAGTTGTATCTTTTTTGACAAATTCAGTGTTTTCTTGTCACTGGTGCTGAGATATAGGTCTGCTATGTATTTTTTTTAACAATGCGACAAATACACATTCATATATTGAAAATGTCGAGGACAACACAAGACTTAGAACAATAACTTTATTTCCATTGTGGTCCTCTTTTCTGGAAGACAGGATGATAATACAAATCACAGAAGACTGAGGTACTCTCAACCATAATTGTCTGCTTTAAGGGGAGCCAATTTTATCTCTGTGAAAGTTGGTAGGGCATGTCCATCTTTATGCTAATCTTCACTTATGAGACTGACTCAGATTGATCTCACACACTTTGACATGCAATGAATATAAGAGGCCTGCCAGCTGGAACAGATACAATCACCATCTGCCTTGTGGGAGGACACATTGTGTGAGTGATAGAGTCTATTCTTTCAGCTACAGGTGAGTGCCCCCCCAGATGTATTAAAAGACAATATTTTATCACTGCAATGCGGCACAGAAAGCTGAAGTTTAATGTCGGAGAAAATCTGATGTATCTGCAGTGCTGTTCTATTGGACATAAAATAAAGAGACTATAAAGAGGGACAGGCAGTAAGAAACAAGCAATATAGTTCAGACAATGAAAACATTCAGTGCAGCAGTAAAGAATATTTTAGCAAATGTTATGAACATTATAAAGAGTTCAAAACTGTAAACCTTGTATGTTGTGTTTGTTTTTGGGCCCTCTACTGTAAATCAAATTTCCCATCCAGGAACAATAAAGATTTCTACTGCCTTGTTTCATTGATTTCAATGGGAATCTGACCCGCTGGCAGGCATTAAAAATAACTTTAACCTAGAAAAACAAACAAGACCCTTAGCTAGAACATTGTCTGTTTCCATAAAGAGAGGCATCAGTTATAAAATAAGACTGTTTTATAACTACTTAAAGGACCAGTGAGTAAGATTTTGTGACATCTAACGGTGTATTAACAAACCTGTAGGAGAAATATTGGTGGCCGCAGAACTCGCAAAAAACGTGAAAGCCTTTATGTTTGATTTGTCCATTCTTATGGTCTTTGCACATCAAGTCCGTATTTTCTGTCTTGCCTTTTTTTAATTATACAGTTACACATAGAAACCTTGCACACTGAGTCCGATGCGTTTTATTATTCTATTTGTTATGATATTCACAATAAAAGATGGAGTCGTCATGCAGAGAGGATGATATTGTGGTTCTCTCACTTTAAAGTAGAAAAAGTAATTGCAGTCCATGCAGTCAACAGCAAGAGTTCCACCTGCTGATAAAGAAGCTGTCTACTCGCTGCTGTCGCTCTGTCTCTTCTCCATCTCACTTTTTTCCTTCCTTACTTCTCTCCTGGTGGTTCCACCACAGGCCGTCGCCACTCTCTGCCCACATCCTGCATTTGGCACAACGGCTAGAAGACGCTGATCAGTCCACCGTCTTTGTTTGTGTATTTTTCTCATATAACTGATGCAAAAAACACAAAAATTTAACCTGTTTTTCAAAAACTTTAATGATAGATGAAAGTTTCAGAGTCAATTTGTAAATGTCATGGCCCTGCTCCTCTCCTGCTCCCTTTGCTCCTCCTCCTCCCCTGTGTGTGTCTGAGGGTGCGGTCTCCATTCACCTCACCTGTGCTTTGCCTCACCAGCTCTCTATCACCTCGTTAGTATCAGCCCTCAAGGACCCCGGTGTCCTTTTGCTTGGGGCCAGATTGTCTGTTCAGCGGACTTGGTGGTACACTCTTGGCTCCACTCAGTGAGTAGCTTGCTCCTTTGTGTTTTTCCCTGTTCCTTCTCTCCTGTCAGATCCCCATATCTCCAGAGTTCCAGGGATTCAACCTCTTCAGAGTGTTCAGAGATCCTATCTCTCCGGAGTCTCAGGGATCCAACCTCTCCAGAGTTTCCGGAATCCGACCTCTTCAGAGTTCCAGGGATCCTTCCCGTGCAGTCCAGGTGGTGCCATGTGCGAGGCGTTTACCACATTTGACCATACGCTGTTAAGAGACTCCGGTCACTTTTTAAAAAATGTCCTCACGTCTTAAACCCCACCCACCTAAATGTACATTATGAAGCCTGCTGTCAGTACTCAGGTCTAGATGACGGTGAATCCGACCTCGGCTCATCACATAAACCTGCTGTGACAGATTAGCATTCAGAGAGGGCAGATGCTGTCTGGCTATGTCCACTTCTATTCAGGGATTGTAGAGGCTGGTTGGATTATAGGAGCAAAATATGCAAAAGAATATTGAAAAGGAATAATAATAACACAAAAGACAAATAAGTCAACTGAAGATAAATAGAAGAGAGTGGAGGACAGAGAAAGAGTGTGTGTGTGTGTGCATTTTTATATCAGTGTGTTGTTTCTTATCAGTGAAACTGTCTCCTCTGTGGAAAAAGCTGAATTACATAACTGGATTTTGTTTTTAAGAAATTCTGTTGGCCCAAGGAAACTTCACTCAACAGTACTCTTGAGTGCTCAGAATTCCTCCGAGACCTACAAGTCTGAACCCGCCTGCTAATGGCAAATTTGAGACCAAAATTCGACCCCAGACAGAGACTATATTTTTGTCTTTGGCTTGGAAGAAGAAATGACAAAAATCGCAAAGTTATGTTTGAAAAGGCTCCCTCACAAATAAAGAATAACTTATCTGACAATTGACCAATCAAGCTTGGCTAGCAGAGGTAAAAGGCTGTTCCACCAACCCAATACGCCTGTCATCGTGCACAGTATGATTTCAACCCTGACCTGAGCTGGAACCAAGCTGGACCAGAGTGTGAAGCTTAACCTAACCCGACAGGTCCTGAAAATGGGTTCTGGGTCATGTTGCATTCAGGTCAGGTTGCTAAACTAAAGTATGAAGCCATGTTGCAGTTGAAATCACTGTAAAACCTATACATTCTTGATGCTGGCAGTACAGATTTTATTCTGTGGGTGAACGGTTGGATAGAGACCTTACAGGGTTACTACCCATCATATAGAATATTTAATAACACTTGTGCAGTGCCTGTAGGAAGTATGTATTGCTATAGATAAGTGGGAGGTTAAGTAGCTTTTTCATGGATGGCCAAATGAGGTTGTGTTTAAAGGTGGAACATCAGGGACATTTCGGTTTGTTGTGAAATGTGTAGATTGATAACTATTGTGTTTTCATATAATTTGGCTTTTAGCAAGGCCAATTCTCCGCACCCTCCTCTGTGTGAAAGTTTCAGATGCGGCGAGGGGGGAAATTTCACTCCGTCCCTGATCCTCCTCTAGAGGTAGTATCAGGGACGCAGGAGCGAGGGCGTGTCGGTCAGACAGTCTGATAACTGCACAGGTCTCTCACTCAACTTAATAAAGAGAAATGTCCCACAAAGCAACGTTACAGGACCAAACAACAGTAACGTAGTAACTGTAACTGTCTTTGGAAACTTATATGAGGGAAAGAAAATACCACAGCTGTATGTGGAGAAGCGTCTGTCCTCCTGTCTGTCCTCCCGCCTGTCCTACCGACTCTTCGTCACATTTCTGTCCGAAAAACAGCGAAAAACTCACGGAGTGTTTGTGATCAAAAATCAAAAATCACCGCAACCGTCAGCCATACGGAACGAGATCAGTTTACTTTCACTTTCCAGGATGTTTGGGCTCTGCAGTGATTGGCTCTGGTGCGCACGTGGCTACGGTGGCTGTCATTGACAATGCTAGCGGAATTTGGAAATAATTTATGAAATAATTTATTAACGGTATATTTATAGTCCAAACAAAGCCGACGTTGCACACCCTTAAAACCACACAGCAGCCATGTTGAAACTCTCAGGTCAGTCTGGTCCTGATCTGCAGAGATATTTGAGCCACACACACACACACACACACACACACACACACACAGAGATTTCTTGCTTTATAGATAGATAGATATCAAACATATTGTGATCAAACGGGCAAATACCATTCAACTCACATCTGTCCTTCTCCCCAGCTATGTCCAATATACAGCAATGTGAGAATCATGTGTAAGGTGTTCATTAAGACCGAGCCCTTTACCAGCTGATTCCATTGATTAAGCTTACGTGTTGCTGCTTTTCAATAGCTCATTGTCAGGCAGGCAGGTATGAGAGGTAGACAAAGACCTAACTGAAATACGTTAATGGAAAAATGTGAGAGAAAAGAGACATATGAAGCAATCTGGAATCTGACTGCTCCGGCTTTCATCTATTGAACCAAAGTGATGGCTGTAGGCGGCAAACCATTTCCTGCTTTAGATATAGGGCGATAAGACTTTGCTGTGAGTCAGCCGCGCTTCAGTATTGCTCGGATGAGGCATTTAAGAATCACTGGGTCGAAGATGATGTTCATTACCTACCGGGGGGAAACCTTATTGATCTGTCCACAGCTTTTATGAAGCAGAATGGGACTTAAATCACCTGTCCAGCTACACTGCGCTCAGCCTGAAGCCAGATGATTACTCTGTTTCTGTCTGTCCATGTCCATCTTTCTCTGTTCTTCCGCTCCTTATAGCTTAGGGCCATATTTGTCTGTGACTTCTCTTCTCTTTGTGTCACTCCTTGTTTAATTGTTTCTTCTTGGTTACATTTAGTTTCTCAATGTTTGTGTTAAATTCAAATATATCACTTTCAATGTTTCTCAGTCATTCTTAAAAGCAGCACCAAACAACAAGACATTTGCTTGACATTTTCAGAGTGAGTCAGGCTATTCAGAAATGCCCTCCATTTGCAAGTGAGTGGTACTATATATGTCCAGATTTTACACGGTTGCACTCCACTACTCTACATTGTGTTTAAGACGCTGTGAACTGAGTTTAGACTAGATCGAGCTTGGAGATTTTGTGTTCTTTATTCAAGGTAACTGCCATGAAGGTTCACCTGAGTGAAACCGTTACAGCCTGCTAACAAAAAGCACTACTTTACTTAAATTCAGGTTTATTAACTTAACAACTATATCCTGTTTTAAAGAACTGACTCAAGACAACGTTATTGAAGGACCAGTGTGTAGGAATCGTGTGTATATATATATATTGTGCCTGACGTATATCAGATTTATATCAGGCACAAGAGAGAAAACATATTTTATACAAATGATAAAGAGCCTATAATTGTGGCACGCAGAATTCAGACTATAATAGATTCAGAATTTGTTTGAATAACATTTTATAATTGTCTCAAGTTATTTCAGTCCTCTTCTATTTTGTGAGGCCATTTTAATTAAATAAGTCAAATATCTGTCTGTCTCTATTATTATTTACCTTTTGTACTAAAAATACTAAGACAAACTTCTTCCTTATGAATTGATACATAGCAGCACTGCTGAGAAGAGGAAATAGGGGAAAAAAGCTGAAATTAAATAGACTGGATGTGGTTCTGATTCACTTAACACCATTGCCACGCTTTATCAGTCACCCACAAAAGCATTCAATTGTATATCCACACCGGGACACTTAGCAGTGCTTCAGCTCGGGCAGCCAAAGCAAATATCAGCGTGAGAGTGGCTATCTTCACTCTACACCTGAGGAGTTTAGAATTTAATGGAGGACTGTGCAGAAAGGTTGGACTTTTTAAGATTGCTGAAAAGGGAATTTACATGGTTGCTGGATAATTTGAATGGCTGGATGATTGTGTTTGCAAGCTGCAATATCCATAACCAGAGGCAACATCAGCAGACTTACAGCATCATGTCACAATGCTGAATGGCTGAATGAGAGATACAGCAACACATCTATGTGAGTGCATTCGATTTTATGTTTAATATACACTTTTAAAGTTTTTTTTCCTTCTTTCTGTTGGACAGGACCGCTCAAGGTAGACAGGAAAGGGGGAGAAAGAGGGGGGATGTCAGGCAGCAAAGGGCGGAGAGGACAGAATCTGGTACACGGCTCTACCAGGCGCCCCAGTGCATTTAATTCTTTCCATCTAAGTCTCGCTAGCTGTGTGGTTATAGCGCATGCCACATAACCACAAAGTTGCCGATTAAATTCCAGCTGGTGAGCTTTGTTGCATATCTCTCCTTCCATTTCCTGTCTGCCTTCTTCATTGTCAATGTCCAATAAGGTGAAAATGCCCAAACAAGTGGAAGGTAAACAATCAGTCAATTAATCACTTAGTTACTTGGCGTAAAATTATTTAGAAACTATTTTGATAATGCCACACCTTTTCTGATTTCAGATTCTTAAATTTGAATGTTTAGCTGGTTTTCTTTGTAATATATGATAGTTCACTAAACATAAGATAGAAGATGATGATCTTCCTTTATTGATTCTTCATATGGGAAATTCCAATTGGCAGAGCAGAACAGGGTAATGTGGTGCAAAGAGTAAAAAAAATAGAATAAAATACAACAAAATACAATTTTAAAAAAGGTATGTTTTTATAAGGTAAGGTTGCTCTGCGTGACCTTTAATCACTTTCCTGTCCCCTTTTTGTTTGTGTGAAGTCCGCCTCTTCCTCATCAGCTTGGCTTTCTGCCTCTTCCTCCTCCAGCTGACTGCTATCAGAGCTGAACAGGACATCGTGAGGCTGGCAGGAGATCCAGAATCTCTATCATTTCGTCTAATTTCTACAGGCTGTACTGACCCTCCTGTTGTGTCACTCATATTCTATCCCTTTTTTCCATTTTCTTTTGTCTGTATCTAATAGAATTTTATTTTAAACCATCAAAAAATCATGTTAGCATACAATCCTAAACAAATAAAAATGAACGTCTCATTTTGTGATGTAAATGTTGAGGTTTAAAAGGTAATGCTTCTTGATTCCGGACCAGCTCGTGAAACAATATCATCTAAAGGTTTATTTAATAGTGGTTTTGGTAATCATATTACATGATCTTCAAATAAAGTTTTCAAAATAAAGGGAAAATTTGAAAATTAGAAACAATTTTACAACCCTGTCCACAAGAAATTACGTTATACAGAAATACATCATGTGTATATTACTAAATTATTATCATATACAAACACAAAGTGCAGGGATGGCAAAGGGTGGCAGAAATATGCTATGCAATCACATCGCAAAATGAAGATCTTACATTTACATTGTTCTACATACACAAATATTTAAAAGTTGGCATTAGAAATAAATTGTTTTATTTCTACAGACATTTTTTTTCAAATAGATGTCTTTTTTATTGAACCTACGACTTTTAGGTTGGTGAAAGATCATGATTTCATGATGACGCGTTAATAAAAAAATCTTATATTTCAAGTCCACTGCAGGCTACATGCTACAGATTGAGGGTGAAAAAGAAAATCAGGTTATGGGACCTTGAAGCAGAGGCCATGAGAATCTCTTCCAGGCCGACAGTAACACATTTATCTGAGAAATCTGCACCGTCACGAACAGTCTCTTGCTAACAAGGTTTTGATGTTAGCAAGTGCCAACATTTCGGTAGCAGTTGACTCCTACTTTAGTGCATTTGAAAGAATTAGCACTGGCCTAAAGACATGTGGCCTCTCCTACTTCAATGCAAGCTAGTAAAGTACAGGAGGTTGTGTCTTCTCTGAACATAGAAGAACACTTGCAATACGATGTGCTTAAGGAGTCCATTTTGCGTGCCTGTGAGCTTGTGCCAACAGGCAGAGATTCAGGAACCATAAAAAGCCCAGTGGTCAAACATTTGTTGAGTTAAAAAAGGTATTTTTCTTTCACAAATTGTGTGCCACTAATGATGTCAAGGACAGTCTCGAATCACTTTGTCAGTCGATGCTATTGGAAGACTTTACCAGAAAAGATGGCAATGTTCTTAAATGAAAAGCAGTTGGTCAACAGCCCCATCTTTTTATAGGCCCAACACACCAACCCGATTATCGGCCGTCGGACGTCGTCGGGCAGTCAGGCGAGGTCGGTGACTCGAGTCGGTTCAGTGTGTCCCGAGCCGTCGTCAGTCGGCGTCGGCGTTCATTTTGGCCGATTTTGACATGTAGAATCGTCCAGTGGCCGTCGGCCTCAATGACCAATCTGATTGGTGGAGTGCTAGCCCTTGACTAGCGAATCAGTGAGTGCACGAGAAAACCGGAAGTGATGATGGTAAACATACTACGCCAACGCCGGTATCTTGTTATTATTAGCCATCGTATTTTCCGTTCAGCGAGTAACGACAATAACGATCCTTCTTGACTACTATCAACACTCTCTGATGAAAACAATGACTGGCGACAGCGTGCTCTGTGTTTACTAGGTCTAGAGTGATCCGTCATTTCCGGTTTTAATTTTTTTTGGGCGACAACACAGATTAGCGCCGCCTGCTGTTATGGGGAAGTATTACGCCTCGCGCACACGCAGAACATACGCTCCAGTCGGCGTCGGTTTGGTGTGTTCAGAGGCACTTTTTTGACCGACTCTGGGAGACGGGAGCCGACTGATCAGTCCGACTGCTTTTCTGCCGACGGTCGGCCGTCGGGTTGGTGTGTCCTGGGCTTAAGGTGCCATCGATGGGTGCCATTTACGAGTGATTACCGGTTCAGGACCCTGCGGCTACGACTACATTAATCATAATCTCTTCCCATCCATTCAACTGAAGACAGTACTTGATGGGAAGTGCTGGTTCCTTCACACCTTTGTGCGTTACCCCCATGTTCTAAAGGACAGCAGCATCTACAAAGAGGCTCTGTACCCTCTTCCAGGATGTGTCACTGTGGGGGATACCCTTGCATTGACCAGCCTGTTGCCATCATCAACCCATATCAGGAGGGTACAAACCAACACCATGCCACAATAGAGCGGGCCTTCGTTCCTGCAGTCGTCACTGTTTGCGGTGTCCTCCACAACATCTGTCTGACTGCAAGAGACATCACGGAGCCCACTGAACAAAGTGGAAATGGCCGGCCAGACAGACTGTTAAACCAACTCTCAGCCCCTGCTCATAACCCCGTAAAGTTGAATGAGCACGATTATTTACAAGATTGTTTATTTATGAGATTATGTTAATTTATTTTCCGTAGGATGTTATGTTTAATCTTTTTGACAGAGAATACAACTTCAGAGCTTTGGCCACATGCATAACTCTGACTTTGTCTCATTATTTTTAATTTGAACTCCCATTTAAATCATGCTAAAGTTTAGTTAGAGTCCTGTTACAATCTCAATGGGTTTTACAGACCCACAGGTCATTTTTACAAATTGTCAATTTAGCTTTGGACCACTGCTGTATTGTCATTTTACAGGAGGGCCTCTTCAACGTTTAAGACCGCAATATTCTGAAAATATTTCCATACTAACATCACACTTAATAAACAGCCGGCTCTGTGCATTTTTATATTGTAGTTTTGAACTTTGTTCAAAGCCAAACATTTAAATTTCAGCCTGAAACTGCTCCCGCAACTTTTTCTTTATTTTGTTCCTAAAAGAAAATAATTTTTAGTTTGGATTATATAATATTTTCTTTCTTTTATCTGTCATTGTTTTGGGTTTGAGTCATTTCCTGTTTAATTTTGTAATACTCTCTGCTCCTGTGCCAGTAACTCCTCTTCCTGCCTTTTGGTGTTTCCTGCCACTTTTGATTGTCTGCCTCACCCTGATTAGTCTCACTATCTCTGCATCCTTAAACATGTTTTGTCTGGACTTCCAAAAGAGGCTGCATTCTGGATTGTCTGGGGGCAGGAGCGCAACATGAGCCTATAAAATGACTTTCCATCCCCAGTCCCCAAACCAAAGTCAAAACACTGATTGATCCATGAAGAATGTATTACCACAAACAGTGAAAAAGTGTAACACTAGAAGCAATGACTTTAGGGTGAACTAAGAAAAAGGGAACCATCTTGTCAAACAAGTGCTGACTAATCCTAGGTGAAAACAAGACATTTACTAAATCTGGCTCCCTAGGTTTAATCAAAGTTGAGCCACTGAGACCGCAGCGTCCATGCTTTAAGTTGTCCATTGCAATGGAAGGATCAGCTGATTACCTCATGCACGGCCAC
Organism: Dicentrarchus labrax; assembly: GCF_905237075.1. Classification (NCBI taxonomy): domain Eukaryota; kingdom Metazoa; phylum Chordata; class Actinopteri; family Moronidae; genus Dicentrarchus; species Dicentrarchus labrax. The sequence goes on from NW_026136708.1 coordinate 25,223,820, forward strand.
AAAATGCAGCCTGCTGTATTCACGATCCAGGAGAATGTCAGTTATAGATTACAGTATCATGCACTACATAGAAATTCATTGAATTGATTCACCCACAGGAAGATTTAGCTGTGTGCCTTTATCTTGTGGGTTACGGCCACAAAATTAACCTGTTGGCTCAACCAGTTGTGACCAGCAACATATTAAGGAGAATACTATAACCCAATAGTTAGTTTTAAAGCAGAATTATTTTATTAACAAATACATGGAGCTTATTAATGATCAAATATTGTTGATTGTTAAAAACATGAATAGCAATGGTAATTGTAATAAACATTTTGGAGCAAGTGCTGTATTGTCAAGAGAATGTCCTGGACAATAGAAGCCCTGTGGGAGTGTGGAGGTGTGGCCCAAAAGAACAAAAGGGATGCAGGAAGTGTAGGCCAGTCACACTGAACCAAAACTATCAAAATCACTGCAACCAGCCTAAGAAAAAGAACCAAAAACTGGACCACCAGACCTCCACTTTCATAGAATAAAACACAAACATAAGGCGGGCTGCTGTGTGCGGGAGATCCAGAGTGTGCTTCTCAGGCCTCCCTTAAATATGGGGGGAGAGCCACCAACCAGTCATCCCCAATGAGGAGCACCTGAGAGAGTAAAGAGGAGAGCGACCCGGTCCCTGTAAGCAGTGTCAAAGTAAAATTCATCTCACATGTAACGTACAGCCCCAATTACAGCTGTCGTCACAGGACTTCACTTTCAGACTACATAATGGGCAATTATATGATTATATGAAAGAGGCTACAGCAGAGTAGTGCTGAGAATGGCTCTGATGTAATAATCTGCTGTTTCAAACATCACGTCACAATTATAACAGTTGAGCCTACATTGAATGAAAGAACATAAAAAGGCTATTCAGGTGAAAGGTCTTTACTGTGCGCGGACTCTTCGTTACACTTCCTGTCGGTGTGACATTGACACAAGACCCAGCATTTTACCGCCGTACACATAATTATTTATCACAGTATTGTTTTTAATTTCTCTCGCCAGGTTGTTCCTGTTATCAGGAGAGTTAAGTGCTGTGATTTGACAAAGTTATTATTAATTATTTCTCTGTCAACATTTAGTATGCAGTGTTTTCATTTAATCCCTCCAGTGTATAATTAACAGTCTTTCAGTCTGTTGTGCTTTCGACAGCTTCTGTATGTTTGAGGGCGAAGTTGGAATCGGACCCAGAAGTCAGATGTTTGTACCGTTGGGTGTGAGTTTTTAAAACTGTGTGAATATTTGAGAAAATTGGGAGTTGTTCCAGGAATAATGACTGCTTTTTGCTGTATTTTGGCATATAATTACTGTAAACCCTACCGCTAAGCAAATGGAGTCTGTGCTGTGAAACATTAACGGGCACGTGTGTTGGCCATAGTTATTACACAGAGCAGAGGACACCGACAGAAAGAGTCACTTACCCTAAAACTCCAGAGCTTCAGAGCGCGTTGCCTGCCCGACGTTGTTGAATTGTGTATTTTGTCCTTCAAAAAAGGATACAGATGGGGCGCCCGGTTAGCTCAGTGGGTAAAGCTGGTGACCCATGTACAAAGGCTGAGTCCTTGCTGCAGCGGCCCAGGGTTCGAGTCCGTCAGACACAGAGAAATCGGTCAATGTTCAAAATAAAATGTGAGTGAGTTGTGAATTAGATAATTTTGGGCCCCAATGAGGCTGGAAATACAGACCTATAGACTTATATGATTCCATCTGGTGGATCTGGAAAGGCAGTTGTATTTGATCTGATATAGTTATAACCCTGATATTTAGGGTTTGAGGCAGACTGAGTTTATTGTGCAGAAATTCAAAACAGGGAAACATGACTTTTTCTGTCCCCCTGACCCGTCGGAGCAGCACCCTCTCCGAGACATCCTGACTTGACTCTCAAATGAAGCCTTGGTACCGCTACTGTACCGCAGTAACCCTGTTACGTTTCTTTCTTCTGAAGATGCAGCTAGAGATGAAGAAACACATTCTCCAGGAAAATAAATCTTCTCATATTCAATCATCTTCCCTGACCTGGGATACACACACACACACACACACACACACACACACACTCACACACAGTATAAAGTCCATCATCCACTCCTATTTCACAGGACTCCCATTAGAGGGCTCCAATTGTAATGAGACAGTCATGAATAAATTAGCATGTCATTGGTGAGAGAAATCACTCAGATTCAGTTGGGTATGGATTTGGGAAATTATGTGAGCTCTGTGTGTGTGTGTGTGTGTGTGTGTGTGTGTGTGTGTGTGCGCGTGTGTTTCCACACAAAGCATTTCAATAGTAGCAATGATTTTCATTCTCTCTTACGTGCAGCAAACCAGCCGTCACTTCTATTTAAGAAGCTTTTTGGCTCAATAGATAATAATAAAAATGTCCAGTGGTGTTTCATAGCTTTCATATGTGTGACTACATGATGATGAAGCAGCATGTCTTTTGTAGACTTTACTGCATGTAAAGACTTAGAACAGGTTCAGACAAAACAGGTGAAGTAAAAAGGTTTATTGTATTACTGTTCAAACAGTCCTCTGCAACAGGAGCACTGCTGCATCCCTGTGTTCAACCCTCCTATGTTGGCGAATGTTGTGTGGGCAGCAGTAGCTCGGTCTGTCGGGACTTGGCTTGGGTAACAGAGGGTCACCGGTTCAAGAGCACAGACCACAGTATGGATTGTGGACTGGTAGCCCAAGAAGTGCCAGTTCCACCTCCTGGGCACCCTTAACTGTTCCCAGCACATCTCTCCATGTTTGCATGTCAATAAGCCCTGTGTGTGCATGAATGTATTTCAGACCTATGTGTGTGAAAAATACTTTCCCCACTGGGGATTAACAAAGCAAATCTTCTTCTTACCATCAGAATAATGTGCCTTTTAATTAGCAGGAAAGTACTGCTAATACTTGATTTTAGATGAGGTTTTTGTTGGTCAGTGGTGCAATCGCTTTTTAATGGCTCGAGATATCAATGTGCCTGACAACACCTCATTTCAAGACCAATGTGGAATACATTTACTACTTCAACAACATCGGTGTCATTAACTGGCTCAAAGTCCAGACAAAACAAAAAAAAACAAGGGAGACCACACAGATAATTCAGGTTGAAAGCAAAACACATGTACACAAGTACAAAATAGATGTAAGTGAGTGTTGTCAGTGTTGTAGGGAGTGTGTGGACCTGCTGGCTGGGAGGAGGGAGAGAAATAACTTACATGTTCAGCAATGTGGAAGAGTTAATTCCTCCAGCCACTGTCTGTCGAGGGGTCCTCACAGGCACAGTGACTGAAGTGGACTAAAAATGGTTCCAGGACCCTAACTCAGCACCATCCCAAACCTTTCCCTTAATGAAGCCTTAATGAAGACGTTTTCAGTGCTGTTCTCTTCGCCTTAAGCTAGCTATGTGTTTACACAGAGATGCAGTTACGCAGGTGTTGAGGAGTACCTCACCAGCGTTGCTGTAGAAAGGATAAAGTAGTTATTTTTGGCCAATTATATCACAACTTTTATTGTATACCACTCTGAAAAAATACCCCATACACCATGAGCAAGCACTTGGTGACAGTGGCAAGGAAAAACTTTCTTTTACAGGAATTAGCAGAGAATAGTGGCTGGCATACGGATCCAGTTATGAACTGACACCATGATATTTTAACCCTTTAAAAGCAGACTTCACACGGGACACCATTTATTGTGTTATCCTGTTTGAATCAATCTGGGTAATGCGCAGTGGCGCCAGTTGATAGGTGCGCGTGGAGATAAGCGGAGGAGAGGAGCAGCTAGATGTCCATCATTCCAATAACTTACAATATTTTGTTCATGTCTCTACAGAACTTTATTGAAAACTATGTTTTTTGTTTTTATTTAAGAAAAAATAGATGAAAAAACTTTTGGTTAAAACTATTTTTATATTTATAACTAAATGTCAATACTTTTTCTCAGTTATTATGGTTTTATTGACTTACATAACCTTTTAGCTTGGTGTACAGATTTTAAGGGATATTAATCTTTTCAAAACACTCAAAGAAATGACATCACAATATAGGAAAAATACCAATGAAGACAAAGACATAACTGGTATTTCAAATCAATATAGTAATAGAAACATTGCATATAAATATCAGCCATACTGTTACATTATATAAATATGGGTGGTATGGATCATCTTTGTCTTGAAAACACAACAAAGATTCTCTGTACAAATAGAAACAAACCATAGTGACAACAACAGTTAATTACCCACGGAAATTTTGGAAGTACGTGATAAATCCATGAAAAGTTCAGTGCAAACTAATGTTGGTAAGGAACAATGAATGTAATTATAACTGTGTTTATAAGAAACTCCACAGGGTGCCTTTCATAAACAATAAATAAACAGTCCGCGGCAGGGACAGCGACTCTGTGGGCTTCCTGCCAGTAAGAAAGAAACATAAAAAAACGAATCAGTCTTCAGACACATGAGGTTCTGTATCTTCCCTCCTCATTATGTGTGACTTCAGTGGCCGACTGCAGAGATTTAACAGTCACATTGGACTCAGTAATTGTTATCCCTGCAGGTTTAAAAACTAAATCTATCAGTGTTGGCTTTAATGAGCGAACAAAGGCCGGGCCTTTCCTGCTCGTTTATCTGACCAGTAAACCACACACTGGCCTTTTCAGCTGCCTAATTAAACTGATTAAAAGTCAAGGAGTCTTAATCACACTGACAGAGGGTTCACCACTGTGATGTGGTGTGTGTGTGTGTGTGTGTGTGTGTGTGTGTGTGTGTGTGTGTGTGTGAGACTGTATCTGGTGTCATTGATAGTTTGACTGGCCTGCTTTGACAAGGCGTTACAGGTTAATGCAACACCAGCACCAGTTCTTCCTTCACAGTTCCCATCTCACCTCCGGGTCAATCCTCTGTGTGTGTGTGTGTGTGTGTGTGTGTGTGTGTGTGTGTGTGTGTGTGTGTGTGTGTGTGTGTGTGTGTGTGTGTGTGTGTGTGTGTGTGTGTGTTTGTGTGTGTGTGGAGAGAGAGAGAGAGAGAGAGAGAGAGATCCTTCACCATATGCATTCAAGCTGTGGGTCTGAACCGGAGGGTGAATCTAGTTATTCCCAACCTTTTTCCAGTTTACACAATGATAAAATGATAAAATGGACCCCTTTTATCATTGTGTAAACTAACAACCCCTGACTATGTGACTTATTTCATGTATATTTCATATAATATTCAGCTGATATTTTTAGAAACTTTTTATATGATTCTCTGCACAGGATGAGGCTGTTTATCAGAAAGTGAAGTCTCTGTGAATATAAACTGTGTTCAGGTCTTCAAAGTTTAGATCTTAAAGAATAATCAAAACTATACAAACAACAGTTTCATTGAGTTTTCTTCACAGGAATTAACAAAATGCTGAGATATAGGCCACCTCAAATGAACAGTGAAGTGAACATAAATATCTGCTGTAAAATAAATGGACTGACATTAACTATAAAATAGCTTAAAACTGTACATAGGTAAATAACTGGTCAGTGTACTTTGCTGCCATCAGATTTGTGTTTTGAAAAGATTATTACCATTTAAAAATAGGGGAACAAAAAAACAAGAGTATGGATCGTTTTTACGGTTTTCAAACAGCTTGTTTCAAAAAGAAAATCTATTGGCTGACCGTTACTCCAGTAAAGGCACTTAATTACCTTTCACCACTGAAGTTCACAGTCACTGAACATTAACTGAACGCCCAGTTTCATGCAGCGCTCCAAATTTAGCAAAAAATGAATTCCCCAACAAAATGATTTGGGAAGACGAGCTTAGACGACTGCTGTCTTTTGAAACCGTCATCCATCCTCATCTGTCACAAGCAGCGTGGCTCCTCCCCCACATGTGGCACCTCTTCATTAGTTTTCACCCTGAGCCAACGTCTAACCTGCACACTGTTGACTTCCATCTCATTTTATTAACTGATAAGCAAACACTGTTTTCGACTGCGGCTTATCTTTTCTAAATTTAAGCCTATTTTTCTATAAAAATCTTGCAGCTGTAGGTTTAGTTTTATCAGAGTAGAAAACCAGAACGTCAGGCTGTTTCGGAGGCAATCCCCTCTTCTTCCTCCATCTGTCTCGTTGGTGTTTAGTGTATCAGGCTATGAGGCAGAAAGACCATTAAAATCTACTTAAAGGAAAGTAGTGTTTTGGGGCCGGCAGAGTTCATTGGTCAGTTCAGTTATTAACCGTGGAAAGAGAAAGTCACACAGAAATATGCATGCATAAACACACACACAGACATCGTTGGACACAGAGAACACACACATAGGAATGTGCAGACAGAACTGTTAAGTAGACACATGAGGATTCATTTTAGATTATAAACATAATCTTATCTAACAGATTAAATGAATACAGAAACATTAAAAGGTATACTAGAAACTAGAAATAGAATAAAAATATAAGAGCCTCTGAAGTTACATACCTTAATTGGGTGACATATATTATTTATGTTCTGATGTTATTTAAAAAACACTTAAAATGCATCATGAAATAGTTAATATGAATGTTAATAATACATTTGTTTTCTAGTCTGTTTGATAGATAATCACATCTCTGTGGTATAGTGTGTGATGTAAACAAGAATTATAATGTTGCCATGGATTCAGTGGGTTTTGCTTTGGGCTTCTTTTTTTTTAAATTAAAATTTTGAAAATGATCTCCATTAAAAGTATGCTGAACTAGCTTTTAGCTGTTCCTGTGTGCAGTGTAACCATGGAAGGTACAGACAGCTATCACTGCATTACTTCATAGCTGAAGAAAACTTAAAAATGTTAAAGCTTCTCAGGCAAGTTCTGTAGTTACAAGAACATCTTTATCTATGATATCTGAGCTGGTTCATGGACATTTATATGTGATGGAAACCAGAGATAATGATATCCTCAGAGAGCTTAAGTAAAACAAAAACCTAAACCTTCAGAATGTGTATCATGCAATCAAATGGTGGAAATTGGGTGCTAAGGGTTTTAAAGTACCTTTGTTGCCTCTGTAAGTCCCAGCCATTACCACTGCAACTACCTTTCACCTCACGCAGTCTTTTTGCCTCATGCTTCTCTTCAACGCTTTAAAACCCCTTCAGAGTACCAAAGACTCCCCCAACCCTGTGGACTGTGTTCAGCTCCAAATTTAATTAGTAACAATCAATCATAATGGTGACACATTTACACCCAACCACTCCTGCAGCATAATCCACTCCTCTGCTGTCAATCCACGTTTTCAATATGTTCCAAACAATAAAATATGGTTCAAAACCTTCAGCATCCTCAAAACATTTAAATCGCATAATAAAATGTGAGTCAGTGCACTTTTCCATCAGCTGTCTTTATGTAAAAATATATGAACGAGAGACAAGATAGCATAATTACTGGAGTCTCAGGTGTCGTCATGGTATTTCATTGCAGGTTCCCACCTACCATGGCATTTGTGTTATTTTAATGAATCAATGTCTCCTCTGATGCACATGTACCCTGTGATGTTTTTCTCAGTTGCTATGGCGACTGAGAAAAAGGAACTGACACGTAACATGGGCCTCTGACTGGACTCAAACTGGGGACGTTTCCCCGCTCTGTTTAATTAAGTTTTTGGTCTTTCTGGTGGAGCAGAGGAACGTAACACTGAAGCAGATGCCGTGATATAAAGGGGTTTTCAACAGCACCTTGAAATGACTGACTGGGAGTCGACTCCTTGTAATGATGGAGGGATCTTTGTTTCTGGAGGCAACAGCTCCTGGATGAAGGGTAAGAAAATGGTGCAGCCTCTGGGTGGGGACCTTCAGGAGCCTTTCCATAGCTGTGAGATGCTGCTGGTCGCCAAGAAAATAACTACGGTATTTTACCCCCAGTAAAAACATACTTTACATTTGTTTGTGTACAGATTATGCAAGTGTTGATCTGTAGAGGAGTATTTTAAACTGGAGAGAGCAAGGCTAGCTTGCCCTAACCCTCTGGCCTTTGGTCTTTATGCTAAGCTAGAACAGAATTATTCAGAAATTTGAGATACTGATTTTTGTCTTTTAATGGGACTTTCATATTTACCAGAACAACTGAAAAAAGGAGAAGAAACTTGTAAAGCAAGCGGGAGAAGGATTATGGGTAACTAAAATAGAATAGATTTTGTCTGTGGCAGGAGATTAGGAATAGCTGGGTTAACACTACAATAGTATTTTTAAAATGCTGATGCAGAATACTTTAAATCATGAATGCACCGATGCAGAACAGGCGCCGTCTGTAATATGTCAGTAAATCAAGCGACACTTTCCACAAACTAATGAGTGTGAAATTCAGATTTAAAGTTTCGACTCAGCGGGAGAAGCTTCTGACAGTCTCTTCTCTGCTCATTCAAATGTTCCCTGAAGACGCTTCTATCAAAACGATGGGGCATGATTGCCTAAATGTGACCGAAGCCCCCCCAAAGAGAGGCAGAAAATAAAGACAGAAGTGGCAAATTGACTGAGTCAATGTAATGATCTCAAAGAAAGAGACAGGGATACAACCTAAAACCACAAGTATAAAAGAGCAAACACTCTACCTCTTCAGCTGCTGCACTACAAGCTGTTATGGACTGCAAATCAAAAGACAGCGTTGAGAGGGTCGGACGATGAAAGCAGAGAGAGGGAGTAAAAACATCACGAGAGATTTTTCATTTGTGCAAGTGCCAGATGCGATTCCAGGAATAGGGAGGCGAAGGGACAGGCTGAAGAAAGAGACGCCACTTTACCAGTGAGTCATACAGAGAGTGCGACGCAATAACCTCTGCATCGACCAGGAGCTCGGACAAAAGCACATTCTCACCGCAAACAGCAGCGGTCAGGGTGGAAGATCAGGAAATGAAGCGGAAGCCAAGTGTTGACAGGATGGAAGAGCTAATCGTACTAATAGTAATAGTTGTCAACTTTCAAACTTCTGTTAGAAACATCGGCAAATATATTTTTTAATTTGTTTCTTATTTTTGTTCTTTAAATAAATCTTAACAAAACATGAAAATCAGGATTCTTTAGCTCTTTTTGCTGATGTTGACACTTTAATCATGTACATAGGGCAACTGTGCCATAGTATGATCAGTATACTCTTAATTTATGACCCATCAGATCATTCTCATCAGATGATCAGTGATAAACCTCTCTGGGGGTTTCTGGCTCAGTAACTTGTGTCTGTGGAGAATTGTTTGGTGCCATTTTAAATAAAACTAATTCATGACTTTTGATTTGAGTTTGAGTTTTTAATGGGGCACAAGTTCCAATCAGGGAAATGACAGAAGGGAAGCACTTAAGGCAACAAAAAGACTCCAGTGTCTTACTGCTTAACACATCAGATGACAACATGAACTGCATTGTGCGTGAGTCATGCTTGAACCCACCAGAGAGGAACAACACATAAACAGAAGAGCTGTGTTCATTCTGGGAGACTCAACCTGCAGAAAACAGCTCACACACAGGAAGTCGCAGCATGTGGTTCTCGGGGACAAGATGTTGGAGACAGATACATCTACACCATAACGTCAGATTACACACAAAAGGTTCAGTTCCAATTCGGTGACAGCAGATAAGAGGCAACTTCGACATGTACGGGTGAAATTGCACTTTGTTATAACGAGTGCAGAAAGGACTCCGAGCCATGTAAACAGAAATGAATTTCCCGAAGGATTACAGGGGTTACGCAAAGGACCATGACGTCATTCAGCGCTCAGCTGGAGGCAAATCCGGAAGCCAACAGAGTATTACGTGAGACGCTGTGTTAGAACATGGGGAGAGTAATTATTTAAAGGCCAGTAAAATAAATATTAGGGACTGCAGGAAGATCAGTGCAAAGATGGAAATGAAATCCAGAGGAGCTTCAAAGTTAAATTTGGGTGGAAATTTTCTGTCTGAAGTTTCTTAGAAAATGCATTCAGATGAATCAAATAAACTGCCAGTGGAGGGAAAACAACAGCGAAACTTCTTTTATCAAGTAATATACATTCAAATTCTCATATGTTAAAAGTGTAATTCTTGATTAATACAACATGGTGTTTATTTTTAGATTTTTGTTGCAACATTATGTAAGATTTGGTATTTGTTGCTATTTGTGATATATATCACTGAGGTAAATATGGCCAACTGTACGTTTCTTACAATTACATTCAGGGCAGCCCCCCTTGCAGTCATTAGATAAAGCCTATAGTTGACTGGTGGTCACACGTTTCTAATATTTATTTATTTATTTATTTATCTATATTTATAACAGCAGCATACACTAACAGAACAGCAGTGATGATTGTGATCGTGTCAGAACGACCAGCAAAGAGACTGAAACATTTAGTTCATTTATTTCAACACAGTGTAACATCACACAGTCTGGTTGTTCAACACACGGAACATCTTCTAAGTTTGGATATTTGTGCACACTACAATGGTCCTGTGGTCCACTCCAGTGCACGTGCTGTAAAATTTAAAATAGAAACAAATAAACAATTAAAAAATTCACTTTTGTTCCTTGGTTCCCAGTGATGAGTGCGAGTCCCCTGGTGAGACCTGACAAGAACCGCTGATGTAGGAGACACATCAGTTTATAGCATAGGTTGCTACACAGCCCCTAAAGAGATGCTTTTTCCTCCACGTTTGAGCTTTAACTTCCATCCTCTGCTCTGTTGTTTATATCTCTAACATTTCTGTATGTTTGTATTCTGTATTGTGCTGTACTGAGTCTCTGCAACCCTTTATTTTTTACAAAATAAAGTTGCAGCTGAAAGTGGAGACCAGACTCCACCCCGCTGAGCAACCGGAGCATCTTGTGAGTCCAAATTCCCAGCTGAAGCAAGAACTTTGGTCACGAAGATACCCCATGTTCACGTTAAATTGACTGCGGCGAGAGTAAAGACGTAATGAGATGCTTCATCACCAACACATCTGGCTTCAGTGATGTAAAATGTTAATCTGGTGAGCAAAATGCTCCGTGAGTCAACCTGTGCTCCTCATGTATTATTCAGCGACGGAGAATGGATGAAAGGGCTGTTTGCTCAAGCAGGCCTGGAGTCAGACCAAAAGTGTGGTGTAAGGAAGGTGTGTTTGTGAGGTAGGACTAATGAAAAATACTCAAAAGAGCCGTATTGATTACTTTACAGCTTCTAAGATGACGTGTTTTCACTTCACGGTCTTCTGAGTTGCCTTCAAATAATGTTTGTGTCAGAGAAGACTCTTTACTTTCAGTTTGGAAAAAGTGAGATGAAACTTTATTGATCCTGTGTATAAAATGAGTTTCTGTACCAACAAAAGTGAGAGAAAACACAATATGCAGCTTTTGAAAAAGTTCTGTAAAGATCTATTCTGTCACAGTTTGCCTTTGTTGTTCTATGTGTGAAATTTCATCATCTCTTCCTGTTCTCTTCCTAAAATAAACTGACCTAAAGTCACAAATTCTTGCTGAGAGACATGAGAGGAAACTCGCTCCCAACTTGCCGAACACTGCTGCTTTTTCAGTGGCCCTGCACTCAGAAACATGAGGCTGTACATGCCCCTATCACATCATTTCCTGACGCGTAAATGAGCAACAGTTAATATGCAACGTCTGGTTGCGTGGTAAAGGTTGTGAAACTGTTGTAGTTCAGTCAAATTAAGCCTTTAAAAACTACTTCCTAAGGTTTAGTAAGAAATCTTAAGTTACATACCTGAAGTAACTTTAGTGGCATCTAGTGGTGAAGTTACACATTACAAACCGAACTGAAAACTGCTCGTGTTGGTAGCCTATTTGATTACCTGTGTGAAGTGTGTGGGAGAAATTACAGTAGCCACAAAACTTGTGAAAAATGATCTATACTAAAGAGTGGGAATCCTGATTACAGCTCGCTTTATAATGTGACATTGTACTGAACAGGTTACTGGCACACGCTATGAAAAAGCCTTTTTCATGCCCAAACAAAGTGCATCAGTGTTCTGGCCTCAAATATTCGCACGGGTGGACAACCTACATAAATATACATCCACGTTTGACAAAAAACTTAAAAGCGAGACTTATATATTGTTGCTAAGTACTTTTTTTATTATGTATAAATGCCTTTGGGGGACTTTTATCTCCACCAATTAGTCATTTGCTCCCACGCTGTCTGCATTTTTATGCCATATTTGCATACTGAGAGCTAAATTGAAAACCATCTCTATGAATTGGGGAAACTTTTGATGGAGTAGATCTTACAGGTAATTCTATCTACACACATTCTGAAAAACCTTTTAAGTAGAAGGACCTTCTTCCTCATTGAGTCCTGCAATGTTAAGTCCATATGGGATTTCCTCTGGTGTAAGTGGCCATAACACGGAGGGGATCAATCATTCTCAGTGTGTGCCGAGAGTCACGTAGGTCATCTTTCCTTCAATAATGAGCTCCCACGCCTGTTCTCCACTGACACCAGCTCCTTTCTTCTTCCTCTTCCTCTCCTGTCTTCACATTTTCTCTGTGCTCCCATCTGTTTTGTCTCCTGTTATGGTTCTCCTCAACTTTCACTCCTGTCTCTTTCTTCCCTTTATTGTTCTCTCCCTTTGTTGCTCTCGGCCTCTGTCTGGCCGCATGATTTCAAATGTGCAGAAGACTGAGGATGACACTAACGGAGGACCTGATAGAAAGAGAGTCGTTTCCAGAAGAAGAGTCTCCATTTGATGCTTATGCCGTCGGACAAGAGCACCATGCTTATAAACCTACACGGAACAAAAGTATTTTAACCAGAGGAAGCTGATGCAGGAAATGTATCAGCAGTATTTAGTATTCTTGAGCAAAGGGCAGGCAGTGGAAAAGCTGTGTAGACACAAAGAAGTTTAGTTAGAAAGAAGTTCAGTGTTTAGGATCCGAGCAACCTTCACTCCCCAATCTTAACCTGCAGACAAAACAAACAAGGTTGCACATGGACGGATAAAAAGGTGCAATGAACAGGAAATTCTATACCATGCAATGATATTTAAGATTATACTTCCAACGGTTTGTATTTGTCCCTTTCCAGTTTCAACATGTCTGTGTGGTTTTCCATTTTCAGAGCCCTCAACCTCATCCAACACCATCGGCATGAACTGGAACCGGATTGGACTTCACGATAAGCAACACCCAACTCCCATCGCAGGTCCTTGGTGTTGTTTTAACGCAGGGCTGTTTTTTTTTGTACTATCCAGTACAATGAGCCTCATTCACTAATATGTGCATTTGCTAGAAATGGGATCCCGGGCGGTATGTGATATTATCTACAAACAATATTAAGGGATACAGCGGGATAATGTTTAATCCTAGTCCTTCTTTGTACTAATCGCCTGCCCCCTCCCTCCTCCTCATGCCTTTATCCTCCTCCACTCCTTAAACTGAAGCACCGGTGAGCCGCAGGGTGCAAATTAGGATAACCATTCCGTGTTTGTTTCCAGTCGGGAGTTGTTTTTTTTTCCAGAGTGAGTGAGGCTACGTGACTTTATCCTGCGCCGCTCTTTTTAAAAAAAGAAACCATTCCTGAACATGACGTGTTAAATCACAGTCACAAGTTAGCAAAAACACATCCTGTTACACTTTCAAAATATACCTGTGTGGTTAACATTGTCAAATAATTGCAGTTTTCTTAGGTACAAAAACTACTTGGTTACATACGTGACATAGTTAGGAGTGAAAATCAATTTAAAGCTCCATTTAGATGCATAATGTCTGCATGAATTTGAAATGCAAATTTTAATTTCATGTGTATCTTCCAACAAACACAACAATCAGTCTTATTATTTTCCAAATCCAGTCCACAAATGATTGCCTCTACCGCCTCTTATTACTATGTTCAGTCATACGTCGACCCTGCCAAAACTCTGGAAACTGTAACCTCGGCCCTTTTATTTTCAGAAGTCAGAAGACCCAGGTCTGTCAGGACACACACAGAGGTTGTGTTGGCTCGAAACAGCGCTCGTTATTATCGTGTCATAGCCCAGACAACATAAAAGCTAGAGACTAACCTCTCGTCCGCATTTTCGAGGCAGACCAGCAGACAGAATGACGTGTAAAGTAGCAGTTTTATTATTCAGTTCAATCACTGAGCTTCAGGGGGAGCAATGAAAAATAAACCAACTGAAACTACATCAAAGGCCTGAAACTCCATGAGGTGATGTGTAAATGGGACAAACTGAATGTCCAAAGTAGCAGTTTCATTATTCTGTTCAGTCAAAGAGCTTCAGGCTGAGAAAAAAAACAACTGGAACAATGTAAAATAAAATAAAAATAAAGCTGCTAAAAGACTCCCTCGAGAAATCAAATTACCCCGGACGAGATGGCATCACGTTCAAACAAAATACTGTTATGTCTTCTTTACAGTTCTAAACAGACCTCAAACTATCCAAACACAAGCCCTTGAATGGCTTATTCCACATCTTTTATTTTCAAATGTTAAACATTTCTACATTTTATTTAAAGGTTCAGTGTGTAACATTGAGGAGGGTCTATTGGCAGAACTGACTAATATCCATAGATATGTTTTCATTAGTGTATAATCACCTGAATTTAAGAATCGTTGTGTTTTTATTACCTTAGAATGAGACGTTTTTATCTACTGACAGAGCAGAGTTGAACCGCCATGTTTCTTTGGTATCCCAGAACAGACAAACCAAACACTGCCTCTAGATATGGCCTTTCATGTTTTTTGTGAGTTTCGCAGCCACCATAGTTTCTCATTCGCACTTGGAAGTTGATTTATATTCACTAAATCCCAAACACTGAATTATTACATTTTTAATTCATTTTAAACTAACATTTAGGGCCTCCTCCTTTCACATCCAGTACTGCTGGTGGAACGTGTTTCCTCGTTTACACCTGAAGCAAAGCGATGTACATCAGTCTTATTAAATGAGGTACGTGGCAGAACCCAAAAGAGGCTGGGGGGCCAAAAATATGTCTGGCACAGGGTTGTTTTGTTTAGGCTGGGTGGAGGTTCCCCTTCATTTAATACCAGGACATGGTGCTCATACTGACCAGAGTCAATGGCCTCTGCAGCCAGTGGACATAAATAAAACATGGATAAAGAGGCCAAAAGATGGGGACAGTGTAGACCCTAAAGAGATATGATCTGTCTGGATGGCAGCATCTGTTAAACATCTAATATATAAAAACCTAAGAAGTGGGGAAATGAGCAGGGAGAACAGCTGTTCCTTTATCCACTGCAGCTAATTAGCTATCAGTTGTGGGGCGGTCAGAGCCAGCGATAGAGAGGCTGTCAGCTAATAGCTTTGTTCTTACAAAACCCACATGCTATGATTGTGTGCTGTCTATTTTTCCCCGCATAATGATGTTTATAATGAACGCACACTTGCATCAAGCTTCTATTTTAAGATTGGAGTCGACACCATTATCCTGATAATGTGGTTCTGAGCGCTGCAGCTGAACGAGCTCTAATGCCTGGATTTATCTGCTCTGATTGTTCAGCTGACACATTGGAGGTCAGGATTGGATGGGATTTCTGAGGTGAAGACTCGAGTCACATGACTGAAGAGTCCTGAAACTGATGACTCTTATTTAGGGCCCTGCCCACGGGACTGTTTTCTTTATCCTGGTGGATTTCTGACTATTACCACCTGCTCCTGCACATCTTCTGACCACTCACTCCCGCTTTGTAGAGATTTTGTGTCTTCTCCTGTCCCGCAGGTGAAAATATGTCATTTTACTGTCAGTCACTTAATAATTGATAGCATAAACAGTTTTTAAGTTGATTAGCCTACTCATGAAAATGTACTTGTTTTTGTACATGTATGTCAACTCCTCATCATCATGTTGTAACTTAAAAGGTTTATGTAACTCAATACATTAGGTACGTTTATGTAAACGGTGACAATGAATCACTTTTTAGAGTGTATATATATTAAATATATTTCTAATACACTTTGGCAGGAGAGACAAGCGAGGAAGGGACAGGCAGTGAATACAGAGGGTGAGAGAGACATGAACAGAAGGATTGGGATGTTGAAGGCAGAGAGACGAGAGGATGTGAGAGAGAGAGAGACGGAGAGATAGACTGGAGGAGACGAGGTGAGAGAGCTGATGTCATTTCCACGTGAATCCAGCGATATCAAGGGCAACAGAAAAGCAAAGCTGCTGTTCCATCCTTATAATCATCATAATCAATCTCTGCTAAGAGGAACAGAACACTGAGTGGTAGCGGTGGAGGAAAACATCACTACCCTTGAGTATCACAATCTTATGGATCAATTGGACTTAAATGGTGTCTGCAGAGTGAAAATTCCCTTTGGATACTTTAATTAAACATTATCAACTTTATTTCATTATCATTTTAACCCCTTCCGTATTTCCAGATTACAGTTTGAATTATTCTGCTTTGTTTTCTCTCCAAAATGTACATAAAAATAATAATACAAACTAGATTTATTAAGTTAAAGAAACATTTCAGTACTTTTTATTAGGTTTTTTATTTCAAGAGTACAAGTGAAATATACAAAATGAAGTCAGTGTCTGTGTTTTCCTTGACATTTCTCTCCATCTTCAAAAGCTCATATTTAGATCAGGGGAATTAAAATTATTTCAGGGGGGTTTATTCCCCGAACCAGCATAGCAAACCTGGGTATTTCTGAAAGCTCGCGTACGGCCCCGGTAGTATCAGAAAGCCAACGTTCTTATATGAAACACTCCTTTTCAAACCAATTCACTGACAGTCTGTATAGATTCTTCATCCCATTTTAATAATTAACTGAATTACAGCCGTCAGAAAGGATTATATAAACACACAGCAGAGTATTACAAAGTAAAATGACACTTACACTGGATATAATTAGCGCTGAGTAATTTGATGCAAATCGAAAGTGATGTTTGGTGCAAACAGTAGAAGATCAAATAACCTTTATACTGTAAGAATGAATTCTCATTCAACACTGGGCTCTAATTGGAGATCTCATCTCTGCAGATAAATGTATTTACCCAGCTCATGTTTCTGAATGACACGACGGCGTTCAATTGATTGATCGAAGGAAAAACCGGACAGAGTAAAGTTCGGGGGACGCTGTGAAGGAGGAGGCGGATTATTAAATGAAGGAAGAAAATGACGTCTAATTATCCACTGTTGAAATAATTTGGTTCTCCTGAAGAGGATGTGAGGAGGCTCATTTGTTGGACTACGATGTGAATGAGTCCCAACAATCCGTCCTTCTGTTCATTAAACATCAGCTAAATGACTCACTAAAGCGCCACCGTCCACATGTTTATCCTCCTACATGTTTCACAGATCCGGCAATGTCGTAAATTAATGATGAAAACTGCCCTTTAAAGTTCACGAAGCACACCTGACGTGAAAAATGAGAGGGGGAAAAATACTAATAATAAGCGGTGTCAGCCTGCTCACATTTAATTTAGTTAAATATAAGGTGATTAACAGGAGCTGCAGACCGTGATGCATTTACAGAGCGGGTGAGAAAAACGAGAGCATTGTTTGATCAGAAGCGACGGGAGAAAGAAACTCTGGGTGTTCAGGACAAATAGAAAGTTTGCTGTAAAAAACTAGATTGTTGTTTTATTCAGAACAGTAAGAAAAATATTATTTTTTCATGCATTAATTAAAGCTGCAGTAGGTTACTTACATGAAAATATTGTCATATTTGCTCAGACTTTCACTATATTCTGACAGTAGTACATGAGACAGATAATCTGTGAAGAAATCAGCTTCCTCTGGCTCTTCCTAGTGCTCCTAATGAAGAATCCACCGGGCCCGAACGAAAACAACCAATCAGAGCCGAGAAACATAGTTGATAGAGTCTCATTCCCAGGGCATCAAATATTGACACTTTGGGATGTTGGAACTCAACAATCAATTATCTTTAAGCCTCCAACCCAAAGCGTCTTTATATCTTTAACCACTCGCGGAAGGTCCTTTCTAGAGCCAATGTTTGGTTTGTCCATTCTGGGCTACTGTAGAAACATGGCGGACCCCGTCAGAGGAGGACCCGCTTCCTCTGTAGATAAAAACAGCTCATTCTAAGGTAACAAAAAATTAAGAAATTCCAATATTAATGTCAGTATACACATAGTTAAAACAAAAGTGGTCTGTTTCCTGACTTGTATGGAATCTTTTTTTTGCAGAGGAAATGTTTACAGCAAGAAAAACCTGTTTCAAGCATATCGGCACCTGTCTTCAAAATGTATTTTATTTATTTGACGTTTATGTAATCAGATGAGTCAACTGACTGATTCTAATTTACAATGACGGTCTGGTTCAAGAGGCAGCAGCAAGAGGCCAATACAGCAAGAAAAACATACATACAACTAATGTGAAAAACAATACAGTTAAACAGACTTAAAACAGCACAATATATACAGTAAGTACACCACAAATAATGCATGTACTGACTTATTAAAGGAAGATAATGGAATAAGGCTGTGCCGCAGTTTTAACGACTTTTTGCATCTGTTTCCAGTCACTGTGAGCGGCAGACTGAAAGGAGTGACAGCCGAAGGACGTACGGACATTCGAGGTGTCCAGAGTAATGAATTTGCTAGAAAAGACACAAAATGAAATTGGGAACTTGCACTATAATTGGTCTGATAACACCCGCTGCATGGGACTAAAAGCAGCACAACAAAAGCTGCTTTTCTAAGAAGCCTTTCGGTGTTTGGTTGAAGAAGATGTCGCACCAGTTTTTTATAACCTTCCTCCTGTTTCCTCCACAGCCGTCAGTGTGACTTCATGCTGAGTCTCGCTCTGCAGCGTGAGTGTGAGTAGATCAGCTTGTGAAAGGACTTACACTGCAGTAAACACTAGCTTTAGCAAACTCATACACACTGCGTTAATGTACGCTATCCTTCCCTTCAGAAGGTGTGAGGTTATAATGATGAAGACCGAAGGTGAGAAGCTGCAGAGTAACAAAAGTGATGCTATTCAGTGACTCCAACGCGGATGGTTGCTGTTCATTCTTCCGTCTTTTCTTTTATCCACTTATTCCTCCAGAAGCAGAAAGGTAATGAAGAGAGGAAAAGAGGACAGTGTGAGCAAATTTTCATCCAAGCCAAAGACTACAGCAGGTGGTTTCACTTATTAGCTCTTCTCTGTGGTCGTTCCTCCGAGTGCTAATCAGTGAAATCACCTGCTATGGTCTGTGGATCCCTAACAGCCTCCATAAATGTCCGGCCAGGATTCCTCATTTGTCCTTCCTTTATCCTCAAACTTCTTCAAACAGCATTAAGGGATTCATGTGGCCAGTTTTTAAGGCCTGTTTTATCCTGAGTTAATGGATTCAAGGCTGAAATGTTATTAACCGTGAATTTGTGCCACAGCGAAGTTCATCCAGACTTCTTCACAACCCAAGTTCAGTCAGGACCACTTTGTCAAAAGAAACTTATCCCAAATGCAGAATACTTTATTAGGCGGTATGGCTTTGTTCTGGGATCATCCCTGCCCTTCCATGTGCATACATGGAAACGTTTAAGACAAGCAGAGCGGCAGCAAAGACCCACCAGGGTACAGAACAGAGCAAGCATCAATGACAACAGAAATTACATTGATTAATTCAGATACACCATAAAAGGAGGAGCTGGGGTGGGGGTGGGTTGCAAAGCAACTTGCAGAGAAAGCAGTGACATATCACTCTAATGTGTGAGCTATAGATACAGATACAGAAATGCAAGACATCTACTTCTTAAATCAGAGAGCCTCTCTGAGTCGTCAGCTACATCAGTGTTATTCTCTTAAATCTCTGCACCTCTGCAGACCAAACTCCACTTAATAATCTGGCAGTTTAATACAAACATTCTTATGGACAACCACGTCTGCTACTTAAAGTGGAGAGAGTCATCAACTACATCATTGTTTAAACCTAAAAAGACTAAAACACCCCTGCAGACAGAACTCCATTTAAAAATTGGGCATTTTAATACTAACGTGCAAGCTGACAATCACATCTCCTTTTTAAATTAAGAGTTTCTTAATTGCATGGCAAAATATGGCGTATGGGCAATATTTCAGACCTCTTTTTATTAATATTTCAGAGATTTCAGTTAAAATGCTTTAATGACTGAACCCTAAAAGACAGTCTGTAGATCAGGATTCTGTCCTTTTAAATGTTTCAGTTCCTTATGGAGAGAAATGGATTGTCAGCAGGTAAAAGACATCATCATCAGTCTCATCTGAGCCCCATCAATCACCTGAGCAGAGTGTGTGTGAGTGGTGTATAACATCTAATTCCTCTAACTCCTCATATTCTGACAACTGTAAGTACCCCAGAAAAATAAACTTCCACACTCATCTACCTGTCAGCCTCTCACTCTCTGTTATACTGCAATGACAGGAGGAAAAACCTGTGCTGTCGGAGAAACATCAGTTCAGGTACACACGAACGCGTCTCTGGGAGCCGGCGGGGAGCAGCTGTGTTACTCAAATTGTTCCATAAAAAGGGCAGAAATATCAGTTTATTTTATATTAGCACAGATGTGATTACCTTTACAATCTTCAGTTTATTTGGTTACACATCTGTCACCGTGGTGGCGGGTCCCTTGTAGTTCAGGCTGGACATATACTGTAAGATATTTATAAAATTTGCAATGAAATGATGATCAGATTGGAACATATTCGTTGAAAAAGGATCCTGAAAAGTCCTCTGTAGGGCTGGGAATTGGTAAGAATCCGGCGATGCAGGGGATACGATTTAATGTATTGGAGTTACAGTCCTGTAATACATTGCGATTTACATCGTTTCTGAGTGTTACAACGTTAAGATGATCTACAGGGTAAAATGACTGTTTTTGTCAATGGAGTCTGGTGGCTTTGAACAGAGTGATAGAACTGCTGTTTCTGGTTCAAACAAGAAGGATCTTACTCTCTAATACAAAGGTCTGTCACTATAGGTAGTACCCAGTACAGATAATGTACTTCCCCCCCCGAGTATTAATGTAAAATGTGTCATTATCTGTACTCCTACATATACAAAAACCTTGTTCTCTGTAAATAATACCACCAGAAGCGCTGTCCATCAGAGATTTTAAGTACAGAAACACGCCATTTCGTATCCTTTTTAAAGGACAAAATACACAAGTAAACAACGTTTGGCAGGCGGCACGCTCTCAAGACACTCTGCTTCTGGAACGCGCCAATCACAGGAGCCAAACCGCGTCGCAAGCACAATGTGATAAACTCTTGTGATCAAAAACATTGCTCTCAAGCTAAATTCTGAAAATAGTTTTCTAATAAACATAGCAACTTCTGATCAGCCCGTATCAATGTCAGACTTAAATTAACATTAACAGTACTGCAATCAAGTTCAAGTACCTCATTTATTCAAGTTGTTATTATATTTATTTTAATATATCTGTATTTATCTGATGTCATCTCTCATTAATGCGGACAGACATATGTTGAGATTACTTACTTTATAATATAATGTAATATATTATTCATGAGTTTTGTGGTGCTGTTTTATTTCCCACTGCAGTACTGAAAGACAAATCTACATGCTCCCTAATGTGATATGTGACACACACACACACACACACACACACACACACACACACACACATACGCCATACCATGCCAGCGTAGCATCAATAGCATAATCTTAGATAAGATCTTATACGCTCTTGACCATCTGTGTTCTGTGATTAAATGAAGTCACAAACACTCAGACACATGCAAATGCATTTTGATTATTTCCACTACGATCATGTCTAAAATATGGCAACAGCTCTCAATCATAAACATCCGAGAACCATCTGCGCACATTTTGACTCCCATATGCCGCTGTTGAAAAGAGGATCTTTATTTACGTTGTTGATGTCCTCCCAGGCTGCTGAATACGCAGCTGCGTATAAATACTCGTGAGTAGATGTTTGTCCATCTGCATCAGACGCTTGAACTGAGGGCTGGATAGAAATATCGAGAGCGAGGAGCGAGATTTTAATGTTTGTAAAGCAACTAAACCACATGCAAAAGAGAAATCTCAGTATGCGTGCTGGCACTTTTAAAGTACTTCAGTTTGTCTTTTCAGTGCAACTTTAACCACCGCACACTGACTTCACTCAGCCTTTCTTTATAATATGAATATTTAGATGAAATGTATTATATTAATCCAATAACTGAAGACTCAATGATTGTATGAACAGTCAGAGGACACGCTGATGAAGCATTATTAAAACGTATTTATTGTCTACCTGCGTGTAAAGATTCGTGATGATGACGAGCGAACTGTGAGCTCAAAGTGTTGACTGAAAGTGTTGACAGGCTTCCTCCTCTTCTCTCATCATCCCTCGATCCTGCTTCTCTTCTGTCTCGGTCCATCATTTCACCCGTCAGTCTGCTCAATAAACACACAAACACAAATAGATTCTCTCACACACACACACACACACACACACACACACACACACACACACACACACACATAATGGACACATGAAACAGACACATAATAATCCATGCACATGCACTCGCACGATTATGTCTTCAACCTTGGGAACACGTTGTTTGTCTCACAGTTTTATTGGCACAATCGTTGACTGTGTCACAGCAGGGGCAGGAAATTACCCATAATGCACTGCTGTGAGCTGGTGAGTGTGTTCAGAAATAAAACTCCTCCTCTGCACCGTCAGAAAAAATCGTCGAGAGCTAACGAGAACAGTTCGTCCAGAGCTTGATAATTACATCTTTTTAAATCAATACACAATAAAGAAACATGGTTTGGGACATAAGTTAAATTACAGTTTAAATTAGCTGTAAGTTTCTGACCTAATAATATAATAATGAAACACAAGAGCCTCCTACCAGACTGCATACAGCCAGTGCCCGGACCAAAAAATGTGCCAGTATCCTAATTCAGAACAACCTGAACACTGAACGCAACACAACCTTAAACACGACACAACCCTGAACACAACACAACGAAACCCTGAACACAACCTGAACCCTGAACACAACACAACCCTGAACACAACCTGAACCCTGAACACAACACAACCCTGAACACAACCTGAACCCTGAACACAACACAACCCTAAACACAACAAAACCCTAAACACAACCTGAATCCTGAACACAACACAACCCTGAACACAACACAACCCTGAACACAACACAACCCTAATTCTTTTGGCCTCACCAGCGTTGCTGTACGCAGGGTTATAGAAGTACAGAGGTCAACAAACTGAACCTGTTAGTGGGGTTTGAGGCATGTATCAAAGTAGTTTTACTAAATTGTTTCACAACTTTTATTGTGTCAATGAAACACAATTAGTCCAAATGAATTTGAAAATCATCTATAAACAAAAAACACAAATGTATGTAAGACATTCAATTCAATGGTCTGTCTGTAGACTTCGAAACAGGTCCTGATTTATTGTAGATGTGAAATTCTAGGTACATTAATGCAGACCCTACTACAGAAATGTCTGGGCTCACCAAATCTGCTTTACTCCTATCAACACATGTGTGCTCTTCCTCTCCTATGAGACTCATTGACGGGGGGGGATACATACACAGGTGGTGGTAGCTCCTTCAATTACGCCATCGTACAACAAAGAGACTCATACCTTTTTCAGGGGAGAGGGTTTTCATCATGAAACAGGCTATACTAAAGCAACAATGAATACAATTTTTATTCTTGTTTTAACAAGTATGGTGAGTACTGTGGTTCAAGATGCTTATATTTAGGATGACTACTGCCTGGCTGGGCCCCAGAAAGCTATCCAACTGTCAGCCTGAGAATAAGTAGACTTACACTGAACAGAATGAGGTATAAACGAGAACAGAAAATCTTCTATAGAATCTTACAAATATGTGACATAAGAAAGAAATTGTATGAAATATAAAATGTGTAAAGTAATAAGATATAACACTGAGCTTTGGCTCTGCTGCCAGGAAATTAATGCAGTCCTCATATATAATTAGTTCTGGTTATACAATGTGTATAAAAGCTTTAAGCCTTCAGTTCAAACTGGCTCCCCACGATGCTTTTACGCATTTTGAAATCGGCTGAATTTGAAAACATACAAAGCTCTAATGTTTTGGGTTTTTTTTTTATTAAATCTATCTATCTATTACATAATATGTCTTTTTAATATTAAGAAAATAGTGTAAATTCATTATTCATCATTATTAATCAATGAATTATAGTGATAAATGAGGTATCGCAGACTCTGGTGCCACAGTGTTGATGTAGCATGAAATGAAGAATTACCGAGGTCCGTTTCAGTAACCTCATAGTTGGCCACAGCCATTGCATCTCACGGTCTCATCCCTCGTTTTACACCAACCTCCTGCAGTGATTGTGTTCACTGTTTGGGGTCATTGTGCAGTTTATCCGCTGTTCTCTACTGTTGTTGTTGTTATGCATCGAATATAATAAGAAATATCCATAAAATGAGTCCGTTTACACAATGATAAAAAAGCGGTCCCTTAAGGAGAAGGAACACTGACCAAGCTGCAGCATTTGACTTGCAGATTCGCGCATCATAAAAGGCCGAACTCTTGGTGTGGCGGAGGTCTGCGCTCTCCGTGTGCCCCCCTAATTATAGTCATTCTAGTCAAAACTCTAGCAGACTTCCTGTCTTTCAGCAGAGATACGGGGAGTCTGACAGCAGCTCCTCACAGCTGATTAACTCTGACCACCAGCTCTATGTCTCTGTCCATGCTACACTGGGGGGGGTCAGCCAGCCTCCACCGTGTCCCCTGACCCTCCACAACAGGCCATCCTGCAGCCTCATTTTTAAAAATATATTTATGGAGGGACATCCAGCAGGACTTTTGGGTGTTGTTTCTATTTAGAGATTCTGTCAGAATCCACCTGTAACTGTGGCGGAGTAAACCCCCCCCCCACACTTGTGATGGACTTTAGCACGTACGCCCGACACTTCTGACTAATTCTCTCCTTCCAAGGACGACTGAATGGTTTCTGTCACTGTTTAAAGGTGCAATTCATCAGGAGCCTCGAACAGGCTGTAAAAGAAACCTGCGAGGACCAGTTCTAGTTTTTAAAAGTGTAATTTATTAAAATGGAAATGGACCTCGTCTCTTTCGGGAAACCAGATGATTGTTTGTTCGGTGGTGAAATGAGCTGCCACATCAGCTTCACTGCCCACAGCTGAACGCTCCTCCTCCTCTTCCTCCTCCTCCTCCATTTCTTCCTCCTCATTCAGATTTTTAATCTCCTCCCTCATCTTCTACCCTCAATCGCTTCTTCATCTCTGTTTACTTGTGTTTCTTCTTTCATTACAAAAAATATACTTTTTTATTTGACCATCTTGTATCTTCTCATCTTTTTCCTCCTGGTATTTTCCATTTTCTCTCCCTCCTCTTCTAAAGACCTTCATCCTTCACTTTGACTTCCCTATCCTCGTTTTGTGTCTCCTTTCCTCTCGTCTGTTCCTTTGTTATACCTCCCCTAGTGATTTCTCATTTCCTGTCTTTGTCACCTTCTCTTGCTGCTCTTCACAAATCAGATTTTTTTCATTCTTCCATTCTTTATCTTCATCGTCCGTCATTGTTCCTGTCATCCTCCTCTCCTTCTGAGTAACAGCAGGTATGTAAGTTAAGATCTTTCCCTAAATAGTAACTGGGTGTTTAATCTTTCTTCTTTTATTCCACCGACCCAGCAGAAGAATTTGATGATTATGACGATGATGGGAGTGAGAACATGTTGATGTTGGAGTTCTTTAAGTAAAAGAAAACTGGTGAATGCCACCAACTGTCTGAAACCTGAGAACAAATGTGTTCATATGAGTGCTTCTTGCATGAAGCCTCTGTTCTCCGTCTTCTTCCTCTTTTCATCCTCCTCTTCTCACCCACCCTGTATTCATTATTTTTCTCCTTTTCACTGCCTCTTGTATTTATCACTATCTTCCATCCTCCTGTTGTTGTAGCGTTTACTTTTTCTACATCTTTATATCATCTTCATCCTCCTCTTTGTCCCCCTCCTCTTCTTCACCTACCTCCCACCTTTCTTCTTTGTTTTTCCCCCGTTTACACCGCTTCATCTTTCTGTCCTTTTGATACCTCTCTTTTTCTTCTTCACCTCCTCTCTCTCACCTTGTTGCTTCTTCATCTTGGCACACACACTTGGTCCCTCATCCGTGTCAGCTGACGTCCTGACGTTCTCCTTTGTGCTCGGGGCAGCTCGCCTGTTGAAAACAAGTCACGGTGGGTAAAGTCATTAGACAAGACGGATGTGTTTGGAAGTGGATGAGAGGCCGTCTGTTCCGATGGCTCGAGGGGCTCTCGGCCCAAAACACCAGCATGACTCATCACGCCGTCTTTATCTCTGCAGAGTTCAGCTGTAAACACGCCGACATGAGGAGCCCTGGCGGAGGAGAGGAGGAGCTGCTCATTAAAGCAAATTACAGACTCACCAAGAGACTGACCAACGTCCAACAAAAAATAATGATCATATTCTGTATCAATTTTAACTATTCGTCCTGTAATCTGTCTCCAAATCATATTTTTTTAAGTATGTTTGTGTTTTGTTGTTTTAGGGCCACTGGTAGGAAGAGAGTTTGCAAGAATAAAGTTAAACTATTTCACAGCTGATGTCCTCATTCTTAAAGCTAAAATATACACGTGTACGTTATGATTTGATTCACCAGTTTGTCTCGAGGCAATCAATTCCTCATTTTATAATCCAATTTAAAAATTACAACTTTCTTCTAAAATCATTACATTCTTTACTCTCAGAATCTCTGTTAGCGGTACCTTTGGGGCGCCATCGTAGGTTTTGTTTGTGAAGATGCAAAACATAGTAAAGAGGAAAAGTGATACAAATGAAATGAAAGAAAGCTATGTTAACATTGATCCTAATATTCTGATCATAATCGGTTTTAAAGCTCAAACTAAATACAATCAGCAAGCATTTCAGAATGGTAGTTCAGACCTTTTCAAAAACCTCTGATGAACTTTGGAGACTGTATTAGTGTGTTGTATTAGATGACATCCCACACAAACAATTGACCCCATAACCTTTAATCAAAATGAAAAATGTGCATGTAACCATAAATAGGGATGCAGCAAGAAAAAAATAAAGACAAATAACAAAATAAGTAAATATATCAGGAAATTATTGTGACAATCCAAAATGACAATGTTATAAATGCAACCTTTAAGAAGCTCATAATGGTCGTACAGTGGTTGTTCAACACCAACTGTACAACGTTGCTTTCTTTTAACCGTGATCACATTTGTCAACCAGGTAGTTTTTTTAAATACAAACCATCCCAAACCTTACCTGCAGAGGTTGCAGATCATGTTACAAAAGCAGTGGTAAAGTCCTTTGCACCTGCTTATTGTGGTCTTGGTTGTGATGGAAACAGCAAACGAGTCCAGATGTTTTTCTCCACCAACTCCTCCTGGAGGATCGTGATGTCAGGCCAGATGGGGTATATAATTCCTCCAATGTGTCTGCCCTGGGGTCTCCTCCATGTTCAGTGTGTCCAGAATACATCCACAGGGAGGCGTCCTGATCAACTCAAGTGGCTCCTGTCAACACAAACAAGCAGTAGCTCCTTCTGGATATCTGAGCTCCTCAGTTCGTCCCTCAGGGGAGCCCAGTTGTCCTGCCATGGAAACTTGCTGCGTAGATTTGCAATAGGCCTGATCCCAGTCCGAGTCCTTTAAGTGTGGGTAGCTGCTGATAACTAGTCCAGACCCATATAATTAGGGTAAATGCTGTAAATGACACAGCTGTGCAGTTAGCAATCTCACTATAAAGGAAAGAATTTCTTTCTTTAAGTATGTGTGTATGTTTATCCTTCGATTTTCTCGACAGCCGCTAATCTGATTGAGTTCATTCTTGGCGGATGTCTCCACTGTGTATCTGATTCACCAACCAGTGCTTACTTTAGTGAGAAATCTTAATTATTTAGACTGTCCGCCTCTCATTCCCACAGTCTTCTTCCACTGAGAGAGGGCACAGCTACAATGGAGGCTGAACAAGCTGAGGCGCCAAAATTTAAAGTTTGTATAGAATAATAATCTTGATGGATGATATTGATGCTGCATAGACTGTGGACATATGATGGCCTTTAGCTCGTGTTTCTAGAGTTACGTGTTGTTATGGACACGTTAGTAATTGTTAAAATGTGATATTTCTGATTAATGCTTTAATGGAGGATGTTGTGTTACTAATGGAACGTAGTTTGGAGACCAGACCGACTGGTTGTGAACCCGACAACTTCAAGACTAGATTACACAACTGCAGGGTACAGAGATGTGATGACTAATCAACGCCAGTTCAACACAAGAAGTCAATAGATTTTACCGTACAGATTTACTGTCAGTTTCGACGTAAAGGTTAGCTGATGCCCACGAATTTCATTTTTTTAAAATGCACGTTGATCCCTGTAAGGACTAGAAATGTATTATGAGTTCAAATGCTATTTAACAGAGTTTGATTGTTATCCAGTGTTTATTTTGTCACAGCAGATGCACCTTTTGGCAAATAATCAATATCTCATTTTTAGGCAACACACCATGGTTATCACCACAACAACACTAAGATTGATCATTGTAAAAACAACGTTTGTTCTCATTTGTCATGGCTGCTCCTGAACAATCACAGATGTACGTTTGTTATTCAGAAGTCTATTTGGGGTTTTTGTACCTTTTTATTGAAGCAGAGAGAGAGAAAGATTCAGCCTCAGATCTAATACATGTTGAAAGTTGTTAAAGAGGAAAAGACATTAGAAAGAGAAACAACCTTTTTATTAAACTATCAGTCTTTGGGGAACCGGAGATGATACAATTAGATGTGTACCTGGTTGAAAAGGACATTTTCTGAGATAGTTGGGCGAGGTTGAGAAACGTGTCGACATTCATATCCACCTCCTCACTGAAACACTAATGAGTCATCTACTTTGTTAATGGGAAACCATTCAGGAGCTGCACTGCAGTTAGGGACTAAAATGAGTCAGTATTTCAGTTTAATAGAAAATTAAATAGTTTGAAGCAAACAGAGGACCTGCAATTAAAAGTTTTACTTTATATAATGTTGTAAGGGACCATATCAGCTGTCCATTGAAGATAAATACTGTGAATTAAAGGTCCAGTGTGTAACATTTAGGAGGATCTATTGGCAGAAATGGAATACAATATTCATAGGTGTATTTTCATTAGCGTATAATTACCTGAAAATAAGAACCATTGTGTTTGTGTTACCTTAGAAATACAAACTAGGGCTATATATTGGCAGGAATCTGGCGATACGATACAGGGGTTACAAATCAATATATTGTGATACTGTAAGCTAGTTGATATATTGCCATTTAATAAATAAAAAAATCTATTTTTAAGAGTAAATGTTATAGTATAAAGAATACACCAGCATATGCATAAAATCAGTTAACTTCAATCATTTATTTGTATTTATCACAGTCGCTCTAACATCCAACATCACTGATATCTGACAGCTGGGGCTTTAAACACAAAATCAGAGAATCAATATAATATCGCAAAAGGATATATTTAAATATCTTTTTACAGCCCTAGAACCAACAAAACAAACACTGGCTTCAGATGAGGCCAGCATAGCTTCTCCCAGTGCAGTAGAGACTTTAAATGCAACCAGATAGAATACAAATGACGAGAGGCCGTCAGCAGAAACAGACAGAGCGCCGAATGACTGTTTCAGGACGACTGCGGCTCTCTGCTGACTCTGGGAGGATTAATCAGACAAGCAGTCGGCGTGACTTGACCGCAACTCTGTAACGGTCATAAACTTCAGTCATCAGAGGTAGCAAAGTCATATAAAAGATTTGGTGATAACCATTCAGGTGGTCCAGTGCTGAAGCAAAAGATTCATGGTGACAAATCAACAAGAAAAGGAGAAAAAAAAGATCTTTTGAGTAAATAAATGCACAAGATGGCAAGGTCAAAACGAAACAGACTCCATCTGTGTCAACTCTGCAGTCCAGAGACGCAGAGAGGTCTGTGCATTTGTCTTTGCAGAAACTCGTGTGCATTGAGTTCTGTTGAGGATCTTCACAGTCATATACTTTGATACTGAAGAAAATGTCCTTAATCAGGGTTCCAACACGTCCTGCAAAACCTGGACATTTAGAGACTAGTCAAGGTAACAACTGGAAATTGAAATAAAATGACCAAATATCCTCAAAATAATGTATCTTGGACTGGGTGTTTTAGCCCTTCACTCACATCTACGTCTCAGATCACACGTGTTTTGTTTGAACCTCGACATTGGACTGCAGACATGGAAGAACTTTTCAGCGTCAAGTTTTTTTAAAGTAATGAATACCACAATACAGTAAGAGCAGAGTAAAAGCCATAAATAATAATAAATAAATGAATAAAACATAATAAAGTAAAAAGACGACATCACCTGAATGCCAGCCTATAAAAATGGATTTTAGGAAGTGATTTAAAAATCGCTGACTCAGCAAACATGATGTCCTCAGGCAGGTTGTTCCAAAGCCGAGGGGTCCTGACGGCAAACAGTTCACGTTTGTTAACTTTAATACTCTCAAAACATCAAAAACATGCAACAATCCATCCATCAAACAACACAACTTGTGGTCAAATTATTCTTTCAATCAATGATTACACAATGGAAAATACAGCTACTGTGCAGTTGTTGATACTTTACATCACTGCGACAGCTTTGTTTTCCAGCTAATCCAAGAGGGTTTCAGTTCATTACACACATTTAAAATCACCATATTTGGAGATATGTGGTTTTCACTGGATGGGAAGGGTATGAAAAATTTGTAAAGTACAATTTTGAGGCACTTAATTTGATGGTTAATTCTACTCCAGTACACACTACTATTGTACTTTTTACTCTTCTACAGTTATTTGGGATCTTAAATTGCATGGTTAATGTGGTAAAAAACATTTCCCAGATTTTGCTGAATGTTTTCTTGTGTTTTCCCCTTCATGTGTTTACAGTTCTCCACTGTCCGTCTGCCTGCCTGCCTGTTTGCAACAGCTCATCACTGCTCCCAGTCGGCTCGCCTGCCTGACATCAGCTCGTCAGCGTGCACTACGTCAACCCCAGCTCCACACACGCATCCACCACCAGATCAACCTCAGTGGGAGCAGCTCTCACAGCTCAGTTCAGTTCCTGAGTTCATAATAAAATTGAACTTGTGTAACTGCACTTTATTTATTTTTTTAAATGTACTTTCACTCAGCTCCACCTTTCCTCTCTAGGTTGGGAACCACTGCTCTAAATTTCCAGGTTTTCCAGGATGCGTGGGAACCCTGTGAACTCTAAGGACTGAATGAAGTTTGCACCAAGACTGGAATGGAAGCAGATTTAAACATCCTGACACAAACACTGTGGTGCAAATTCTACTGTGTGTCATTGTGTAAAAAAGGAACATTTGTAGGGTTTAATAAAATGAAATGTTGAAGGAATTTCTGAGTTTCTTGTGTCTTTTTGTGTGCGTATTTAACACAACATTAAAACATCCACCTGCTCTCTGACTTTTCATACTCACTCATGTTAAAACTGATGCTCGGCGTGGTCGCTGCCGCCAGTGGGATTAACGGGAGCTGCTCGAGCGTTAATATGAATCGACTCTGACATCTTGTAAGGTCGTTGCTGCTGTCTGGAGACGGGAGAAGTGGTACATGCAAAAGGTCTCAGCGCCGGACCGGCTCCCCCTGGGGGGGGCGTGATAGTGAAAAAACCTGTTACAGACAGACATTCATATATCCATGACTACACGTGTGTATTCCCAGCAGTCATGCATACATTAAAGAGAATAGACTGAAATGATACTTCAACACGACCGGCTTTTAATTTGAATTCAAACCGCCGGTTTCATTTATGTTCACTCAACCTGAGTTTGCCTGAGCAAATATTTGAGTTCTTCACTGTTGCACTTTGTGTGCGTGACAAGATTCACACCTTGGAGTTGCTCGGTGTAACAGCTGCGATCTGTCTGTCCATTTCAGATGCAGCGAGTGGTGAAATCATCGAGATTCAATAACAAGAAGAAATATATTAAGTTGATGTGTACATTAATTACCTTAAAGGTCCAGTGTGTGACATTGAGGAGGATCTATTGGTAGAACTGTAATATAATATTCATTCAAGTATGTTTACATTAGTTTATAATCACCTGAAAGTACAAATCATTGTGCTTTTGTTATATTAAAATGAGCTGTTTTTATCTTCAAAGGGAGCGGGTCCTCTTCTGGCAGGGTCCGCCACGTCTAACCACCATGTTTCTACACTAACACTCAGTTCAAAGAGGTTTCTCTTCCTCTTGGTTGCAATCTCACTGCTAGATGCTACTAAATCTAACACACAGTGTTTCACACAACTGATGTGGCTTCAGATGACGTCTGAAAGGAAATATGATATCTCCAAAAACAACTTTCCTCAGGTTTTCTTACTCGCATGATATTCTTACATTTTAGGGATTGGAAAATTTATCGATCCGTGCACTGGCATAAAAGTTCAGCACGTGTTTTCATTTTTAATATTGTCCATACATCAAACAAAAGTAAGGGTAAAGGCAAAATTATCACAATAATTACTGTATCCAATAGTTGAACTACTAGTAGAGAGGGAGTTTCAGTGGAGTTTAGTCAGATGCCAAAAGTCAAATCTTCAAATTGTTTGGAATTGGTCATATATATATATATTCAGGTTACAATTGTAATAAACACAGAAAAGCAGCAAATCTTAACATTATAGAAGCTGGAACCATGGAAGGATGTTTTTTTACATCAAACATAATCTTAGTATTATGGAACTAATAAGGTAAATTAAATATAAGGTATAAATATAAGGTTTAGTATAATTACGCTGTGCATTTATGTGACATACTATACCAAACCATAGGTCAAAACGTTGCTAAATTTACCTGAATAATAAAAGCTAGGAGTGTTCCTAAATGAAGAATTCCTATTGCTGACTCATTAAAAAGAGTTGGAATTCCCATCAGTAATAAAAAAAAATAAAATAAAAACTTCATTATCGATAATCGAAATTGTTGTCAAAGTTTGCAGCTGATAGATAGTTCAGCACCAGCTGAGCCTATAAAGCCCATAAACAACAGCAGTTATATTATATCGAAGCGCAGGAAGTCACCACATAAGATTGATTTTTATGCATTTTATCAATACATTTTGCCCCACAGCCCTTTTTCTTCAATCATCACGAGTACAGATGATCGTGTCCTACATTCAAAAGATGCATAAAATACAACCAGACCAGGGAATTTATTGTAGTCATATGTCAGATTGTTCACCAGCTCTAAAAGCTTCTCTCTCTCTTTTATTGATTTCTGCCTCCTCCCCTCCTCCCACCATCCACTCCTCTATCTCATTTCACCATATAACCTCCCCGAATCAGCAATCAGTCGTGGTTAGACTCAGAACAAAATCTCTATCTTTTCATCTTTCACTTTAAGGTAATTTGAGTCGACTGGTTGAGTGAAAACTTTAACACGGACGAGTTGAAACACTGCAGGTCACACGGTGCAGTTTAATCCATTCCAAAGACTGTTTTTAGTATGATGAGGAGAAACTGCCATAACATTTGTTCTGGTCGGTCTAAGTCTTGAAATTTAGTACTGACATACGTTGGGCGAATATCTTAAATAAGATGAAATATCTGACTTTTATAAATGGTCGAGGTCAGGACTTTTTCTTTTTACACTGCCTATCTGTGCCTATTGTAATTGACCTTAGGTGCATTATGAACATGGACTGTATTAGTAGTACTAGACAACAGTAGACCATTACATTCTTTTAACTAGACTTCACAGTCTGGTTGGCCTCTCTGGTGCATTTTTTTAATCAGTTTACATCTTAAGGACAAAGGATTTGTTCATCCAAAAGCTATAAAATGACTTGTGGTGTCCCCCAAGGTTCAATTGTAGGTCCTACCCTTTTTGAACCTTTACATGCTGCCACCTGGAAATGTCATCAGGAGGCACAAGTTTCCAGGGCTATGCTGACGACACACAGCTTTACATAGCTACGTCTCCCGATAAGTCAGGGCCCTTTTTAACTGTATTTTAGATATCAACCAATGGATGGAAGATAATTTTGTCCAGCTCAAGTGTGTCCGTTTGCGTCTATTAAACCTGAGATATTGCTTTTTTGATTTAACTTCTAATTCTCAGTATTTTCACTTAGTACCTCAAAATAATAACCAGAAGTCAATATTTTGAGAAAGTTTCTCATTCTAATGACTGAGAAAGTTTTTTTCGTCCCATTGGCAGAAAGGGGCTCCCATACACACAAGATGTAGAGAAAAACACTGAATATAAGTCATATAACTATAGTGCGATAACTTACTTATCAGCCAAACAGTTTGACTGATTTTGAAAATTCTAAATTTCCCTCACGGGCACAAATGGGTAAAATTAGAAAATGAAAGGTCTTTGGTTTGGATTCAGTCAGAAATATTAAACCTTTTCAAGTGTTTCAGTTGTCTGTTGGTTCTTTAGCTGTTTTAAAGAAACCCAAGTGGACTATATGTATACTGGGATCAGACTTTGCAGCATCATTGAGTGTTCAGAAGAGAGTCCAGAGTGTTTTTGTCTCTCCTGTGGGTGATGATGGATTAAAGTCTGCATGGCTAGACAGAGAGCAGGTGGATTAGGAGAGATGGTTTTCAGTGAGAGCAGCTTCGTGCTGCACACTTATGCTCTATATTTTTTCTTATTTCACACCTAATAATACCCAGACCGAGCTGTAATAACATTGATACTCTTTCATCAGGGCATCTGAGCAGCTTTCACACTGTGAAGAACAAAGCAGGCTAAAATTTTACCTTGGCCTCGTGTATTTCGTTATGCAGGAATTTAACAGGTGAAAGAAAAAACAAATCTGTTTCTGAGCTTTAAATGTGTCATTGGATATTTTTCTTTTTCTTTTAATATGGAGGTATTTGACTTCTTGCTGGAAAGTATTCTCATATTGTTTGTCTGTTGTTGTAGCTAAATGCTAGTGTGTATGTCTCAGTATGTCTAAGTCTGTTTCTATTGGAGTCTCGTTGCCATTCACGGGGTTCCCACGCATCCTGGAAAACCTGGATATTTAGAAACTGCTTTTGATCCGTGTTCTCACTACAAGAGCAGACCTTGTGAAGGCTGTGTAAGCATTAATACTGATACGGTACTCACTGCTGCATGTGCATCCTCAATTATAAGCAGCAAACCCATCTATATCCAGTATGTGCTTTATATACACACACGTTACAGTACATTTACGCTTTAATAATGTGCATCAGGCAGTCCAATACTCCCACTCACAGTTTACAACATGTATCTTAATAAACAGGTTAACCAAATTGTAATGAACATACAGAGGTAGCCATTGCAGTTACTACGATTCATCACAGCCTCAAAAATGTAAAAAGTTAATGTCATCAGTGGTTATAATTAAAAATTGTATGTGTCTGTTGCAGTGCAAAAGGCAAGTTAACTGAATGAAGCAGGATCAATAAATACTCCTAGCAGTGGTAAGTGGGTATAGATAATGGATGGTGGGACGTGAAACAGGAGCTCTCACTTGTGTTTTTTCAAATCCCCGACCCTAGACCAAAATGTTGAATCTATAAAGCACACTTGTACCACTTGGGGATTAGTGATTGCCCAAGAGTCAGAAAGAGTTCAGGATCATGAAGTCCGACACAGTTCGTGACAGCATCCTGTGAAGCTTCTGCATGTTGCCATCGAACTGTCCCTGCACGAGCAATTAAAAGACCACTCGCTGGGACGTGTCCCCATGAACCAGCACTATCTGTGTGTGTATAGATATATGTGAAATATGTGTGCCACAGTGTTTCTACGCGACTGAGAAGGTGGCATGCAAGTGTTAAAACCAGTGACATGTATCAGTGTTCATGCTGGGTCTGTATCAGTAATTGAGACATAAATAAATATCTGTTCTACATCCTCTGTTTCAGGACACCCTGGACCTCCTCACATGCAACTGCAGTGCTACAAAACAAGGTTGCCAGGAGCAATATTTCAAAAATACACATGGAAAGGTCCAAAAGGGAACAAACCAGGGATCAAATATCTGTGAATTCCAGGCTGCAGCATTTGTGAATATTTGACCAAAACATAAGAAACCTTGTCCAAAGCAAGGATGAAACACCAGTGAATATTGGACCCAACCAGGGTGGTATCACCTGTGTGTGAAGAATGGCAACCCAGTTTTCTGGTGAATTAAAATCCCCCCACTCTAAATCTTGGTCATACTATTCTCTCATTAAAGCAATCTGTCCTGTGGCTGCACTGTATTGTGGTCTTATGAGGCCACGATGTCTCTGCCTCATTAGACCCGGAGCTTAAGGGTTAAGTTCTGTCAGCGTATGGCCCGACTCCTCTTGGTCTGATGTTGGTTTGTTTATTTTCTCGGGCTGATAAAATATGAAGTGGTGATTTAAAATTTATTTTAACCTCCTCCGCTGACGTTTGAAAGAGTGATTACGGTCTCTGTTGTTTATTTCTTTTTATTTACGGCCTTGTTTTCTGCCTTTGGCTTTGTCTGGGTGCGGAGGCGGCTGCATTTATCACGACTGTTGAATATATATCATCTATTTCTACTACCCCTAATTCATTTGTAGTTTAAATAGGTTTTAATAAGCTTCCTATAAAGTGTCTCCCCAGCAAGTTAAGTGAGTGTTAGTACTGAGGATCAGAATCAGCACTTTTTAAACAAACAGCATTAATTCCACTTGAATCCTTCAGTAAACACAGCTCTTCTTTCATCCAGACTGTTTCCACTAGTACACATCCCGGGTGTAGGATGACACAGTGTCACCCCTTCTCCAGCACGTCTCAGCAGTCTGTTGCTGGAAGGTAGAGGACCCGACGAAAAGCTGCACCAGCAGGTTATCAGAGCTCTCTCGGTTATTAATGAGAAGGCAGATGCAAAGCAGGCATTAGTACAGGGCTTCAAGACACAAATACACTAAGAAGGGGCTTTAGTTAAAGCTTGTTATTATAAAATCCACCTGGCTCATTGGTTAAAGCGATTATATACACACACTTCTAAAGCAAAGGCTTCAGTTGGAGTTCTTTTAATGGAGGGAATACGTTCTTAAAACGTGTAATGACTGTGATTTTGTACTGGCGTGAGCTTGTAAAGGTTACATATATAACATTCACTTGCAAATCAATGTCGTGCTACAGCACCAGCATCTCAGACCCAAAATAATAATAAATATTATAACACTTGATGAACATTAAACTTGACTTGTTTCAATAAATGGATGGCCAAAAGAACTTTCACTGTGAATAACTAAATGATTCTCCTGCTCCTTGTCTGATAGACCTGACGTGAGGACTGAAAACTAAATTAGCTTCTCCAGAGCAGAACTGTAGAAATCAAGAGAAGCAGGAACAACAGACAAAAGAGAGATTATATGAGGTTTCTCGAGAGTTTTATTTGTCATATTATCAGTATGTGCAGCAGAATTTAATTTTCATTTCAGAATGAAGTGCTGATTTCTGTTGGGAGTGCTGCTCTGTGTGAAGGAGAAGATGACTTTGGACTGATTATAGACCAGGTGCACAGATACAGAGAGGGATCAAGTGCTCCTGTTTCAAGTTGCATTATGTTCACTTCTCAGCTGCACTCGATGATCCATCTTCTCTCAGTCCTGAATGATCCAAGTGTGTAGTCTGTCTGTACACTTGTTTATCTCCTACTCAGCAGAGCCTTTAAGACAAAAAGTTTGAGACTTTTTGAAGAGAGGCCAGAAAGAAATATTACTTTGGTCTTTCCTGACATATATATTTCACCTTTAATGCTGCTTTTATAAGATTTAAAACATTAATATATCAGCAAACAGCTATTCTCTTTATAAAGATACAGAGTCACATGGTGTCTCTCTCCCTCTGCCTGTGTTGTATCGTAGCCTCTCTGTGGTTTGTTTCCATAGCCGGTCTGCTCCGACTGAAACTGCTGTTTTTATCATCTACGTAGGTGAATTAAGGATTTATTTCCACCAAACCAGAGTTGGTGATTGTTAGCGTTTTTGTCTCTGGAGTCTGGTGGAGAGCGACATATTGGTGATTTCTGCAAATTTGACTAATCATAATAGTTTCCTGTGAGTTTCACCAATCACAGCAGTTCCTTACTGTTTTCATTGATGCTTATTTTTAACAGCCTTGCACCTACATGTGATATATGAGTATAACTGGGCTTCTACAACATAGGATATAACAACACATGAAACTACATCTGTGGAGGCTCAACTGTTGCTGCAGCAGCGAAGAAAACCATCTAGCAGTTCATGTTTCAGTTTCATGGAGCCTCATTTTAGAAAACAATGTTCAATTACACTTAGTGGAAAAGCGAAAGGTAGCCAAACCCCAAAAGAGAACTCTAAAGCAAACTGTTCCTCTGGACACTGTGTGTGATAGGGTAACTGATAAGGAAACACATGATATTTATTCAGCGCTACCACTGCACTCCTCCCTCGGCATTCGACCTATCAATGGTGGTGTCCTGAGGAAAAGAAGATGTTTGAACCCGAGGAGTCGGCCAGTGCTGCCTGACCCTTCATATGACTGTAAGGTTTCACATAATAAATAGCTTCTGCAACACTTTCTCCTGCTTCTGTTTTCATTGATTCACACATGTTCTTTCAACAGGGAAAAGCTGAGGTAACTTTTAGTCATTTTATTTCACTAAACTGTTATTTTAGTCCACGATCATACTTTAAGGCCAGTGTTGAAAGAATTGTATTTATCTTCTGCTGTGGGGAACAATGATTGACCTTGACTCATCCTGATGTATGCAGCAACAGAAGTGTATAAAGAGAATAGAAAGTGTGGGGAAAAGAAAATTACAGGTGGGAAAAAGTAAGATTGCACCGCTAGATTATACGGAACATAAAAGAAAAATTAGTATTATTTTCCCACAGCCCTGCTCCACAGCTGTGTGCAACCACAAGGAAATAGACAAAAAAAGTAAATGAATCCCTCAAATATCATTATTTTTGTGTAAGTGAAACATTTCACTGGCATTAGGTAGGTGATTAATAATCTATATTTTTACAGGGTTGTTCTTTTTGCATTAAAAATCTGGTCGGCAGAACTATATGTGTTATTGTTGCCCATCCATAAACAGTGCTGGAATTGCTCATTCATGCCACCCCTGCAGAAGTTAACATCCCCCTTGTGCCCAAAAAGTCTAGAAACCCACCTGCCAGTACAATGTAGCCAGCCTCTCACATCAGCTGTTTTATGGATTTAACTGGTCACCCACTGCACACACACACACAAGCCCCAGTAGTAATGAAGAGGTTGGACACACTGGTCTTAGCAGATCCATACACAGTTTATTTGCTTGGCCGGCTGCCCAACAGCCT
Organism: Dicentrarchus labrax; assembly: GCF_905237075.1. Lineage (NCBI taxonomy): Eukaryota > Metazoa > Chordata > Actinopteri > Moronidae > Dicentrarchus > Dicentrarchus labrax. The sequence continues at coordinate 25,263,112 of NW_026136708.1, forward strand.
GCCAGGTCGATACTTGTTTTGGATTCATCTCAGAGGCTGTAATGATTCAGCCTTGCACATGTTCACCAGCCAGGTCCCGAAAGGTGGAAGCACAATGAAGCTAATATCACAATATCAGCCTGGGAAAATGTTAATTTTATAATTAAAATGTCATTATACCTCCAACAAGACCTCACACTGACACCAGCTAGGACGCACAGGCTGAATGTATAGAAATGTGAAGAAAGGAGCAACAGAGACGCAGTGGGTTCATTACTGGGGCTGTTATTAAGTCGATCATTTTGTACTCTGTTGGCTGTGCTAATTTGTTCTTGCAGAAAAAAAGCTTTTCAGAAAGGAGATGTGAAACCACAGAGAGAAAGATCAGCCATCATGTCGCTGCCTTATGTTTACTGTTGTTTCCTGTCAGAGCGCCTCGCAAACAGCAGTTTCCATGGTCAGTCAGATACCTGAAACCGTCGTACAACAGCAGGAATGTGTGCGTTGCATTCGCAGTCAGTAATTCATGGCTCGCATTTATTCATGGCCCACACATCTTCCAGCCTGACACTGGACCTTCTGTGCTTCCAGAGTCCAGATTTATGCAGAAGGATCCCATCTCCCAAAATGATTTCCACTAGATATTCAACAACAAGACATTTCTTCAGCATACATCAGCAGGTTTATTGTGTATGTCTCATATAAACATTCGTCATGACAGAAGCGACAGTGCTCATGCAAATGTACCCTGCATACACACTGACTCCCCTGAGCTCATTTTGTATGCTGAATATTGACTCCTGCAGAAAAAGATGCTGCTTTTTCTTTCTTTCTTTCTTTAACTGCTTTTAAAGAGCTGAAGAGAGGATGATGGGATGTAACTCATCTCCAACTGCTGCCGTTTTTTTCCTCTTCCCAATGCGTACTTTGAGGCCAACAAATTTTCGTTGTGAAATGGAGAAACCAAAAAGGACCCATGCTCTGTTTTCTGTTCCCCTGTTTGATGAGTTTGCCAATAAAGAAGTAAACCGGAGAGTTTGTTCCTCATCGTCACATATGAAGAAAACCTCCTCAGTAGACTTTCCTTTCATCGCCATCAAGACGGTACAAAGACGAAGCAAATGCTCTGAAATACACTACAACTAACGAACAAACAAACAAACAAACAAGATACCAGAGGAGTTAGAAAAGAGCATTCATGGGGGGGAAGGAACAGTTCCCCCCCATGTTCATCTTGTTCAAGCCTCTTCGTTGTCTGGTGAATTGATAAGTAGGTCACTCCTTTAACAGCAAAAGTTGCTGACCTCTGGTGTAATGAATTCTGTTTAGAGTTTTGCATCGAATTGATTAACCTGTGCTGGGCACAAATGGAGAAGCACTTTTTAAACTCAGTCTTGCCTATGGCACCACTTTAGCTGAGCCGGCACTGAGGCAGAAACTGGCAAATAGTTGTCCCGGTGAAATGAAAATGGTTTTTTAACCCTTTAAGATCACATTTTACAGTAAAACAAAATGTGACGCGTGCTTACATTAACTGATTTCAACCAATAATATCCTGACATTCACCCGTCAATCAATCTTCAGCTTTTAGCCACACAGAGTGAAGATTCATTAGTTAGTTAGCTATCTAACAGCATGGCTAGCCAGCGGAGCTCACTGATTACTGTACAAACACAACTTTATCAGTGATTTGGGTGAAACTGGATCATATTTAATGGAGAGAATATTGTCTGGTTTTCCCTCTGACGTCCTCCGGCTATCTCATTGTGGGTATTGATGAGCTTCATTATGCACACACAAATGCATCTCTTCCACTAATTTCACAGTTTCTGCAGAGGAACAACTCAGACACAAAGGACTCTGACACAGGGGGCGTGATTAACACCAGCGTGCCCTATTTTCAGTAGCAATTAGTTTTTATCTTGTATTTTTTCACATTTCCTCTTAAATGAGCTTGTTTCTTGTTTTTTTCAGGGAGATTGGGGGTGTACTCATCATCACAGGTTGCTGAAGAGCGAGAAATGAGTCTCAAGATCTCTCAATACGTCTGGCGTTATTAGACAGTTTGAACTCCACCACAGTGAGACATATACAGAAACTGTGACAGCAAGGAGTCTGACAGTAATGAATAGACCAAGACTCTGAGCAGGTTAGTGTGTGAAATCCATACTCTGAAAGATTTATAAAATCTATTGCTGCTGAGTCAGCCGTCGTAGCAGCGAACACATGAGAAGAAGAATCTTTCAGGAAGATGCAGAGCTACATTTCAGAAACACAAACAAAGGAAGGGGACCAAAACATTGCATTCAAAAACCTGCAATAATGAGCTACACGTGCAACCGATATGTGTTATTAAAATCGGCACACACAACTATCAGGACCCGTACCCCAGAACCGACAGGAAGTCGGCCATTTTTAATTTAGTGGTAATTTTTTGCAATATTTCTGCGTTGTATTTGAACAAACTCCTCCTAGTGAATTTATCTGATATCTTTGGTCGGTGCAATCTAAAGACCATCGCGATTAAAAGTTGTGCTATTTGTTGTCGAAAGGCGTTCCCGTGGCTGGGCGTCGGATTTCGACGCACCACCATGAAACAGAAAGTTGTCATAACTTCAGTGTACTTTGTCCAATCTTTAATCAAACTTTCATTTTGATAAAAGTCCCGCCCTGAACACGTCTACATGCCAATACTCAATCATAGTCATTGTGCCTCCTGCTGGAAACAGGAAGTAAGGCTCGTATGGCAATCATCAACTTATGTACATGGGATTTTCACGGTGTGATTCGCTGTCACAACGTGCCTCGATTGCTCTTGTTATTAAATGACATAAAAAAAATGTATGCATATTTGTTTTATAATAATAGAAAATACTAGAAAGAACCATTGATATGTACCAAGAAGAAAAAAGAGCAGTGGGAAATGGTCTGACCCCCGTGAACCGCTGAGTGTATTGTAGTCTCCTTTTTAGTACAAATAGTCTTTTTTTAGACTCTTTATGTCACAGTCGAACCTGCTGAAACGTCTGGTGTCGTCTATTCTTCTCCACTCCTTCACCTTTTGAGCGGATGTGAGTCACTTTATCAAAAGGAATGGATTTCTATACATTTTCAGAGGGCGGTGAAGCTTTGGTACATGCTTATTAATGTGAACAACAGCGAGCTCAATTAGCATAAAGATCCATTTACATGTCAGGGTCAAATGTGTGAAAGCTCACGGATCTGCAGGTGAGCTACTACACATATTAATGATAATGATAATAAATCTGTTTGTACAGCACCATTCATACAATACATGCAGATCAAAATGCTTCACAGTTATAAAGGAATAACAAATTTTAAAAAGTAGGTAAACATGCTTTGTGTTGCAGATAAAGCAAGAAATCAAAGAGATCAACTAACAAAAATGACATTTAAAAGGAGCCGTGTGTAGGATTTATTGGCATAAATGTAATATAATATTCATAAGTATGTTTTCATTAGTGTATAATCACCTGAATAAAAGACTAAGAACCCTGAAAATGCAGTGATTTACTAACAGATTTATGCCTTGTTAGTGCAACCGGCATAAATATCAGACTTAGAAGCCCAAGTTACAACCAACTTAGCACCCCGACCTGTCATCCATGTACTTCTGTTTCAGTAGAAACTAGATGTGTTTGATTTTGGTTAAAAAAAAAAAAAAAGGACTCAGACATGAAGGACAGGGACATTCAGAAAAATCCAAACCAATTTCAGTGGAGAACATTTACAAGGATTCCACCATGTTTCCAGACATTTAATAATAGCCCTGAGAGAACACAAGCAGAATTTTAAAAACGTGGTATACAAGGGCAGAGACAGATCTCGCAAACATTTGGGGCTTAAGAGATTTCTTTCCCATTAACAACACTGTTTTTCAATCTGTTTGAGAACAGAACGCTTAAATTCTGTTTGGGACAAACATGATTCTGCAGAGATTCTGTTTCTATTTTGGATGTCTAATTGTTCTCCAGCTGTCTGCATCATTCTGAAACCAGAACTCATTTTCACTCCTGAGACCTAAATAGAGGCAAAAAATAGTTGAGGTTAACTTTGCATAGTCCATAAGGTATTGACACAAACAGCCCCCACAGTGTTTGGCCAGATACATGGCCCATCCATTATCTTTATATTCTCTATGCATCAATTTTACCACGGCAAATTCCTTGTATTTGAAAAACTACTTGGCAATAAACCCAATTCTGATTCAGATAGCAATATTTTCACAGTACAGACTGAGGGCAAATGACACAAAGTTATTTTAAAAGCCTACAACATTCAGGCTGGAGTCCCAAATGCCATTCCCCACTTTGCCCATGATAGTAGAGCCAGTATAAAGCATACACAGTTAGTGTTCAATCAATAAACACTAATGCTTTGAAACAGGAGCCTTCATTGTGAGATTGTTTTTGATTTTCAGATACAAAAAAAATAAGACATTTTAGAGATTCTGTGCCCCCCCCCCCCCCACAGCTTTAATCACACTGACTGCCCAGAGAGAAACACACTTCACACAGTGGGAAAAACATCAACGCTGTACCCACCTGAGGGAGTTCATGTGGCCGGTCACAGTTTTTGAGCGCCAGACAAAGTGATGTATTTCTCACTTCAGCTGGAGGTCTGAGGATACTTCAGCTTGTTGGTGTGAAATGTTGGATTAAAAAAACAAAACAACTACAGCTGGAAAAAGAGTACCTGGAATTTAGAGCATATTTAACACCATTAAGTTGCACATAATGCGTTCCAACTGTGGCCGTTTTAGTGAGGAAAAACTCAAAATGTTCAATAAAAATATTGAAATTTCAAGCCTAAAGTCACGAATGTATTCGCTGCGATCAGCTCGCGGAGGAGATAAATCAGCACAATTCTTTTGCCTTGAGCTCAACTTCGGTGACCTTTTGACAAATGAATTTGCATCATTGACCAATAGCGAACTGACTCGACAGAACTGACCTTTAAGGGAACGGAGAGTCCAAAACAGAGGAAGCTATCATAGCGTATTATCTGTGTTAGCCGTATTAACTGCAACATCCAATTTCATATAGCTCAGCTCTGCATAGAGACACAGTTTATAACATTGTCTGACTTTCTGCCGGCTTTCCAGGACATTTTCCAGGAGCTTTCTTGCCGGGACAGGACAGCACTCGCTGGCAAACAGTCATATAATTCACCAGGTGCCCTTGTAGGTGGTAAGCGTTTATTGGACGCTAGAATTAGCTTGCTTTTCTGTGCGTGGCTGTTCTCAATGCAGCTAAATTGAGTAAAAGGGTCGGTACACAGAAACAGATTCACACTTGAGTGTCTGGTTACAATTTAGGTTTAGGTAGGGGATCGGAGTCAGGGGCTAAAATACAATAAAACATTTCCACGACAACGTAGATCATTTGCAGGATTTTTGGTCATTTTAATCAATTTCCAAGTGTTCCTGACTGGAAAACTAGTCTCTAAGCTATAAAGCGTGGGATGAATTATCCATTTTAGAAAGTCTACAAGAGCCATACAATTTAATTCAAACTCTGATAATACAAAGAGGCATTTAGGGTGTTTCATTTTAAATCTCCAGTGTGTCACATTGAGGACGATCTATTGTCAGAAATGGAATATAATATTCGTAGGTATGTTTTCATGTATAATCCCCTGAAAATAAGAATCATTGTGTTTGTGTTACCTTCGAATGAGATGTTTTTATCTACAAAGGGAGCAGCTGCTCTTCCGCCATGCTTCTACAGTAGCCCAGAATGGACAAACCAAACTCTGGCTCTAGATCGGGCCTGTCCCATTTATTGCCGTCACTGTAGTGTCTCCTACACACTAAACAAACCCTCATTCCCAGGTCGTCAGACTAGATGCCACTACATCCTACACACTGGTCCTTTAACGCCTCCACTGAACAGGATATAAAAACGTGCTTCTGCTGTGTTTTCCCTGCAGCCTGTTTCACACTCTGTAAATCTCTCTCTCGTCTGTTGATGTGGGAGTAAAACTACAGCTCGGTGAAGTTAAAGTGCTGCTTATTGTGAGTGAAAATGGATGTAATTGGCTTTGAAAAGTACTTTAATTAGCGGGGATAATTAGCTTTGGAAAATATGGCGTGTACTGTAAACTGTCTAGCAGAACTGAGGATGTTGTTACCTGGTTTCACTGTCGATTTACTGCACAATCAATGAAAAGGCTGCAGAGAGTTGGACCCAAAACCAAAGAGAATAAACTACTTGAGCTTCCCTCAGACTCTAAATACAGACTGAAGGGCGAACTCACAAAGAATGAATCACTTGCTATCTGCCTCTCAAGGTGCAATTCACAAAAGATTTTGTGCTAATGATACTCCAGCGCAAACACGGCCATAAAGTTTTGTATCTCATGTTCATCTGCAATGTTCAGTGGTGATCCAGGTAATATTTGTCTTCCAGTGTATTGAACTAACATCACATGATATGGTCAAACAACGTCTGAGTCAAAAAATGTTACAAATGCAGCTAAAAGAATAAAACTTTCCAATCATATTTTGAATTGTTTGATTTAGTATCTAATTATAACTATTCTGATTATATATTAACTCCCTCTGCTCTTTCATTTGTTTCTATGTGGGATGTTTTCTCAGAGTGTTATTATTTAGGGAACTGTGAACACTCCCTCACACCCCTGGATGCATGGAGAGCTGTTTCCTCTCCAGTGCGTAAGCATCATCTCAGTTTCTCACAGCAGCAGGTTTTATGGGTTTTTTTTATGGGTTTCATTCCCTCATGGTGAACACTAGGAAGTCTAGGTGGGACACCCCTTAGAAATGTGCTTCAGTTACCACCGACTCTCTGAAGACACTAATAATTTCACTGAGAGTTGCTATTAGCGCTGGTGTTTGTGAATGTTATGCAAAAATGTGGCCCCAAATTGCTATCTTGCAAATGATCTCATTTTTTTATTATTATTCGTATTTGTTCTTCTGGAATGGCGCCAGCAACAACGGCAGCCTGTCGTGGCAGCTCCTATCATTGTTGTAGTTTTAGTGTGTCTTTAGCCTGTGCTTTTTTCTACTTTTAACTGGTTTCTTACTTTCTTACTACTTTGTTCACGTCGCCTAAATACTTTTTTGGCGTTTTTGAGCATTTTTTATTTTTTGTTTGCTAAGGTCTCCATGGCGACGGGGAGTCGCATTGTTTACACCCGTGACCAGATGATCGCCCTGAGGCACCCTGGCATCCTGACTGGAGAGAGACCCTCCATACCTGAGGAGCTGAGGAGGAGACGGCGAGGCTGCAGAGCGGGGGTTAAATGGAGGATGAGGAAGAGGAGGTTTAAACCCTGCATCCCTGCAATCATCACTGGAAACAAACGTGGCTGCACGAGCAGATACCGGACTCCAACGTGACCATTTCTGGCTTCCTGACCATGACAGTGGTCTTCATCATCATCATCATCATCACTGTCTATATTCCTCCGTCTGGGAAAGCAGATGCAGCGTGTGACGTCATCCTTGACTGCAGGACTACAAACGAAACACCCGGAGGCCTTCATCATCATCACAGGGGACTTCAACCACGTTTCTCTCTCGTCCACACTCCCAACCTTCCACCAGTTTGTCACATGCACCACCAGAGACAATAAGACCTTGGACCTGCTGTACGCAAATGTTCCTGTTTTTTATATCTGTAGCCTATTTATTTCACTCAAATGCTGCTATGACAAGTGAATTTCCCCATTGTGGGATAATAAAGTTATCTATTTCATTGGGATTTTCAGAAGCAGGACGACACGTCAATTATGTCTCTTGCGGCATTCCATTAACACCCTACTCTCGTTCCCTTTCCTGTCTCTTACTTCTTACCCCCAAATTCCACCGGGTGCAGCCAGTTTCCAGCTGCGCAGCGGCTTTCACTCTGTGATCTGAGAAGTCTCACCGAGAGCGATTCAGAAGTGGAGTGTCTACCTGCCCGACGTTGTTTGCTTGTGAACATGTACAACGGTGTGTTTCTCCGCTTCAAATCTCCTCTGACTGATTGACATCTGGTGCCACAGTGCTGATGTAGTGTGAAAGACGATCTGGAGTTTATTTAAAAAAAATTCACCAGATTCTCAATGTCGTTTCTGTGTCTGACTTCCTGCCAGTGAGATCTGCTCTATGCTGCTTGACGAGCGGATCAGAAATAGACTAGCTGCGTATTCTACGTGGAGCAGAGCATAAAGACTTCTGGTGTATTTTCAAGCATTGCCTATAACGGTCACGAAAAGCTCAGGCACCTCATGAATTTCTTTTTGTCTTATTTGTTTGATTTGTTTATCAGCTGCAAACGTTGTGCTATTCTGTTTCCCATTCCCCCCAGAGTCCTCTCTAGCCAGCAGAATAAAGATTCCTCTACATGTGCATTTCACCAAATATGTAACCTCTTGGTGGTGCTGGAGGAAAGTCCTTAGGATTCATCCTCTGGGGGCCTTTCATGGCAATCTACTAACCACCTTTAGATTTCACACTGGACTATAGTGGTGGATGATCCAACACTACCGTCATGCTGCCAACGTGGCTAAAAATGGTTGATGACTCAGTGGAGGCCACTCACATCAGAGTGTTCTTGGCCTCGGCTTCATCCATTATGTTCATATATAATGACACGTCATCGTGTACTCGTCATCTGTCACTTTTCCGTCTGTTACACCGTAGATGATGACAAACGTACAGAAAAAGCTCGGTGCAAACACTGTTAAATAATACAAATACACTGTTGCTCATTTCCTTCCTCTCTCGCCACTGACCCTCTCATCAGCTCTCCTGGGAGCAGCTGAAGGACAGACCTCCTCTGCCTCTCTCAGGGTAATATGCATTCATAAAACAAAGCGGCATTCCCCTGCGTGCATCCCCGCTGAAGAAGCCCTTCTCTGCCACCGCTGCTGCATCTCAATTGAAATTTCACACCTTTTGGCTTCTATCAAAAGCTCAAGGGGGATTTGAAATCAGTGTTACCAAGAAGACCTTGGAGAAAGGGAAAATTAATTACCTCTCAGATGGGGGGAAAGGGCCTTAGAGTAATATTGTGTTTTTCTGCCGTTGTGTCAAACAAAATATTCGACACAGCAATCCAACCGGCTGGAAATGAAGGTATGAGTGAGTTATTTTATCTTCCTCTCTACTGCGTTCAGATGTTTTTATGTATTTCACTCTGAATTATGAATCACAAGTTGTCCGTTGGGAGCGAAAGAAGAAATGGTGTGATGTTGTTCCAGAGTCACAGAGAGGAGGTTGGGGTGGATGCATGTCCACAAAACATCGGACTTTGACATGAGTCGACTGTCCGCCTCCTGTTACCTGCCACAGTCAACGTTATACAGCGGTTTCAGATCCAGGTGAGTGCCATATCCTAGTGTTCACGGTAATACTGATCACTTCTAAAATCATAACGTGATAATGGCAATATATGTTGTTATGACAGACAACAAACATGGCTCCATGACGGAGGAATTAGGGTTGAGCCTAACTCAAAAAGGGGGACAACTTCAGTGAGTGGTTTTGTAACAAAGATCAGATGACACTTATATGCAGGGTGAACAGCAATTAAGTACATTAAGCTTGTTTTTCTGTACTTTACTTGAGTAATAATTAAAAAGTTTGCAGAATAATTATTTTAACTTTTCTAAAATGCAAAAGGCCGTACTATCGACATATATAAAGATGTCTCACTATATATATTGCCTGTGTTTTATTCCCCCTGTGCCAGTTCATCTTTGTTCCTTAAAGCTGGGAAATCTCTGCGGGGAGGTCACCAAACAAACAAAATTACACCTTTTTTCCAGCAGACATTTCAGCCTGTCGTAGCAGGAAAAGCACAGGTGTGATTAATTAAAAACAACAGCGTGCAGAGCCATCGTTAGAGAGATTAGTTTCACCTACGCTTTACCTGTTATGACACGTCTGCTCAGGTCTAATCAGGAAAGATAAATGAAAACACACCATGGGTAGACCATGAAGTAAAAACAAGTACATATAGGTGATATATATTCATATACACATTTTCTGTAAATTCTGAAACCTTTTAAACATATGATGATCTTATAGAAAATGATGTATTGCTGTATTAACAGTATATACAGTTGTTAAAATGAGATCAACTTTAAACATCTACAGCAGTAAAATGCAACATACACATAAATGCAGCAGTAATATTTATACAAAACATCAGATAAATAATAAAACACTATCAAACACATCCCACCGGAGAATCAAAGCTCTATTTCAGCAGATTAGTTTTTAATGATTTCAGTTACAACATGTAGAGCCACAAAAACAGCGTTCATCAAAAGAAATGTTAAATTTAATTCTCCGACTTTCCCAGATGACCCTTTTTTCTGTTCTTCCAGTTTAGTTTTAATGACTGCAGGTACCACATGTAGAGAGAGGAAAACACAGTTCAGAAATATAGAATCACTAACAACTACAATCAATTACAGTTAAGTCATAAAGTCTCATAATAATAAGGACTGTGGGCTTTTGAAGCTTTTGAAGATGAAAGCAGGCCGGCCGCTTATTAGACACCTTTTAGCAGATTGAGAATTACTGCGGTGACATTTCCTCTCAAACAGCCCCTTGAGAGACACAACTGTGTGATAAAACCTGAACCAGGGCTGTAAAAGAGTGTCACCTGGACCAAACCACCTCATTTTATTCCAGGACAAACTGAACAGCTTTGATAAAGAGAAACTGAGGACCCAGCAGAGGCAGCTCAGCACACACACACACTCACATTCGCTCCAGGTCCTGAGTATCAATTCTAATGCTGATGGAGCCCGAACCCTCCTGCTGTACAAATAGAGTCTTGTCTTTGTTGTGAAGTAACCGAGAGGTCAAGAACAATCTTCCAGGTGCTGCTCGGCTGATTGCTTTGTCCTCAGTTTGTCTTTGGACGACCGGCGAAGAGGTCTCAAACAAATGAATCGGTTCAAAGCTTTTAAAAAGTTAAAATCAGTCAGCTGAAAGATGCTGAAAGTCTCCAGAGAGCTGATGATGACAATCTGTGGGATTGTCACTATAAGTGGTAATTTTTCCAGTCCTGATTAGTACAGCTTAAGCAGGAAACTTTGTTGGCCCCTGTCTACAGTCAGTGTTTGGTTTGTCCCTTCATGGAAGGCGACCCACAGCAAAAGTTAAAGTTAAACAGTAAAAATATGTTAGTACTGTTGATTATAAGTTTGAATCCACATTTTAAATACAAATACAAGCGTTTTGCCATATTAAAATATCACATGATGCCATGACTGTGGTTTCCAGTCTTTAAAATAAAAAAATGACTCTATTCTGTATAAATGCCATTAATATATCACAGTGTTTCACTGTTACAGAAACTTTAAAGAGAGGTACGTTAGGCTAGTAGTGGCTAACGTAGCCTGGAGTGTCTTCCCTGGGGTGACCATATTTCCAAGAACCAAACCAGTTAAAGGACCAGTGTGAAGGATTTAGTGACTTCTAGTGGTGAAGTTTAAGATTGCAACTAACTGAACACAGAGAGAGCTATTGGTTAGCATAGCCCTGATCAACCAAACTCCATTCAGAAAATAAGCATTGACAAAGTTTGAATTCAGACTTTTTACAAATCCCCATCATGATGTAGTTTACTGATATTAAATCAGAGCAAAATCTGTTTATTTTAGGCTCATACCACCGTTGCAATCCAGATTCGCCTCACTTTACTTATGTGAGTAACTCAAGTAAACACAAATGAATTCCTCTGAGGGGGTCAGTTAAGGATAACAACCCTTCGGTTACTGATTCCTTTGAAGACTTGTGCAATATGAAGAGAAACCCGAGAAAATACTGCCCTCTACTTGTGTTTTACAGCAAAGCAGCAAAGAGGAGGAGCAACTACAGAAGTCTTTCTAACTACACAACTGAAGTTTGAAAACAAAACAAATCTAACGATACTGACTCAAGTGACATCACTTGAGGACATATCGGCTACTCGGCTTTATACTTCTTTTAACCAAACGCTTAGAAACAGTTCCACTTTCATATATCAGATGTGACCTGTTGCCCTTTGGAGAAAGTTATTGATTTAAAGTTGTTTCTTCAGTGAGTTGAACCTCAGTGTCGTGTTGAATCTGTGGTTTTGAAATTATTTGTATGACGTGTACCAATGTTGGACTCTCAGACCGATGACCTCAGCAAGCAATGGCGAGCGCACGCTGAGACTTGACACAAATGAGAAAATGAGGCAGCCGGTTTGTCGACGGTCCGCCCGAGAGTCGAGTCCACCGCTGAGCCTGCGAACAGATTGGCCTCAATCTGAGTGTAATGGAGAGAAGATTGATGTGAAAGGGCGAGCAGAGAAGAGACGGACGCTCCTCCGATACTGTGTGAAAATGACAACTGCTGATCAACTAATGAAAACAGACAAACACACAACAAATACTGATATAAAGTGCAGGAGATGGCGGCAGGAGATACAGAGATTGCTCTGAGACAGTGTGACACATATGCTTGTATTGCTACATTTGTGAGGACCTTAATCGAGTACATTCAGTCCTTAAAGGGAAATTCTTAATTTTACTGATTTCATCCATTTTTTAACTCAGTGATTTACAACCTTTTTTCTTTAAGGACCCTTTTTCTATCTATTGACGACCCCTGACTAAGTGACATATTTTATGGGTATTTCACATTATATTCAATAAATACAGAACAAATCATAAACTGTACAAGGAACCCAAATAATGAACACAATAACTGAAAGAAGTTTGTTATAGATCATCAGTCATATATATTTGGCCTTTGTTCTGATATAGCCTTTTAATTATCTATATAATTATCAAATATAAATGAAATCCCGAGATATACTCCTATTGTGTATATTTTTTAAGTTTTCCTATCCCTGTTAAAATCAAGAATGAATGGGATCCTGTCCAAGTGGGAAGCACCCATAAGAAGGGGAGCTGGGAAGCTCTATTTAAGAAATTCAGTGAAGCTTTAGTGAGAAAGGTGAAAGTAAAAGAGGAAAGGTGAGTACCTTGTGAGTGCCGAAAATATGCGTCTGTTATACCAGCCATCAGTTTTACTTTAGTATAAAGTTATCATAGCCCTGATCTACCAAACTCCATTCAGAAAACGAGCATTTAGAAAATTGTCTTGCACAAAAATGTTCTAATCACCATCATGATGTAGTGATTTTGGCGTCATTTTGATCCGTTTATTGACATTAAGTCCCAGCAAAATCTGTTTATTTTGGGTTCACACCACTGTTGTAAAACGAATAAAAGAGTGAAAACTCACCTTGTGTTACTCGTGCAAGTAACGTGAGTGAATTCAAATGATCGCACAAATTGTGGGTATACAACAATACTCTGGGATTATAAGCGGGAAGCACCGTCAGCCAGGGGGATTCTAACTCATACTTACCTGGCAGAGGCAATATCATGATCAGGAAGGTGGTTCACCCAGGGCTAGGGCTTAACCATTGCTCTCTGGGTGTGTCTGTGACTGGACAAAGTGCAGATTTATCCATAGATTCTACAACTCAGCATGACAGTTTGGGATTTGATGCATTCTTGTGGTCAAGTTGGTAGAATAAAACACTGCAATGCAAGAAGTAACTCCTCCTGGTGATCAAACTGTGTTATGAGCACTAGAATGATGTTAGTTCAATTATCAATGCATAGATGGGAAACTGAGCACACATACTCTCAATTAATTGGTGCCCTTATGAGGTAAATCCAGAAGAAAGACATCTTAATACTGGTTTCTCTTATTATTAAGAATGATACACAAACAATGTGTTTGAACATGGTATTGTTGTACTAGCGCTAACTAATATAAAATAATGCTTAAATTCTTAAATACTAATCTATTTCAACTTTTCACAGATGAAACGATAAGAAATACAGATTTAATGTTATAAGACATCAAATAAGGTTAGATGTTGTCAGTTTGAACAGGAACTGTTTATGCTAATGCAAAGAAGGAGTGCAGTATTGGCAGTTTTGGGGTCATAGATCAAGTATAATCATGGTTTTTAAGCCATTAAATTACTTAGAGAATACATATTTAATAAAAACATAACCACCATTCTACATAAAACACATTTAAAATATAAATATCAGATTTATCCTTTTACGGTAGTGATTCAGACTGAAAATGTGTGAGAGTGCAGGAGGAGGACTCTTCCTGACAGAACACAGACGTTAATGGACTCAAATTAGCTCCAAACCTTGACTCTTGCTGTTAGAATGGAGGCTCTCTCCACTGGACCTTTTGTCCCCGAATAATGTCTCCATCGGTTAAGTCTTCAGACAGACTACAGCAAGGCCAGAGCTGCACCGAGGACTCGCCCTCCCTCCTCTGGTTCGGACTGTACATCCTGATACAGAAAATGAATGTCATGTGAAAACAGATGGATGTCTTTATTCTGCCAAGTGAGCGGCTGATTTACAAGGAGATATTCCCCACTGCAGTTTAAGGGAAAGTCGGATGTCAACCCGTTTTATGTCGACCATATTTAAGAATATTCAGGATGAGTTTGGAAGACAATCAGCGCTGTAATCCACAGGCTGTCAGGACTGGAAATACGTAAAGGTGATAAAACTCCCACACTCTTGTTGCCAGGACAGAATATGAAAGATCCTAATATGACAGATTTTCCATATTATCTCATTATTTAATGAGCTGTCAATTAACTTATTGCAAGAGGGCTAATATTAATGTTTGATTAGGTAAGATTAAAGGCATTTTACATGTTATTTTTATGTATTCAATCATGTTTTATTGCCAATGTGTTAACAGGTTGTAATGTACCTTAAAAAATTAGACCTTCCCCGACTTGTGTGTGTTTCTAAGTAAGGATGCAGGTTGGATTTTTCCTCCCGAGTGCCTTCTTTCTCCTCTTCCCAATAGTGTGCAACGCTAGCTAAAGTTAGCTTATAAATGGAGTACACCAACATCTACAAATTTTCAGATTTCTTTCAAGAAAATATTGCATCCATCATCTTTTGACAGAAGTTTATTACTATAAATGGAGAACTTTAACTTGGTTTTGAACTGGTTTTATGTTATTATTCGAGGCAGGATCTATAAGCTGTGATCCATTTCTGCTTCAGTGATTATTTGATCATAAGAACTGAGGTTGATCGACTTTACGTCAGCTGATGAGGTGAATAATTGTTTTGCTATAAAATAAAAGCACATATTGTGACGAGACATGGGCTTCTTGTGTTGCCAATAAGCAGCGATTAACAGTGTTAAATCTTTCATGACCTGTGCACACACTGGCCCTTGAATTGAAGCATCCTCAGTTGGCCCACTGGAGTGGATGTGAAGGCTGCTTTTAAGAAATGAACAAAGGCATGCATGTTTCCTTTTCCTTCATGTATAATAGATGATGCCTGCAGGTGGTCAGCACTGAAACCCTAACAGCAGGGAGGATCAGCTGACAACAAAGTCAGGGTTGAAGTAAACCCCTCGGGAAATGTGCTTGTGTGACAATTGTACAAATAAGGACGTTTAAGTGCTTCCTAAATAATGTAACGAAAACAGGAGTGTGGAGGAAACAAACAAAGCCAGCTGAGACACTTTTACAGATGAATGACAATTACATGTGCTGTTAGAAAACATGACTGTTGTTTAAAATGGGCCGAACAAGTGGAGAAACTGGCAGAGCCATCTCTCTGTCTGTGAAGGTGGGACATCATCAAATGCAATACAACTTCAAAACCCAGTCTGTCCACGTCCACACACTCCTGAGGAGAGGTCTGGAATCATCCTGCATCCATGTGGTGTCAGAATAATGGGAAAATGTGTTCCCTAATTAGAAAATGAATGGCAACGCTTTGTCAGCTGGGAAAGTTTTGGTGTACACGGTTTGTCGAGTTGTCGTCATATTATGCTGAAACATGGCAGACAAAAGTAAAGGTAAGGTTCATCCCATAGACCATATATTAATATAAATTTAAAAAACGCCAATGGTGAAGCCCTCAAGTTTTATATTTGAATGGTGGTACGGATGCACTGCATTAACTTACATTTTTTTCTGAATTATGAGATATCTCCAGCGGGCCCATCCTGGGCTCTGTGTCACCCATCCTTCATCCCCTGGTACTCTGCTGGAGAACCAGATTAACCATGAAGCTCTGGTGACCCCCAGGTTGGGAACAACTGATATAGGAGACACTACAGTGGCCAGGAAACATGCAGAAGCCCCTATCTAGAGCCAGTGTTTCTCCGTTCTGGGCTACTGTAGAAACATGGTTAAAAACAGCTCATAAGGTATCGAAGAAAAAAACAATTCTTATTTCCATGTGATTATTCACTAATGAAAACACACCTATGAATATTATGTTCCATTTCTGACAATAGATCCTCCTGAATGTTACACACTGACTGACCCACGCTGCCATAGAGTGGCTCATAAGAGGCATTAGTTAAGATCGTTCAGTGAAATGAATGAAAGTGCTGTTGGGAGCCCCCTAGTGGCTGGATGTCTGTAGGGCAGCCTGTATCAGGTATGGATTGTACATTTTCTTCACAATTATACTCTAATTGATTCGAATACACACAACATGTTTATTTTATGTTTCCATCAGAGCAGCCCACACTGAGTTGGTGTTTTCCCGTTGCCGACCACCCTGTCTCTTAATGGAGAAGAACTAATTTCCCCCAGGACCAATAAAAATAAAGATCTAATCTAATCAGATGTCTCTTAGTCTTGGGTCATTAACTGGAACCTCCCCATCATAGTGATATTACAGTTCTATTAAATTGGGCTTCTTTATACTGTTGATATATTGAATCCATGTAAATGGTGGTGGTGGAAACAGGAGGCGTAGAGAGAGAGACTGTTGACTAGCTGAAAAAGTAAGCTGATAAAAAAATGTCAGCAGGATTCACAGCACAATTTTAGCTTCTTGTTGGTCGTTGTTTCCCGCTGGGTTTTCCTCTCAGGCAACATGCAGGCTGCCCTCACCCTCTGATTGGTGGAAACTGTACACAGACTTATAGGAAGACACTACCCGGGAGTCAAATTATTTATTATATATTTGATTATACAGACATTACAGGGCATTATGCACAACAATAGCTCCACCTGACCCCCTCCCATAACCTGTAACAACTTGCAAATAAGAGGGGAAAGTAACTATAGCAGGAATATAAAATAAATAATTCAACATATTGCAAAACTGATATTGATATAATGACACTCAGGCCCAACACTAACTATGAGAGTGACATACGACAGTGGTTCCTAACCTTCTTTCATAATGGACCCCTTTTCTATCATTGAATAAACTGATTAACCCCCAAAAAAGTGACTTTTTTTTTAAAGTATATTTTTGGGCTTTTTATTGCCTTTATTTAGTGAAGGCTGAGGATGGACCAGAAAGGGGGGCAGAGAGAGAGGATGACACACAGCAAGGGGCCGCAGGTTGGATTTGAACCCTGGGCTGCTGCAGCAGGGACTCAGCCTCGGTGCGCTGGTCGCCAGCTCTACCCACTGAGCTATCCGGGCGCCCATTTTATGGATATTTCATGTTACATAACAATAACAGTAGAGAACAGCTGATAAACTGTTGATAAATGAACCCAAATAGTTTGCTCAAAATTCATCCAGATCACTCGTTTTACACAGATTATTTCCTGTGAATATTGATCAGAGATGAGTTTTCCTGACATTTTATAAACTTTTTACACATGTATCTGTCTCTATCATGAATTTTCTGTCTTTATTAACAATCATACAGGCTTATATTTTTCATATATTTTTTATGTTTTCTTATTAAACTAAAGAGAGGGTTGTTAAAACCTCATTTTATTCAGATAACGCTGCGTTTCAGTGGTCGCCTGTCGATGGCGTAATATCCCCTTTGTGCCTGCGTCAGCGTTGTGGTTGTCTGCCAGAAGCTGTCATACATTGACTGTTGATCCAGTCTGATTTAGTCATCTGACATCTGGATCTTAAGTTATCAGAGAAACTAGCTGAGTTAACGTTAGCAGCAGCTCGGCTCACAGCCCCTCCGGGTCGTCCTTTGTCTGTCCAACAGCGTGGGAGAAACTGTGATTTTTAAGGTGGAACTACTGTCCGTTTGTTTTGGAGAGGAGGAGACCTCTGTGGATAACTGGGCTCCTGGTAGAAACCTCCTGAACCATGAACACATGAATTCTAACCGGGAGAAAATGACTGCAATGACGGCAATGGTGGTGAAGACAACAGCTCCCATGATCCCTCAGGAGGTGACGCTCAGTGGATTGGCCACTGGGCCACCATGGCTCCTATCTTGACTCTATTGCTCTTGTTTCCACATGTTGTTTTCTGACTACAGTATTGTATTATTGTGATATTAATATTATAGTAATCCTCACTCCAAGCTTCTCTCAAAGCCTCCTCTCTCCTCTCAGCCACGATTCAGTGGTCTTAATGATGACTGACCTCAATCAATTTCCAGGTCACGGGCTGAGGTGTCCACTGGTGTCAGCTGCCTGTCATTCCCCCGACCTCCAGTGCTGACCTCGGGCAGAGTAGCCATATGAACGCCCCTCATCAGGCTCAAGAATGCCGGTTTTAACTGTTTCCATGGTGACACCTTGAAGGGCATCTTAAACACAGAGCGCTGCTCTTCACAACAGTTACCATCATTACGAGCAGTTTCCTTCACAACCTTTCTGACCTTATCACACTGATTTTATATATATATACAGAGAAATAGTGAGACACTTGACTCTTTACATCTTACAGATCAGGTTTTACAAAAAATATGACAAAAGGAAGAATTGATAGGCCAGTTGATGGATTATCTAGCATTTTGAGATAAGTGGCATCACCTGATGTCTGCGCTTACGAGGCCAATATAACAAAAAATGTGTGCAGACACACCTGCAGGGAACCTTGTTTGTGTTGCTGCTAGCACCCCCCTTTGGTGGGAAGGTAGAGAAAGGTTCCAGTCATTTACTATAACTCTCATTTCCACCTATCTATATCAACACGTTACTGGCTAAGATAACCCTGTATATTAGATTGTAATGTGTATGGAATAATGAAATTATACATTACTTTCCTTTGGTTGGAGAGCCGCATATTAGTTGACCACTAACAGGAAGCTACATTTTTTCAGGAAAATGTCAGTGAAGAAGTCCTTATTGATTCTGTTGGACAACATTTTCTGTATCAAACTTCTGGCCAAGTGGTTAACTATTCAAGATACTCGCTCTAATTACTGATACGGTAGCTTTTGTGAGTTGTACTGTGTATGATCAAGGACAGTTTTTATGACGTAAAGGTTTCGCTATTTTGGAATCAAGTTTTTATGAAACAAGGTCGACAGGTTTTGGTCTGACCTTTATGTTTAAGGTTTTTAACACACAATAAATATCTGTACCATGTCTGTGTTCCAGAGAACCATCTTGAAGGCTACAGACTGTATTTACATATTAGCACTTTGCATCACATAAGATATTGTCAGTCCAAGACTGATTATCTGAATCACCTTGTATACTCCTCACTATGTGTACAACGGTACACCTTGGTTCTGTGTACTCTTGTAGAAAACATTGCATACAGCTGATTATCTGAAAACAGACATTACAAACAGATAATAAAACAGCTTGTCAGCCCCTGCAAATCTTTCTGGCTCTTGACAATTGTCAAGAAAGTTTTGTTTGAGAGTCCGGTGGAGGTTAACTTATCGCTGGAAGATTGTCCGTCTGAGGGGAAAAGAGGGGCAGGCTTACATTGTTGTAAAGAGAGCTGGTACTCTTCCTGTCTTCACAGTCGGACCTGAGAGTAAAGATTGTCCTCTCCGAAAAATGACAGCCTCTGCTTCCTTGTGGGTACTGCACCAAAAATAACCCTCCTGACAATCATTTGGACACAGATAATTTAGCAGATAAAAATGAAAAGTTAAAACTGAACTGTGAATAATGTTATAATATAAAAAATATATATAACACTTGCAATTGCGAACGAGGCAGAAACATGCTGCGTTGATAATCTGTGCCATCCTGCATCATAACTGTCGCAATGTTTATATCAGTTGTAATGGCACTTTCAGACACTGTTTGCCACTGGACTTTGGGGAATCGACCCATTGCTCTGCTTCAACTGTGCAAGACAACTGACATGGACCGACCCAAATTTCAGAATCTCCGCAGTTGAACGGTCCTCGCTTCCCCCTCATTGTAGAAATCACCTTTTATAACCAGCTGGACAACGTGGTCCACTCTTGCTCTCTGCACAATCCAACATGTCTAAAAGTTGATGTTTTTAGCCATGCTAGCAGCATTAGGGATGACAACCTCCATCACTTCCCTGCTTTGATCCAGACTGAAATATCTGACCGTGATATTTGGTGAACCCTTCATGGTCCCCAGAGGATGAATCCTGCTGAGTTTGGTGACCCCTTAATGCCGGCAAACCTAACACCATTTCCATCAGCCTCAGCTGTACTTCCAGAATGCTTCCAGTATGTTCTCAAGAGCTATGTATGCTATTATAACTGCAAAATGATGCTTTAACAGCTGACAGCCTCTGAACAGTCAGAAAAGTTGATAATCACTACGCTAGTGATGCATTTTAGCTGCGCGATCAATCCTGCATGTATTTTCAAAGCTGCTTATCCTGTTTGGGCGACTCTTGAGAGTAAATGGTAACGGTAAATGGACTGCATTTTTATAACGCCATTAAGCAAAGTACCATACAATTTGCCTCTCGTTCACCCATTCAGACACACACTCACACACACACACACACACACACACCGCAACAACAGCAGCGAGATATCCAGCAAGTCAAAAGTATGATTAGTTATGTTCTTTTAAACTGCCCTCCAGACTGACACATACAAGTGGCTTCTGACACCAAACAACATAATTTGCTCCAAGAAATTGCTGTTGGAAAAATAAATCTTTTAGCAGTGCAAGCTGTAGACCACTGGTTCTCAAACTATGGTACACAAATCAAACTGGTACACAAGCTCCCTCTAGTGGTAGGCAGAAAAATCTCCTAAATATTTATCAAAAATGAAATAAAACAATTTTATATAAAAATATCACAAACAGAAAATAAAATGGAATATGTTTTGCCTTTCTTGTAGTATTTTGTTTCAATATGAGCCTTCTACGTAGTCATGTTCATGTATGTAGTGCACTGCGCTGTATGAGAGTTAAAAAAAAACAGCAGTTCTTTCTACTGTGAAGAAGCTACCTTTAATAAAACAAAGAACATATGACTGGCATTAATAATTGAGTGTTTTGAGTATTAAAAAAAGAAACTGAGAGCAGCAGGGTGGCGACCAGTATTATTTGAATACCATCTTTTATTCATTCATGTATTCATGTATTCATCTATCCATTTTTATTTTTATGTGTGATATTTTACAGGTTGTGTGAAAAATCTTTATCTGCAGCTGTCAGATAAATGCAGCTGATAACAAATGAACAAAGTGAAATAATAGCATGAAATTGCAGTACAAACATATAATCTGTCCTGGTATATAGTACTGTACTTGAGTGAATGTGTTTCAGGCTCAGAGCACTTCTGAGTGATGGAAAGCTTGTCTTTTAGTCTCACCCACTCTTCTCACTTTACATCAACGTCAGCAAAGACGCGCTGTGACGCCTGGTGGGCCCCTCTCTCGACTCCAGCTGTTGCCTCGCAAGTGGAGATGAATCACCCAGGAGAGAGGCTTTCATCCTCCCTTTGCTCCTCATGCAGGTGGAAGGACAGCTCTGAAGACAGCTCAAGGACACATCCAGAACAACAATAATCCAGTCATTATTAAATCTCTGCCAGGTATCGATAAACATGCTCTGGTAAACGTCAAAGTCGCTTGATAGCAAATGCTTATATCTGCCAAAAAGGTTATTATTCAGAATGATTTAAAGTTGTGTTTAATTAGAGTAAACAAAAGTGATTCACTGTAATTCATGTTGGCCTCTTTCATTGAGCTGTTTTTGTTCCTTTGACTCTCTTCTGATGTTTGCTTTACTACCAAATGTAAAGAGTCACATGGTGTCTCTCTTCCTCTGCCTGTGTTGTAACGCAGCCTCTCTGTGGTTTGTTTCCATAGCCGGTCTGCTCCGACTGAAACTGCTGTTTTTATCATCTACATCGCTGAATTAACGATTTATTTCCACCAAACCAGAGTTGAACTGATTGAAATAATCTGTTGAAAAACAATCGTTTTTTGTTCCACTATTTATAAATGGTCAGGAAACTGAACTGAAAACGGATTTTTGTTGAATATCCTATAGGATCTATTCAATAAGTCAACTGAGCAAAGTAACCTTAGAAAATACAGAAGAAACCAAAATTATCCGCATCAAAAATCTCTCCTCTGCTCGGAGTATAGAAGAAAAACTTTTATTTTATCAGAAATGATAAAAAAGTATAAAATAAATAAATAAATAAAAAAGATCTTGGCAAAGATGGTAGATTAATGAAACTTAAAGGTAAAGTGAATATTGATCTTTTGTTACTTACGGTGTCATATGTCTCCATGTATGTAAATGCTGTGAAATGAGAATAAAAGCCTTGATTATAAATTATATACATATACAATATAAAAATACATACACACATACAGTGTGTGAGGGGGGTTTCTGTTGAGTGATTGACAGCTGGTTGATGAGCTGTAATGACAGAGGTCAACACATACACACACACAGTGCTTGATGAGTTGTAATGAGAGACAGTGCAGAGCACACACACACATTTGATGAGACATAATGATCGATCAATCAACAGACCTGTCCCTCTTGTTTGTTTTTTTCCTTTCTTTTATTCAATTTGCCAGTTCCTCGTCTTTCTGTCTTCATTATGACTCTCGTTAGCTGAAGTCTCATCAGTTACTGGACTTCCTGGGGTCCAATAAGAACTTCATAACGAGCTTTTATGACACAATACAGACCTCAGCCTGACAGACAGTGCAACATAATAAAAATTAATAGACACTGATAGGGCAGGAAACACTTGGAGAAGTCTGAACTCATGCAAGATGTCTTCCTCGGTTTGTGTCTCAGTTGTGTCTTTCTGTCTAAAAGGTGATTTGGTTTTGTCTTATGGTCCATTATGACTGTGTGTGTGTGTGTGTGTGTGTGTGTGTGTGTGTGTGTGTGTGTGTGTGTGTGTGTTTAAGCTTGTTTTACTGTACACATGGGGTCCATAAAACTGGGAGCCCACTTACTTGTGAGGTCCAACACTTTTGTGGGGACCAAAATGCTGGAAGCCCACAAGTTTAAAGGGCTGTTTGAGGGTTTAAGGAGAGATACAATTAAAAAAACCCTTTCCACCCTTTTAGATTACATCTATTGTCATATTGTACCTCTGTTTAGCAATTTTAGTAATTTAAGAAATTACAATATATATATATGTCTTGTAAAAAATGTTGTATGTGCATATTTAAGCGTGAACCAACCAGTTTCAAGCAATAATATGACATCCACCCATCCATCAATCAATAGAGTGAAGCATGGCTGAGTTGAGTGTTTCTGGGGGCCGGGCCTCACTGAATATTTGTACAAAAACACAACAGTGATTTGGGTGAAACTGGATCATATTTTATGGAGAGAATATTTTCTGGTTTTCTCTCTGACGTCCTCTGGCTGCTCTGCCTCAACTATGCTAACTGCTAATGTAGTTAGTGTCTACCCAAACCAGGCTCAGCATCCGAACACAACCTCAAAGACAGACAGAGGCCAGTTTGATGAAATCCTTGATTTACAAATTTTCCTGATTAACCCGTTGCTAAAAATTGCTACCTTCCGCTTACTGTAATGTTAGCTGCCGTAGCTCTTGCTGCTAACATTAGTTTATCAGGAGCAATACCCAGCAAGAAAACCAGCTACCCTGTCGTCAAACTGGCCTCCGTCAGCATCAGATGCTGCACTCAGTCCTGGTCTGGCCGTGCTGTTCACAGGAGGGCCCAGTCCGCCAGAGTGAGCTTGTAAGACCTCAATAGATGCGTGACTGGGGGGACACAAAACACATTCAGCGCTATTAGCTGAATTAGCAGGAAACACGTAAATGTGCAGAAAGAAATAGTGCAACGTGTTCTGTTTCACGTGGACTTTAAGGCTTGGTTTTAGGGTTCAAATTATGTGAAGGTTAGGTGAATACTTCAGGGTTATAAATATGTATGTGTGTGTGTGTGTGTGTGTGTGTGTGTGTGTGTGCGTCAAGCTCTTATGGCTGTTTTATCCTTCTCCATGGTGAGAAGCAGAGTTGAGCGAGGACTTTGACTGCAGGACATCACTCATCATCCTTTAAATGTGAGGAATTAACATTATTTATTACCAGTTAATTTAATTATCTCACATTATCTTTTATTGGAATATAAAGTCTTTAGAATATCATGATAATAGTGATGAGGAAGAAGTGCACAGTCAACTATCTATGGAGTCAAAAGTAATATTACTCATTATTATGCATGCAGAGATACATTTTACATTTACAGGTGCAACATCATTTGCTTCTATAAACAGAAGATGAACGGAGTCTGAACATGTAACTTCTGTAATCAGCCCTCTGAGCACCTGCTCATTCTCTGAATCACTGTTTAAAAATAGTGTGAACTCTTGTTGACACACACTGCTCACACTCATGTGGATTTACGTCATCCAGAAATGGTCAGTGTTGGTCTGGTCCATGTTCTTTAGTCCCGAACAACACATTTTGACATCTGCTGGATTGGACACTAAAATGCCCTCCCTCAGTGAGCGAGCCTGTTGTTGATCTTTGTGAATGCAGAACGGAGGAACCTAGTGAGCCGAGGTGAACTGATAATTATAATTATATAATGTGTGAAAGCATTTTAGCCTGAGGTTTGAGAGAGACGCCACAAATGCGTGAGTTGCTTTTGAATTCATTTTCTTGCAAAACGAGTTAATTTGAATTTATTCTAACTACATTTTTAGAAAATTGTCAGTTCTGACACATTAAGCTGTTTCAGTGTTGTAATTACAGCCTGGGACTGCTAACACTGGTGTTAAGTTTTAGTGTTGTTACTTTTCTTGTTAAGATGTCACTTTTGTATGTAGGAATAATTCCTGACAAGGTTTCCAGGGAGGCCATTAACTGCTGAAAATGGACAGAGGGCTTTATCCCGCTAACACCATGGTCACTTTGCGAAGAAAAGAAAATTTATGAAAAGTTTTTCACAAGCCATGACTCTGTTCCAGGTGTTAGTCAAACCCTCAGGTGTTACCAGGGAAACAATCATTACTGTCCCATAAGATTCAGTAAATAGGACAAACCATAGATAATTGGCAACAAAGCCCTTCAGCTCTGCTATGAGTCAGGAAGCTAATGTTATTCTGCTAGCCAGAAAGCTAACATTATGCTAGCAAGATTCAAAGTCAGTCAGTGCTGACTTTTTAATAATTCTGCAGTCACTATGAGTGGATAGTAGCAGTAAAACTGCCTATTTTGGCCAAAAGGTTTTTCAAAGAGTTTGCTTCCCTTCTCTAACAAACTAAACTAATCTGATTATCCGTGTGGCGTCCTGCAGACTGACCATCTTCGCCTCACCAGTGGTGGTAATAGAAGTGTGTGAGGTGGATAATGAGAGCCGCAATCTCTTATTCTGAAAGAAGCGAATCCAGCCTCCATAGGGAGCGTGAACAGTCCCAACTGATTGGCAACACAGTGTGCAATATAATGAAATGGATTTGCCTGCTCTGTATCTGCTAACAAAAGCATTACGATCACAAACAAATCTTATTTGCTCATTTAGTATATAAATAATATAAACTGGTTTGATTTTAAAATCTGTGTTAATATTTAAATTGAGAGCTCACAGATTTGAAACCAGTCAAAGCTATTTTGTCATTGCTTTGCAGAAAAAGGGGTGAAGAAGGCGCCACACTGGAAAATACATTTTGAGGAACTCCATAAAGGTTTTTATTTATTAAAACTTTAAATGTATAAAAATAAAAGAAATGTAGCAGCTATTAGTGACAATGTTTAATATCTTGTGTGTTAGCGTGTTAACATTTGCAAATTTTGGTAAGTACAGCCAAAGCTGTAAACATTAATCTGCAAGTATTGGGTCATAAACCAAACTTTGGAACCAATCAAAGATTCTGACTTGATCAAGTCAGAGGCTCACCAAAGTTATTACAGTTCATCCTCTGGGGATCATGAATGTATATTCAATGGTAAATTTAATGGTGTAACAGTTGTTGAACTGCCAGCACTGCCATCCCTGCCGCGAGCTAAAACAACAATCACCAACCCTAGTTTGGTCGAAATAAACCAATTCACAGAGTTAGAAGTGAAAATATTTGTGAGAATGGCCACAACATAAGCTCACGATAATCCTTGCTATCGCTCGCCACCAGACTCTATAGATAAAAATGGTACCTGCCAGATCATCGTAACTTCATTCAAAGTGGACAGAAACAGAATAAAACTTTTGCTTTGGTGGAAATAAATCCATAATTCACCGACGTAAATGATAAAAACAGCAGTTTCAGTCGGAGCAGACCGGCTATGGAAACAAACCACAGAGAGGCTGCAATACAACACAGGCAGAGGGAGAGAGACACCATGTGACTCTGTATCTTCACATATTGAATAGCTGTTTGCTGCTTTATTAATGTTTTAAATCTTACAAAAGCAGCATTAAAGGTGAAATATATGTTTCAGGAGGTGTTGAGCTTTTTAATGCAACAAACTGGCCACAAAAACCTCAATGAATGCAGTTTTAAAGGTCCAGTGTGTAACATTTAGGAGGCTCTACACACTGATCCTTTAAGTAAAAAGTTGGACTGAATATGTGAACATCAAATTAAATCTCGATGCCTCTAAACGACTCTGCAGCTCCTGGATGAAAAGCTTTTGAAACTATAAACAAACTATAAATCCCTCCACTCCACAAAGGATGAACTGTCCGGTTACAGCTCGATGCAGAGAGGTAAGCACAAGGAAGTGGCTCATCCATCTTATCCACAATACAAGAACTGCTCTGCAACATTTATAATATCCTGAATGAATTGAGAGTAAATCAGCTCGGCAGAATCCATTTTCATAATTTGAACAAAAAGTGCTTTGGCTTCAAAACACTTCGAGGGTCAAACTCTTCATAACTGCTGTCAAACATCTCCCAGGCTGAAGTATTCCTCCAGGCTATTAACTCTCCTAGAATAAGACTGAGAGATGGAAGGAAATAAAATTAAACACACCTCCGCTAATTCATGTGTCTGCCTGCTAACCTCTATCCCCCTCCTCTCCTCTTCCCCCCTCCAATTTATCCAAATTAAAAGCCCTGAGCTGTGGTTTGATCCATCATTACCATAGATTAACTTACTCTAACATTAACGGATGCTGTCTCTGCAGGCTGACTGCCTCCTGCGTGGAACATGACGCTGGTGTGTTTTATCTCAGGCCGACAGACACAGGAGGGTGAGCGAAAACGAGGCTAAATAAAGCCGCAGCACTTTGATTGTACCACTTAATGTATGCACAGGGAAAATTAGTGGGGAAATTGATGCTGAAAATGAACACTAAGGCACTTTAGAGGTTACATAAGTAGTGATTTGTAATGAATTTGAGTGTTATCCCCCCTGGAGAATTAATTGTCTGTTTAAAATTAGTGCAGATGGTTGTGTTAATCCACTCTGACCTATATAGTCAGAGTGGGAGGCTCAGTTATAATATACAACCAACAACAGGCACAAAAGTAGTTGGCAACTTTAGTTTTTGCAGGAGGGAATTTTTTTTTTACAATCTAACAGAACACGTGTTAACAGAGTGAAATGTTGTAAACTGCTTTTGGATGTTTAATTCATTTAATGCTAAAACAAATGTCGCACTGATCAACAAGCCTGCAGACTTAAAAAAAAAGTTATATGATGGCTGTGGCTCAGAAAGAAGAGCAGGTTGTCCACTAATCAAGAGGTTGTCAGTTCAATCCCCGGCTCCTCCATCTGCACGTCCTCCAGCAAGAACCCCAAATTTAAGTTTGTTTCTGGCACCTTGAATAGCAGCCTCTGTGTAAATGCACAATATGGTAGAAACGTGTTTATTCGACAGATATCACGATTCACAGTTATGTGGAAATTATAATTTTTCCATTACAAATTCATCCTGATGATGCAAAATTTTTTGGGGTCTGTAGCCAAAAAACATGTTTTATTAAATCTGGAGAATAAGATTTGTAGACGAGGACGTCTGTGCAGCTCTACAGTCCTTCATTATAAAGCAGTTTGTTTCACATTTTACTTTTATCAAAACATTACAGCTCTTTCAATTTGCATATTGCACTTGGCCATATTGCGATTTGGATAATATTTTGATTAATGTGTGCAGCCCTAGTGTGATGTTAAGGGCTGCATTGGGATTGTATAATCTCGCAGGAGCCGGCAGGTCCAAAGGTTTATCTGGCGCCCAACGGAAAGGACCGAGACAAAGTCATCAAACGAAGTTGGCTTTTTCACAAAATGACAGCAAAGCAAGACAAAATCTGACATTTGGAGGCATTTCTCAGTTGTTACTGACACAATAACAATAACAACAAGTAGACACACAAAATCTCTATTGTGTGGGCAGTAATGGTCAGAAACCCACCGACAACTGTTCATCCGATCAACTTCACACTTGGCGGCAAGGTTTGAATTATACAGTGGCAGAGTTCCCGTTCTCTTTAAGTAATCATTTTCCAGGAGATTGATCGATTCTGCGCTATCAAAGGTCCAGTGTGTTGGATTCAGTGGCATCTAGTGGTGTAGTCTAGAGCCAGTGTTTGATTGCTACTGTAGAAACATGGCGGCCTCCATAGAAGAGGACCCGGTCCCTCTGTAAATAAAAACGTCTCATTCTAACGTAATTAAAACACAATGATTCCTATATTCAGGTGATTATACACTAATGAAAACATACCTATGAATATTATATTTCATTCCTGCCAATAGATCCTCCTCAATGTTACACCCTGGACCTTTAATGCAGTTCACTGAAGCACCTAAAAGTAGGTGTAACAAGCTTCACACATCCGACAGTGAGGAGGTCAGAGATCAACTCATTCTTCTGGCTTCAGTTTGATGATGTCAGATGAGGAAATAAAAATGCAAATTATGTTTTTTAACTTCGAGGAGAGCATGTTGGACAAAATAAGGGAGAGATCCGGTCTGAAACACCTGATCAAAACTCCCAATGACTTCTACTAACAGGTCTGTAGCTGCTTCACTGCTTGCGCTCATTAAAATATTATTTGTGCCTCCCGTGATTCAGGTCTGTGATCAGATGCAGCGAGTGTGTTGATGAAAGGTAGAGAAAAATAAGGGAGTGAGAGAATAGGGACACGGAGAGGGCAGCGTTTCATGTTTCCTAATAAGCATCTCATGTATACATTTAAAGAGGCCAATAATATAGATTACATGGATATAGAATGTCATACAGACGTTCATAGTTCCCAGAAAAAGAATCCTTACTCCTTGCTCCATACAGCATGATGTTCATTTAGTAAATGATGGCCCCATTTAGAGTTAAATAAACCATAAAGCAGGGTATGCTTTAGGGCGGGGCTACCTTGTGATGGACAGCTCATTCTCAGTGAGTCCAGCTCAACGCACCAAACTCAAATCAAACTGTCAAACTAGGCAGTGCTGATCAGATATGAATCCAGATTCTGTTATTGCGTTGACTAATTTCTCTCCTCAAATCAACCTATTAATGATCAAATTTCTTGTTGCTGTGGTTCATATATATGTTTGCAGTGATGTTGATTGGAACTGGATGATGAATTGAAATGAAGTGAAATAAATTCTACTGGATTTAAACTGTTACATATGTGCTGTGGCAAACTGAATGTTTGCCCGAAACCGCAGTTTATATGACCAGTGGTAATCAAGTGCTCTCCTGGAAGATGATTTGTTAAACAGAGTAGGAACCCTGATGACTTGAACGTCATGTGTTGTGGACATGGAAGCACCCTGGGCTTTTCCCCAATCTTACCTTGATGTCAGTGATGTAAAAAGGAGAGAAAAGTTTGTTGAGGTTTTGTTGCAGAGGCCTTGTGATTAAATCAAACGGTGGATCTTGTCTGTGTAATTACGCATTGACAGTGCACACCAATCAAATTAGAGGCAGCAGATGGAACATGTACCTGTTTTAAAGGGAGCTAATCAGCTAAAAGGGATGGCCTTCAGATTTGTGAGCTGTAGTGGATATTATGTTAAGAACCAGACATTAATCTTTGCTCTGCTCTTCTGGCATCACTATCATAATTTCAATAAGGTGGTTTGCTACTAGAAGAATGCATAGTGAAAGTAAAACAGGCAGTGAAATGGTCAATGCAAAGTACATCTCCACCAGTTAAAGTGCATAATGAGTTATTGACCTGGTCTGAGCTGGTGTATGATGGAGAGCATAAAACCTGAAGAACGACAATTCCATCAATATAGTCAGCTTACTTCATTTAGGAAATATATAACGCTGTTGATGGTTTTAGCTAAGTATTTAAATGCTTTATCAATATTTAGCACCTCAAAAGAGCGGTGTAATAAAGAGACTGTTGGGGAACAAATATTCCACCTCCAACAGACTGGAGTTGGATGGACCCCAGCGATTGGAGACCAGTCAGTCTTAATCTGTTGAATTGTGACGTCTATTTGATCTTTTTTTCATTCTAGCCACAGTGAATGAGCTGCACAAGTCTTGTGGCTGTGTAGAGTGACTTAGCTTACTGGTTGACTTGTTTAGTCTGTTCATGTCAAAAAAGGTGGATCAGGATAAAGGAGAACTAACAAATCTACTATAACAGCGGGAAGCAGATTGAGCTTGAGACGTGTTCTCTCAAGCTGCGACCATCTTGAACAAATAGAAGAGAAACTGTTAAAACCTTTATGTGTTTTAGTGTCCTGAAAAGGTATTTACTGTTGCAAATCAAATCGTGTATTAACAATTTTTTATGTTTTTTGTTTTTGTTTTAATCTGTTGTTGACTTTATTGCTGAAACACATTTTACCTATGACAGAAATAGCCTACAGTCATCGGAAAAGGAAACGCGGAGTAGAGGGCTGCATTAGAATTGGGTCCCACCGGACCAAACACAAGTCTTGTGGGATTGGGCCTTCTTTTTTCCAGGAGTGAGTGGCAAAAGAAAACTTTGGGTCTCTGAATTTATCTCGCACCCATCACAAGGATGGAGACAAATGAGGCTGAGAGGAAGATTGAAGTGGGTTTTTACTACACAACAGCAAAGCAAGACAAGTCAACTGGACAAACAACAGGAAATCAAAGTCTGTAGAGACTATGTAAAGACCACATCTTTACAGAGACAGAATTATTTAATGGGTGTAAACTGCAAAATTGAATTTAGTTATACAACCTTGTGTTGTACAATTATAATGAATTTCCTTGATAATGGCTTGCTTGTTTAACCCTAATCTGAGTCAAGACCATTTTTTAGGACTTACTGGTGTAACTATAGCGATTATTTATCTACCAAAAACAGTGTTGACAAGCTGCCGTCAACACATGGCAGGTGTAGTAAAGCTTTAAGAACTGCCTTTGCTTTTCCAACAAAAATAGGTGGTTTAAAGTTCATCCTGTGTTACAAAGGAACAGGAAATTGTATTTAGATAAGTTCTGTCTTTCTGAGTTGCAGCAAACTGCTAAAGATTCCCTCTGGGATCATTACAGTATCAAACTGTCTCTCTGCTTTTAGAAGAAACTAGACATGCCCTCAGGCCCATCAGTATAACTTGTACTTGCTTTATTTCTGACAGCTCAGATTACTGCAGTTGCCTCTTTTCTACTTTTCAAAAGAGGACTGCAGCTATAGTTTATCTACACCATCTGCTTAGAGCTCATGTTTTGCCTTTATATGTTCCTCGGAGGGACAAAAGAAGAAAAAGTTTAGTTGTATTTTTTGCTTTGAAGAGACATTATTCATATGTTTAAAAAGTGCAATGTATGTAACATTTTAACATCACTAATTCATCAACCTGAGGATGCTCTACTGCATAAATGCATTGGCTCATCACTGACAAGCCAAAGATCAGATGTAAAACTCTTGTCTTGTAAAACAACTACCCTAGATTAAGGTTAGTTTCTTCCAAACCCTGCACGGATACTGGATTTTTTCAGGGACATTTTTTATTTAAGGATTGCTGTTGGGACTAAGAGAATTTCAATAACAAATTTATCCTTTCGAAGGAGTAACGGCTCCTCACCTTATCTCTAACCCTGAAGCTTTAGTGGGCAAAAGCGGAGCGTCTTCAGAGCACCTTGCCTGCCTGACATTGTTTAATGGTGTATGTTGACCTTGAAGTGGAACAAAAACATGCGTTTCTTCGCTTCAAATTTCCTCTGACTGATTGACTTCTGGCCTCATGACCACAGGTGAGGGTTGGAACGTAGATCGACTGGTAAATCAAAAGCTTTGCCTTCAGGCTCAACAGTGATACAGACGTTGTATCAGACTGTAAAGAGGCAGCTAACACCACACCAATCCACCTGTCCAACTTGGGCTCCATTTTAAGATCTGGAGATACTTAAACGGCTTAGCTTGAGGCAGCAACTCAATCCCAATCCAAAGGAAGCAAACCACCATTGTCCGACAGAGAACCATGGCTTCAGACTTGGAGGTGCTGACTCTCATCCTGCACAAAAATAAGTCTGAAATACCTACCTTTTATCTGTAACCACGATTTCCCTAATATTAACCAGACCATAGATGACAAGCAGATATTGTAGAAAATGAGAATTTTTAAAACACTGACATTGCATACAAAGAAAGAAGTTCTCATTTACATATGCCCAACTTTAAATTGTCGTCTGGTGATGATAGTTTGGAATCACTGAACAAACTTAATGAAATGCTTGATGAGGTTCTTTCTTGTCTTTTAATTAGCTGTAATTTGTGTTCAGCCATCTGTGTTAAGATATTAAACTGAGGAAAGTCACGTTCTGAAAAGTTATCAGTTACGGTTTTGGCACTCATACTAAAAGTGTAGACTCATAAACTGAAGTCTTTCATTAGTGCAACTGTTTGAGAAACTCAAGTATCTTTGAGCACTTTGGCTTTCGCAGTCAAAATGCATCAAACTGAGGAAGGCTCTGATCCAAAAGGTCTCGCTAACAAACTCGAACAAAGATTTCGTAAGTGCCTCCAGCTGGCGTAACAGCAGACAGGCTGAGGCACACAGCTGCGTCGTACAGCTGACTGAGAGTCAACAAACACTTGCCCCAGCAGGGCAGACGAGACTTCAGGGCTGTTGTAATCAGGCAGCTCTGAAAAAATCTACAAAGACTTCACCAAACAAACATACTTGTGGTCTTTTATATTGTGTTTTATATGTATATATATATTAAATGACTCTGCTGTTATCATTCACAGCACGGACATACTTTATGGATATATTCAGAACTGCGCAATGAACCCAAATAGTGAACTTTGTACAATTCTGTAATACAGTTCTGTATTATGTTATTTTGTTTTGTTTATTATTTTTCTAACAATCATATGGGCTTATTAGACTTATTTTTTGACAAATTCACTGTTTTCTTGTCCCTGACGCTTGGCCGTTGTTCTATTAGATACTTTACATTTACACCTCTAGTTTACACCTACCCCCAGGTTGGGAACCAGTGCTCTATGCAGGGAACAATGTGAAACAGTAGTTTTGTTCTTCAATTTTATTGCAAGCAGTGCTATAGTCAAAACCACCTTTGTCGAGTCCAAGTCCAAGACTAGTCAAGATCGAGTCAAGACCAAGTCTAAAGAGGTTCGAGTCCAAGTCAAAGCTGAGTCCAAATGAGAAAGACAGAATCATGGCAGCTAAAATCATCATTCCAAATTTGGTGTTGGCTCTAAAAAAACAGAATGTGAATATCTTGATGGACTGAGAAAATTACAAGAGTACAATAGGTGGAAATATCACATTTAAGGTAGCTTTGGCTATGATTGTCCCACACACACCAACCAGGGTTTGCTAGAAAGGCCTGCTGAATCCAGAAATATATTGTATGTAACTGTAGCAGATATGGTCAGTGGTCTACAGTAAGAAATGTATGACGTGTACCATCTAAATAAAATGGCCATAAATGGCTTGACTGTGTTCAATCTATGGACTTTAGAATGCACTTATGTATGGGAGAAATTAGATCAGACAATTTTAAGATTAATTGAAATGGTAAATAAATGTTCTGGATACAATAAGTAATAGTCTGCCCTGGCAAAACACACTTTTTAAGTATTTGTAAGTATCTATTTAAGTATAAGACATAAAACACAAAATATTTCCTGGTCTTTTTCTATCCTTTGTACAATAAGACAATAAACAACAATTTGGTGACTCGGTGCATTGCTCTAAATCAAAGGTGAGCGTGGTGACGAGATACAAGCTGGCCCACCAGTTTAGAGCTGATCTGATTGCAGCCACACCTCTAGCTTAAAATGCAATCTGTGAGTGTGGGAGGTGATATCTGTGACTCTTCAATGGACTCTCAGTGTAATTATTGATTGCTGGTGCAGCTCCAGACAGACAAATTTGCTTTTTGATTCAGAGGGACTGACACCCAAAACCAGCCATTTACTACTAATGTCTTTATGCAATTGTGATATTTCTAGACAATAAATAAGCCTTAGATGGAGATACCTTAAGTCAATTTTCAGGATGGTTTTTCCTTTAATCTCTCTAGCAGAGAAGGCAGAAAAGGTGCTTTTCTGGTTTGTTTTTTGAGCTGTTCAGATAGTGTTATTCTGGTGTTCAGCAGAGCGGACAGGTTGGCAGTCTGGAGGGTTTGGATTAAAAAGGGTACAGACTCCTTCAGGCCACTATGTCAGTGCCTGAATGGGAGCTATTAAACTACGGCACCTATTTTTGGCTCCCATTCTTCCCTCTGTCCTCGGCCACTCCATCCACTTCTTACCTCTGCAGCAATCACCAGATTTCTCTTCATCCCTTCATCTTTCCAGCTCGACCCAGTATGGTGCTCACGCATTTTGTTATTGCTATTGTTCTGATTATACCCACCCATCACTCACCCTCTTTTCTTGGCTCTAAATTTCTGGCTTTGTACTCGTCATCATTTTTCCTGCCAAAAGAAAGACCTGAAATAGAGTTTGTTATTTGTGTGGCCTCAGTTTGGTTTGTTTTGCTTCTATAAAAACAACCAATTATGGACTAAATGTTAAGAGACACAAAAGATAATGGCAGTAGCCAATTCATAACTGACCATCAGTGTCCACAAAGCCACAAAGACGTATTATGTCACTGATGAGTAAATTAGTCGACTGGCAGACCAGCATTATGAAATTGCTGCTGTTCAGGAGCTCTGATGTGGTGGTACACAGTAAGAAGTTAGGGTTTGATAAACTGTTTTTCGTACATTTGAGGTGCTCTTTGGATAAAGACACGTGGAAAAACTCCAAGGCACTCTCTTTCTAAACAGTTAAAATCCTTTCATGGTCACTTTAGACACTGATACTGGGTTGGTATATACAATCGCCCACTGGTCACTACACAGCCATTGTCCACAGCCAGAACTTTATTTCAAATTCAAGTGGAGATGCCAAAGATACCAAATGTCTGACCAGATTTGGGGTGTATATCAAGAATATTTCAGTCTGATGGAATAAGGCAGCCATAGAAATATAGATTTTTAGGTTTTAATATTTCCCTCAGAGTAAACGTCTTATAGCTTTAAAGAAGAGCTTGAACAAGATGACAGTTTGTGACACTGCAGCACCGTGACAGATGATCTTAAACTTAAAAGATGCAGTAATTAAACTGGATGCTAAGAGGCTAAAACTGACAAAGCCTCCTGGACATATTAATACTTCAGTCCTTGGCAAAACAAACCAGGGCTTCATTTTTACTCTCTGCATGTTTTCTTTCAAGGGCAGAGGAGCAAAGTTGTTCAGGGCGAGATGCTGAAAATATGAATCAAGTTTGTGTTGTTTAACATAATGTAATCCTTCGCTGTGTGAAGACGTCTCTACGAACAGAATGAGTTATGAGGCAACACGCTTTCATATTGGGCAGCAGGACTTGATGCAGGATGGATGTTTTGATGAAGGCGTCAGAGCCAAATTCATCAATACATATCACTGTAGCTTTCTGCAGCCCTTCGTCAGCACTTCACATGCTGAGGAAAACCTGCTGATGGAGATTAATGTCGATCCGGAGTTAACAGACACACAACTCGCTGGAGGAGATCGGGGGTTTAGCAGAGAGTCGAGGGAACTCCAGATGGCCACTAGGAGGCAGATATGCTAGTAATAGTTGAATGGATGTATTATCAGTGTTTGTGTGTGTGTGTGTGTGTGTGTGTGTGTGTGTGTGTGTGTGTGTGTGTGTGTGTGTGTGTGTGTGTGTGTGTGTGTGTGTGTGTGTGTGTGTGTGCATTTGATCTGGTTAGGTTTGGGAGTGCACTAAACAGTCCCTCCAGGATTTTGCAGGGTTTTTTTGGGATTGTTGCAGCCTAAAATGCCTCAAACTGCAACTTTTGTAAAATATTGCAATGCATGTTGCAATGTTTTTATGCACATTTTTTCCAATGAAATTGCGTGAGAAAGTAAAAAAATTAAAAAATATTTGTTATTGTGTGTTTTTATAATTCATTAAAAATCAAAGGCAGTTTGTTTCAGAGAGAACAACCAAATCAGGGTTCCCACTCTTTTGAAGAAATCCTGTTTCCATGACAAAGCTAATATATGAGGAAGACAGATTCAACCAAAAACACATCAACAATCAGAGATACTATTAAAAAGATAACACAGACACTAATAAGTATATTTCCGAGCTTTTCTGAAGTACTTAATAAATAATTATACTTGATGAACCCCTGTATTGTCAAGGTGTCCTGATCACCGTAAACTGCAGTGAGGTCAAATCAACAAAAACTTTGTCAGGAGGTGAAAAGTTTACATCGATATAAAGTTTACTCATCTGTTTTCTGTCGTCTCACTCTGATGAAAGCGGCTCTCACCGAGGGCGCAGGAAGGCCACGAATGAGGGGATGTTTTAGTGTCGCAGTGCAGGTGCAGATTGGAGCTTTATTAAAAGGTACGAGTGTTTGCCGTGTGTCCCATTGTGTCGAGGTTTTTCAGATTTGGCACAAACAATAGAACAACAAGCCAAAACGCACAGCCAGCCTGACAGGCAGACACAGCTTTTTAATTAAACACAATCACATCCATCGCTCAGGTCTGTGTCGTAATCCAGACCAACGGCAGCCACAAACACTTCCTGCCAACCTCCCTTCCCCTCGTCTCTCTCCTCCTCCTCGTCTTCAGCCCTTAAACGTTTTCCATCATGGCGATGTCGTTCTGTCACACGGGATCAGAAGTGGCAGCTTTTAATGTTAGTGCAGAACTCCAATAATAATTTGGAGGATCGGGGAGGTGGGGGTGAATCCCTTTCTGTTGTAAAATGAGAGTTGTTTTTGTGAAGGTTTATTTTGTGGATTATTTTTCTCAGGTTTATTGAAAGAATTTGCATTAGTTAATTAATGGTAACGGTAAACAATGGTAAACAAAACTCTGCCAACATTAGTCAGTGCTGGTAGTAAAACATAAAAAATGAACCACGGCACACTGGAATGACTTCACTGTGATTTAAGAGCGAACATCTGGTCACATGACCAGCCGTCAGTCTTAATTTTTACCTTTTCTCATTTCAAAGTGTTTTTATATATTTTAGGTGAAAGTAACGTACTCTCTTTCTGTAAAGGCGTCGTCACATCCAGCAAACGCAGAGCAACGTGATGATGATGATCCTCTCATTGGGGTCCAATATTGTCCCTTTTTTAGCTCCAGTTTTGGTCTCCATCAACTCCTGAGGGAAATATCTGCTTTTTAGCTGCTAAATGCTCCACTTTGTTCACCAGTGAGTCTCTAACTGTGTGTGTCTGCTGTTTGGTTCAGTGTTTCCAGCAGCAGCAGGCGGCAGGCACACAGGCTGTGTGATGAACCCGCTGTACAAACTGAGCCACGAAACCAAAAACTCTGAGTTAAAACAGGTTCA
Organism: Dicentrarchus labrax; assembly: GCF_905237075.1. Lineage (NCBI taxonomy): Eukaryota > Metazoa > Chordata > Actinopteri > Moronidae > Dicentrarchus > Dicentrarchus labrax. Next base: position 25,301,039 of record NW_026136708.1, read on the forward strand.
ATGTAATCATATGTCTCTGTGAGTGACACCTTTACTTCACTTTTGATGCACCTTAAAGTTTGCAACTTTCCAGATGTTGTCTCTCGTGTTGAAACCTGATTTGGGTCCACAGCAATAAAAAAAAGGACAATATATACAAAAAATACATTAACAAAAACACAATAAATATATATGATCCGATGTACAAACTGGAGCACCAGTGGCTCCACGGTCTGGATGGAAACCTGCCAGCACACATATCTATATAATATATAATTCCATTATATTATATTATGTATTATATAAAGTAATACACAGCTGAAACATGCAAATCTGACCTTATTCCACAAATAAATAAATAAAATGTTCTGTCCAAACAAGATGAATGAAGCTGAGACTCCGGTCAGTGTTTTTTTTCTTTTAAAAATGAGAAAAATCTGGAAAATGACTATTATTTATAAATATCAGGAACAAAAAGGTTTATATATATATATATACATATATATATATATATATATATGTATATATATATTATTTTCACGGCAAAATAAACAGAAAATAGCTCATTTCCCAATTTATTTTTTTAGTACACTAACCGACTTCCTCTCCAGCTTTCTGACAAAATCTGAAGTCATTAAAGCAAAAGTTCCTGACAGTCAGTGCCTCAGTGTCACTCAGATATTCGGCCACCCTGTCCTGTCTTTTTACCAGCCCTCTCCAACTTATTCCTCTTATTTCTTCCACTCCACCTAACAATCTGGAAGCTTCTCTCTCTCAAACTTTTCCTGTCTGTCTCTCTCTGTCTCTGGAATTTAAGTGCACGTCTGCCGGTGGAGGTTCGTGGCAGCAGGCTGGCTGATACAGAGTAGAACAGAGTAAACTTTATTGTCCGAGGCCAAGATTGTCTTTGGTCTACAAATTACAAACATCACAATAACATAATAGAGACTCTGAACATTACAGCAGTCAATGCGTTCATACCCACAGTGTACAATTAAATACACAATTCAGTTTAAAGGGACTTGCATAATATGATATAACCATGTGTTTTATATCAGAATGTGCAAAAAGACCTCAGCTATCAGTGTAATGAGGCACTAAAAAGACCATTTGACCCAAAAACTAAGTTCCTGTGTTTTTAATTAACAACAAGCCGGACTTATACAATTGTTCAAACTTGGAAAACCTGAGCAAAATAATCAGAGACATCATCACTGTTGTGGAAATGGCGCCCTAAAGTCATGTGATCTGCATATTTAAACAGTCTGAAATTGCTGTTGTGCAGTGTCATTTCACTGTGTACACAGGGAACAGTACTGTACAATATAATGAATATGGTTCAGGATGCCTGGAAGGTCTGCTGCATGAATAAAAGATGGAGACAGCGGCAAACAGAGAGGATTACTGAAACAGGAAGCTGGAGAACCTGGAGAGGTCACACAGTACAGTGAACACGTCTACACTGGACAACAAACAAAAGACTCAAACAAAAAGTGTTTTTTGAAACCTGACACAGGTGTTTGACAGCAAAACATTACATCATCTCCTGGATATTTAGTCATCCGCAAGCCTCTGAATTTAGATTATAATCAGACTCTAAAATATCTGCTGAAGCCAGATGAAGTGGTTTTATGATCCCGACCTTAGAACAGGTTCCCAATCTTTTTCCTTAAGGGAGTGCCCTGAAGAAGTGACATATTTTATCATATTACATTAACAATAACAGGAGAGAACAGCTGATGAACTGCACAATGAACCCAAACAGTGAACACAATAACTGCAGGAAGTTTGTGGAAAATCAGAGATTTGGATGAATTTTGCATTTGTTTAATTTCTAACAATCATACAGACTTAATAAAGTTCTTTTTGTTTCCTTCTTGTGTTAACTTGTTTTCAGGCCTTCAAAGTTTAGATCTTAAAAAATAATCTAAATGTTCTTTTTTGCAAATGCAAGTTGAATTATTGAGTCGAATCCCTACTTGGGATTTACAGCGAGTTATTTCTGTTTTATATACAAAATATAAATAAATGGTGCTTTAAATGTCATGTGGCACAAGCTAATTTAGGAAGCGCAGCTTCTCCAAATGGCTAATCAATACCAAGCTTAAGTAATAAACCCAGTTTAATGTGCCTCTGTAGGGGGAGTCAGGATTGTGCAGGTCGGTTTACTGTAGCGCGGCGGTCCTCAGGCCAGCGAACATCTGTCAAGAGTCGACAGCTGCTAATTTATTTAACACTTGAGCGCAGTGCAGGAAATAAAGTCTTGTTGATGAACTCGGACAGAGCGCCTCTAAGGCAGGGAAAGAAGAATGAACGACACACATACAAACACACGCACACACACACACACACACAATGCCCCACGTCCACATTCTGCATTAAAGATTGTCAGACGGATGTAAAGAGGGAACTGATCCAGCAGGAAACTGAGGGAAGAAACACTTTATTTGTTCCTTCTTTCCTCTTTCTAACTCATCCTGCTTCTCTGTGTCAAAGAGATGTGACAATAAGAATAAAAGGAAATAGTAAAGTTTTACCATCTTTCACCTTATAGCAATGGATCCCAACCAGGGGGTCAGGACCCCCACTAGGGGTCGCCAAAGCTTCACAGGATTTTAAGAGCTGTAAGAAAACAGAAAAAATATACACAGTTGGCCGATATCTGAGCATTTTGTTCATTTCTGTGAAGAAAACTACATGAAATTGTTATTAAAAGTTCAAAAGTTAAATCACACTGAACTAAAGAGTTAACAACAATAAGAGGAAATACTGAATCTGTCAGAAAAGACCTATTATTTATGTATTCATTTATTTATTATTACTTAAACCTGAACAATTGAATTGTGGAGAATTGAACTGCTGTAATGATGTGTCCATATTTACACATTTATATTTGTGTATGTTGTGTTGGGTTTTACCACTGTGGTCAATACGCCATCTTGCTGATTCGGCACATGAACATCTCCAAAGTGGAATTTCCTCACCTGATAAACATGGTTAGAGGTTCAATTCCCTGATTACTACAGCAAAGCACTGACTTTCCACCTATATTATGACTGCACTCCCTTTCTGAAATGGCCTTTGATGAAAGTGTCGAACCAAATAGGCAATGTTAAAATAATCCATCACTGAAGTGAAGTCAGGAGAGGAACGTCCACACTGTTGCTTTTCTTTGATTGCTTCTGTAAATGGCTCCTTAATCAAACCACTGAATGGGTCAAATGGTATTACTGCTGATTAGATGGCCCTGGCTCGGCCCTCTAAAGAGGACATGTCCTCGATCTCTCTCGTCACTCTGTCAGTTTGTCTGCCCTTCTCTCTCTCTCGTGTCCTCCCTTCATCTATAACAAGTTCACTTCATTTTTATTGTTGTTTCTCGCCTAATTCACGTTCTTTCTCCCTCTGTCCTTCTCACTCTACATCTCCTCTCTTCCTCTCATTTGTTTTTATTTTACCTCCCAGGTTACATTCAATGTCCAAGTTCTACAATCTTTGTGCATGACATCTATGGTTAAGTGTTTCTGTGTGTTTCCACACGTTACTCGCCCTTTAGTCTGAACACAAAGTTAACAGGTTTTGCTGTTATTTAATTGCAATAAACAGGCCGAAAGGATGCTGAAATAACTACATCATGATGCCGATTTCTAAAACGTCTGAATTCATACTTTGTCGGGTCTGTCCGCAAGACGACGCACAAACAACTTTGTTTGTGATGGAGTTTGGTAAATCAAGCCTATGCTAGCTTAGTTCATGGGACAGTAAGTAACAGACTCACATTTTCAGCTCTTACAGGTGTTTTCTGTAACATTAAGAGCTTTGGCACAGATTGGGTGTATCAGGTTTTAATTTAAGCTAATTTAGCTTACTTTATCTATCAACAATAACCGTCTGTGGCTGGTGTCAAAGGGACAAGATTGTCCCCAAACTGTCAGTGGTGCACATTTTGTTTAAGAGTGAATAAGGGAGGTGAAAAGAGGCAATCGGCCAGATAAAGACAGAAATTCTTTTATGCAAGTCGAAAGCTACTTGACCGTTCAAGTAGCTTTCGACCAGCTGCAGACAAGTGTCCACTGAGGAAGAGTGTGCCGAAGAATTCAACTGATTCAGGAGCTCTGAGCACTGAAGGTTGAAATCAAAACAATGTTTACTTCTTAAATGTGAGAGGGTTTGTTCAGTGAACTGCATCCTTGGACGTATTCATGGAGATGTACTTTCCCTTTTTATTGTAAAGATTCATAAAATTGTGTGTTTTTGTTGATTTCTAATGTTCCTTTAAAGTCAGCTTTTGTGTTTTATGTCATTTTCGAAATCTGTCACTAAGTCAGTTTACTACATGATAAAAAAAAAAGGTCACTTAAAAAAAGTTGATTCAAACTATAAAAATAACAATTAGGGTCGGAGTAGTAACGCTGCCAAGGCCCTATTGAAACTGATTCTTTTTTTAATACCAAATGAATCACATTTTTGGATGCTCAAAAAGTCAGTCATGACAGTTTGGGGGAATTTAGAATTTAGATTGCTCGCAATATATTTTGATAGACCCCTACTAGGGAATTGATCGGAATTGTGTGGGAATGTCCAGGCCACTGAAGTCAAGGGTATTGACTGGACACTTCACCTAAAATACATGGATAGAGGTTTCAAACTCGTAATCAATAGCATACTTCCACAGAGGCCTCATGTCAGTTGTCCAAGGGCCGAGACTAAAACAAGACTGAAAAACTGAAAGAGTGGTCACTGCAGTATCAAAGAAAGCCTTAAAAGAGAGCTATCTTCTGGCAATTTTAGTGTCTGCCTTCTCATAGAAAAGTGGAAACGATGGCAGTGGAGAGGAAGAGCACAGAAGCTCAAAAACCCAAATCGAATCCCGGTCTTCCGCATGACAGGCGGAGATACTGTCCAATATACTAACGAGGAGAAAGACAGGGAGTACTGTGTCCTGTTAATTTCGGTGCACATTTTTATCGTGAAAGAAGAGTCCATAAAATGGAGTACCCATTTTTTCAGAGCTGTCTGAGACACTGCCGTGATTCATGTCAATTTATTGGATTCACAAGGAGGAACATCTTGTTACATAGATGGGTCTGAGGTTTGGAGCAACATGGCAAAAGACATGCCCCTCCTCCCCAGGATCAGCCACCAAGACACGTACGACCAACATGTATGAAAATTGGTACGAGCGTGTATCGTGACAAAAAGCCTCTTGGACCCATACCCCAAACCCATTTCATCCATTTTAAATTTCATGGTAATTTTTGGCAATTTTTGATGTGTATTTGAACGATCTCCTCCTAGGGAATTTATTGGATCAACTTCAAATGTTGACATATAGACATATTTACACTGAGTATATTCTTTTAAAACTTTTTCTTACACCCTTCAAACTCAGGAAGGCCTTACGACCCCCTGTGAAGCTTTTTCGACCCCTACTGGGGGTCCCGACCACCAGGATGATTATTATTTAAGATCTAAACTTTGAAGACCTGAATCCAAGCTATAGTCACAGAGCCTTCACTTTCTGATAAACAGCCTCGTCCTCCACTAGAAAAGTTCAACCATCAAAGAGCTGATGGAACGATAAGAAAACACCTGAATCTGTCAAAAAGAAGTCTATTAAGTCTGTGTGATTTTTAAAAATGAAAAAAATACATAATCCAGACAGAGAATTGTTAAAAAGGTTCTAAAAAAGACTCAACTGATGTACGCCAGTTTACACAATGATACATAAGGGGCGCCTTAAGGGAAAAAGTTGGGAACCACTGTTGTAGACACTTCATAACTATTATATATATATATATATATATATATATATATATATATATATATGTGACACTTCAGTGTAGACGACACCAGAGCAGTTTGAGAGGAGACATGAGCTGTGATTTGGGGGTCTGGAGCCAAGGTAGGATTTTCTTTATGAACAGAAAACCCCAGAAACATGTTTCAGTCTTTAGAAAGACGGATGAAAGAAACCCTTCTCTTCCTTATTCCTTCAGCTTATTGAATCACAGAAGCTCTTTAGGTGAGTCCACTGTGGCTCTATAGAGGAGGCTGGAGAGAGAGAAATATTTCTGATGGACCCTGAGCATAAAAATAAGAAGACAGACAAACAAAGAGTGAAGATACATAAAGCAAATTAAATGTGAATGAGACAAATATGGAGGGAGTTGTTGCGTTTGAAAAGAAGAAATCTGCCTGAAAAAGAAGAATCTCAACACATTTTAATGCCACAGTATCACAGAAGAAGAAAGAAACCCTGTCAGTGTTATCAAAGAGGACATTACATCCCATTATTCCTCCTATGGAGGAAACACAGAAGATAATGGGGGAGGAGGAGGAGGAGGAGGAGGAGGAGGTTGCTGACGAAGGACAGGTAGGATGTTAGAGGGCAGAGACAGACAGACGTAAAGAAACAGAGACAGAGGTATAAAGAGAGTAACAAGAGAAAGAACAGAAAGATACCGTAGAAAGGAGGGATGACAAAAAGGAAGGAAAGGGTAGGAGGGAGGAAGTAAGAGGGTAGAGTTAAAAAGGATAAAGGAAGGAAGAAAGAAAGTAAGGAAGAGGAATGGAATAAGAAGGAGCAAAGAGAGAGAAAGGAGGAGGAAATGGAGAGGAAATATGGAGTGAAGGAAGTAAGAGAGTCAAATAGCAAGGAAGGAAGGACAGAGGAAAGTGAAAAGGAAGCAATAAATGGAGAAGGAAGTAAGAGAGAGAATACAAGACAGAAAGGAGGTAAAGAAGAGAGGGAAAAGGAATCAAGGAAATAAGAGGAAAAGTAAGAGAGTGAAATAGGAAGGAAGGAGGGAGGAAGGACGGGGACGAAAAAGAAATAAAGTAAGGAAGAAAAAAAGGCAGAGAGGAGGGAAGAGTTAAAAAGGAGACAGGAAGACCTGCAGGAAGGAAGAAAATGAGGAAGGAGAGAAAGGATATAAGACAGAAAGGAGGAAAAGAAGAGAGGAAGAAAGGAAATAACTGTAAAATAGGAAAAAATGGAAGAGGATAGAGGAAGGACAGAAGGAGAAAAAGAAATGACGATTGAATGAACCTGAAAGAGTGAGCAGGAAGGAGAGTGACAGAAGAAGATCAAAATATTATTTATTTATTTCTTCTTATTGAATCCAGAGCAGCAGCCGGGGGGACTTTTACTTTGAAAGAGAGCATCAGACAGCCCTTTAACCACTCCTTACTCCTGGGAACTTTTATTTTGAAACAAGATCCCAGAGAGCTTGGATAGGAAGCTGCCGAAGCACAAGTTCAGAGCGCCATCCCTCAGAAAGCTCGTCACAGCGGCGGTGACGGGTTAATCCCAGAAAAATCTGGAACTGTAAATAATCAAAAGTAAATTTCCTTTTTTTACACTTAAAAAGATGAAAATCGGGCGCCTGGATAGCTCAGTGGGTAGAGCTGGCGAGCCATGTACCGAGGTTGAGTCCTTGCTGCAGCTGCCCAGAGTTCAAATCCGACCTGCAGCCCTTTGCTGTGTGTCATCCCCTCTCTCTATCCCCTCTTCCTGTCTGCCTTCAGCTGTCTCTATCATAAAGGCAATAAAAAGCCTAAAGAATATACTTTGAAAAAATCAAATTTTTTTCCCCCCACAAATATTTACTCTTTAATTGATTAATCTGTTATACTCAATTAAAACTGTTAATACTTTAATATTAATTGAATAAGTAAATTAATATTTTCAAAAGAAATTGTCAAATTAGTGACAATTAACAGTAAAAGTATTTGTTCTGTAATTTTACATGGATTTGTTTGTTAATTGACAGATATCTTTAAATATGTATAATTATGGAAGTTTTTAAAACAGAAACGTTAAATGTTGTTTATCAGTGTAGAAGCATTGGTAAACTGTCCAATCAGTGTAAACAGCAATAATTACTGTAAATCCCAGATAATGACTTTTATCACAGTTCTATAACTTTTAAAATTCTTGAAAAATCAAACAATAACAGCACTCTGCTGTAAATGTAGGCCTGATTATTTGTATTAAGACAGAGTTCACCTGTATTTATAGTTCATTGCATTGGTTTTACAGTGTAAATATCTTTAATTAAACATTAAAAAGACAATAAATTACACAAGATTAAAGCTAAAAACTGTATTTTAATTCTAGAAAATTAGTCAGTTATTTTCTGTTATTTTACAGTATTTTTTGGTGCCCAGCTGCAGGAATATTACAGGTTTTTTTACAGTGTAGAAGTTTTACCTGAACACTCGAGCTGCTAGCCTGGTAAATCTCCATTGATTTGTTTTCTTTTGCTAAAGTTTTAAAAATAAAATAAAATAAAACATGTGCAATTTATTTGGACAATTAGGCTTTTAGGTGTATCCATTAGGGGAACCAAGTAGGTTCCCTGTGGAACGCCTTCATGAAAGTACTTTTAAAGAAATGTAGGGGTTCTTTTGTGATCCTTTAATGGATGTTTTTGTTTCTTTTTGGTGAGGGACCTATAAGCCTTTTATTAATGGAGCTTTAACATTCAGCTCAGGTCACATAAGGTTTTACAAAGATTGTTTGTGTTTACTCTTTTTAATCCTAATAAATGTTCAGTGGCGCTAAATGAGTCCAAAGGTTCGATTGAGTGTGTGTGTGTGTATATGAATGTAAGTGTGTGTAAGTGTGTGTGTGTCTGTATGTAAGTGTGTGTGTGTGTATGAATGTAAGTGTGTGTGTGTGTATGAATGTAAGTGTGTGTGTGTATGAATGTAAGTGTGTGTATGGATGTAAGTGTGTCTGCATGTTAGTGTGTGTGTTGTGTTTAAGTGAAGAGAGATGCATTGAGATATAAGAGAGAGAGAGAGAGAGAGAGAGTAAATATGAATGTCTCTCTCTCTCACACACATAAACACTCCTGCAGGTTATTTCATCAGGACTCAGACTGACGACTCACTGCTGCGTTCAACTCGTCACTGATCGGTAACCTTTATAACGTCTCCTGTCTCGTCAGGTTGGTGGTAACAACAACAACAACAGATTAAAACATATACAAAACAGAAATTACAATCATAAACCCAAGAGCCCCCGGCCCCGAACCACCCACGAATACACAAAAGTAAAAAAGCACTAAAATATTAATATAGAATATATATAAACAGATTTCTTACACTGTGTTTTTATTCTGAAACAATAATGAAAGTTAGTTGCATTACAAGATACGAGAGGAAACTAAACAATAGGAACTACCTCAACTTCAACTACACTGTTCACTGGTTCCTTTTTCCTTAAGGGACCTTTTCTATCATTCATTAACTGACTCAGTGACATGTTTTATATATATATATTATAAAATATTTTATATTAAACACTGAACAATGAACCCAAACAGTGAACTCAGTAACTGCAGGCGGTTTGTGTAAAACAAGTGATTTGGATGAATTTTGAGCAGATTATTTCCTGTTCTGGGAACTTTGTATATAGATCGACCACCAATGAAGCTTTGGCCACCCCTATTTAGGGTCCTGACCCCCAGGTTGAGATCCACTGGCCTACACAGATATAAATGTTAAAGCTTTTGTTTTTACGTTTTTGGTTACTACTGATCTTTTATCTGTGTAACCAGACAAAAAGTAGCTTTTAGCTATATCTGGTACAATACGTGTACTGTGCATTGTCCCTGATAAATACACATACAATAAAATAAAAAGACCTTTAAGCAGAAAATATTTTAGTTCTGCTTCATGTATGTATTTTCTTTTTGCATTTTTAGTCTAAATGTTGTGATTATCTTAACTTTAAAGCCAGTATGTGTAGAACGCACATGTGACGTCTCATTACTGAGAGCTTTAGCTTTTCTTTAGCTGACTTTGGATGGTTAGTTAGCACCATCTAGTGGCTGGACAGTAGCAGTACTACATCATCTAATCTGTGGTTTCTCTGGCACTGCCTGTGGTTTCGGTAGTTTTACACAAGAAAGGTGCAGCAAATTATCTTAAATCAAATAGAACATTCATAGTATGAACTGCAATGTTTTGGTCACAAACAATGTGTAAATATGAACTCATCACTGGAGTGGAAGAAACTAAAGGTTATTGTTATTACTATCAACCACACAAGATATGTTTAAAATCTTAGATTAAACCTTAATTGCACAACATGACATGAAACAGACATTTGAGACTTAGATATTGTCTGTCTGATGTTCATCTCCATATTTCTGTTATTCTCTTCTTGTCCCACTAATCTCTTAATCATACAGTTTAACTGCAACTTTCTAAACCGTCAAACTGAGTGAAACTTTATGAAGCAGCAGAGACGTTTAAACATGACATCAGTGGTTTTCTTTTAATCTCGTCAGTTGCAACCACACCCCGCTGATTTCCATTTCCATTAACGGTTTAAACCGATCTTAGTAAGGAAACAGGTATACACTGCAGGGAGGAAGGTGGCCGTGTCTATTATTGCTTTAGAAAGAAACAATCAGAAAATAACATTTTATTTATTTGATACACTGCTTTGTTCTCTCTGTGGAAGCCCATTTCCACCAGTGAAGAAAAGGATCCTGATTTTTATCAAAATAATGACTTAATATCTCAAAATAAAGAGTAATGTTCTCAATATATTGATTCTCATTATAACAAAAATTAAAAAAAAAAAAAAAAACTTTTTTGTTTTGTCACATTGGCTGAAATGGGCTTTCACACCTTTCTCTTTCTCTCTGTCTCTTTCTCTTTTCAGTCAATCATGACCTCTCTCAACTATCACAGCTCTCTCTGCATGTGAAGACAGGCAGAAACACAACATGACATGCTGTTATTGCAGCTATAGAGAAATGAAACCAGCTTCAGAGCGTCAGTGTCTTCCACACATCCCCATGAAACGGACGTGAAGCTGAAGGAGCTCCTCTTTTCCCCAGGTGAGCTCTGTAGTTACTTCAAGTGTTATTCAAACAGCACGGTTACTGTCTGATCACAGTTATAATGAAGTCTTTATAAACGTTTAGTCATCTGTGTTTTATTAGACTCAGGAGCATATTCTTTTCACGGCTGGTCGGAACTGTGTCAGGTTGCCATTCGTGAAGAATTTGCCCTTCTTTTTAAAAACAATTTAAAAACCACTTTCCACATCATTTCAGTCCGGATATATTTGTCTAGGCCTGCTAATGTCAGGTTACACCAAGGATACAGACTTCTTTGGCTTCTTTTTTGACAGAGTCCGTGTTTCCTTGTTCTATTAGGCAGTTTCACTATTTGGGTTTATTGTACAGTTTTTAATATAATATGAAATATCCATAAAATATGTCACTTACTCAGTTTACTAAACAACAGAAAAGGGTCCCTTAAGGAAACAGGTTAGCAACTAGTGAACTACAATAGCATGAAAAGCACGAGGAGAGAAAGTTAGACAGTGACATTAGGGGGGTTATTAATGTAACCCACTTCAGTTAACATGCACACTTCCTCTAGCTCTCCCTCTCTCTCTCTGTATGAGTAATAGGACAAGTTGCACAACCGTAGCTCGTTATGGTGCACAGGACTTTATGAGGACATGTGTTTGTTTTATTCATATAAAGTTTTTTTCCACCAGCCACAGTTATTGTATGTTTTAGATGTTGATGTGTTTTAGTCTCATAAGTGATATTTTCTGACCTATTATTGAAATAAAGTCTTCAGACACTAAAATGAGTGGTAACCCTGGAAAATGTATCTCTTATTCTTAAGAGATACATTCAATTGATAATATTTGCCAAGATATAAATCCAGCTCTGTAAATTTGTTTCATGGCCAAAAGTTATGTGGAAATTCTTGAACTCAAAGTTTCTTATTCAACCAAGATAATCTAGTTAACCCCCAGAAGACAGCTTTGAGGAGACAGATAATGTACACTGTGATGGTTTTCAATAAATCGAAATAGTTACTTTCAGTCACTGATATTGCTCTTTATGATATATAACTTATAACGGTCAGTTTTTCTCAAAACTTTCCAAGAGGTGTAAAGTGAACAGTTGTAGTTAGTGGTGACGTGTTTCTAAGCTGCTGTAATGGATTGCATTAGATTTTAAGGGTCTATAATAGAGGTGTAGAGGTGAGTACTTTGACTGACTTAGTATCTCAAAATAATCAAAAACTTTAAAACAAAAGAAACTTTCTCCAAGTAATGCCTATAATAGAGGTGTAGAAATAATTACATTTTGAAGTTAAGTTAAAGGAAAAGATTTTCTTTCAGTATCTTCTAGATCTTGACCGAGATGGCGACAGATGAGGAGGTCCTCTTACGAACTTTCAATCAACTGAGTGCTGAGGACTTTGAAACATTAAAGTGGTGGCTGGGCAAAGAGGGTAGCCTAAAGGACCTCCCAGCAATTCCAGCAAGTCAACTGGAGAACGCTAAAAGGACGGACACAGTGGATCTCATAATGCACACCTACATTCCAGACCATATTAAAGTGGCCAAAAACGTTTTAACAAAGATACACAGGAATGATTTAGTGAAGAATTTATCAATCATCACATCAGGACCTATAGGTAAGTTGTTAAAAAAGGGACGTAACAAAGACAGAGCTCACATATTATTCATATTTTATTCATGCAACACTTTTGTACTCATTTATACTCACCACAATGACAATAAATACAACACACAGATCAGGGGATTGACAGTATATAAAACGGACAGAGCTTCCGAGTCTGTGAAGTGTGTTAAAGCTGCATTCTATGTAACGGCCAGCTGGGGGCAGCTCCTTTGGCTGCAATAACACACCTATACCACTCAATCTTATTGAGAAATGAGCCGACTTCTCACTTGATTTGTGAGCTCAGTAAACAGTTTCCTAATGAGTTTATGGTCTCAATCTCTAGTTTCAGTCGTCTTCATTTAGTACACTGTTGTCCCATTTAGAGTAAAATAGACCTTAAAGCAGGGTATGCATAATTTAGTGTACTGTTTAGCTGGAATATGATATCGCGTGTGACCAGGCAAGTCGTCATTGTTTCCTGCTTGAAACTGAGCAGCCAATGAGAGCAGCTCAACTGTCACCCAAACCCCAAACTCATGGCTTCCAAATGGTACTCCACAAACCAATGGCTGACGTTACGATAGGTTCCCACTTTGTTCCAACATCTAGTGTCGCCACCATTACTGCACGGTGGCAAGTCATAGTGACTCTGTGACAGCTTGCATGACTGCTGATCTTAGTGTTCATTTGAGTCATTTGATTTGACAATATCCAAAGACAGCGACTGTCTTCAAGTAAAGGGTTTTGTGTTTCACATTAAGTTTGTCACTACTGTTGAAAGCTGTTAACTGCACAGTTTCTTTGTAAAGGTAATGTTACATGGAAAGTAAACGCAGAAGTCGAAAATTGTAAACTTCTTATGACAGCTTGTATTCAAACATGTGCATACTATAGGAAACGCAACTGTAATATAGCAAAATACAAAAAGTATTTAAATCCAAGGTAAATGTTGTACTATGAAGTTTCACAAAACAAATTATTGTAGCATTATCTAATTTGAGTCATCTCTTTTTTTTATCAATTCAGAGAATATTGCTAAGTGTCAAGTGATTTGTACACTCAAATCCAATCTGAAGAAGAAGTTCCAGTGTGTGTTTGAGGGGATTGCTAAAGCAGGAAACCCAACACTTCTGAACCAGATCTACACAGAGCTCTACATCACAGAGGGAGGGACTGCAGAGGTCAATGATGAACATGAGGTCAGACAGATTGAAAAAGCATCCAGAAAACCACACAGACCAGAAAAAACAATCAGACAAGAAGACATCTTTAAACCCTCACCTGGAAGAGATGAACCAATCAGAACAGTGATGACAAAGGGAGTGGCTGGCATTGGGAAAACAGTCTTAACACAGAAGTTCACTCTGGACTGGGCTGAAGACAAAGCCAACCAGGACATACAGTTCACATTTCCATTCACTTTCAGAGAGCTGAATGTGCTGAGAGAGAAAAAGTACAGCTTGGTGGAACTTGTTCATCACTTCTTTACTGAAACCAAAGAAGCAGGAATCTGCAGGTTTGAAGAGTTCCAGGTTGTGTTCATCTTTGATGGTCTGGATGAGTGTCGACTTCCTCTGGACTTCCACAACACTGAGATCCTGACTGATGTTACAGAGTCCACCTCAGTGGATGTGCTGCTGACAAACCTCATCAGGGGGAAACTGCTTCCCTCTGCTCACCTCTGGATAACCACACGACCTGCAGCAGCCAATCAGATCCCTCCTGAGTTGGTTGACATGGTGACAGAGGTCAGAGGGTTCACTGACCCACAGAAGGAGGAGTACTTCAGGAAGAGGTTCAGAGATGAGGAGCAGACCAGAAGAATCATCTCCCACATCAAAACATCACAAAGCGTCCACATCATGTGCCACATCCCAGTCTTCTGCTGGATCACTGCTACAGTTCTGGAGGATGTGTTGAAGACCAGAGAGGGAGGAGAGCTGCCCAAGACCCTGACAGAGATGTACATCCACTTCTTGGTGGTTCAGTCCAAAGTGAAGAAGATCAAGTATGATGGAGGAGCTGAGACAGATCCCCACTGGAGTCCAGAGAGCAGGAAGATGATTGAGTCTCTTGGAAAACTGGCTTTTGAGCAGCTGCAGAAAGGCAACCTGATCTTCTATGAATCAGACCTGACAGAGTGTGGCATCGATATCAAAGTAGCCTCATTGTTCTCAGGAGTGCTCACACAGATCTTTAAAGAGGAGAGAGGACTCTACCAGGACAAGGTCTTCTGCTTCGTCCATCTGAGTGTTCAGGAGTTTCTGGCCGCTCTTCATGTCCATCTGACATTCATCAACTCTGGAGTCAATCTTCTGGCAGACAAATCCTCCTGGACTGGACTTTTGATCTACCTGTTGTCTGCAGTATTTAGAGATACATTAAAACATCTCTACCAGAGTGCTGTGGACAAGGCCTTACAGAGCCAAAATGGACACCTGGACTTGTTCTTACGCTTCCTCCTGGGTCTCTCACTGGAGACCAATCAGGCTCTTCTACAAGGCTTGCTGACACCAACAGAAAGGATCTCAGAGACCAATCAGGAAACAGTCCAGTATATCAAGAAGAAGATCAGTGAGAATCTGTCTCAAGAAAGAACCATCAATCTGTTCCACTGTCTGAATGAACTGAATGATCGTTCTCTAGTGGAGGAGATCCAACAGACCCTGAGTTCAGGACGTCTCTTCACAGATAATCTCTCCCCTGCTCAGTGGTCAGCTCTGGTTTTCATCTTACTGACATCAGAAAAAGATCTGGACGTGTTTGACCTGAAGAAATACTCTGCTTCAGAGGAGGCTCTTCTGAGGCTGCTGCCAGTGGTCAAAGCCTCCAACAAAGCTCTGTAAGTGGATTAATTACTGGATGTCTTAAATCAATTATTCATTTTGTTTGTGTTAATTGCTTATTTTTCCTCAGGCTGACTGACTGTAACCTCTCAGTGAGAAGCTGTGAAGCTCTGTCCTCAGTTCTCAGCTCCCCGTCCTCTAGTCTGAGAGAGCTGGACCTGAGTAACAACAACCTGCAAGATTCAGGAGTGGAGATGCTGTCTGTTGGACTGAAGAGTCCACACTGTAGATTGGAAACGCTCAGGTCAGGATTATAACACTATTATTAACAGAAATGAGAGCGCTATTTATTTCTTCATATTTATGTATTTCCAGGGAGGGACTTGGAAGTTGAGCAAGGTTCTGACTGAGGCTTGCACAAGTGTTATTGGAGCACAGAGCAACAAAATGATGATATTCTGTCTATCTTCAGGCTGTCAGGCTGCCAGGTCACAGAGAAAGGTTGTGCTGCTCTGGCCTCAGCTTTGAGGTACTCTTCCCATCTGAGAGAGCTGGACCTGAACTACAATCATCTAGGATACTCAGGAAAGAAGACGTTGTCTGCTGGACTGAAGGATTCAGACGTGAGACTGGACACTCTTAGGTATGGACAATTGACAGTTAGCACTCCCTTCTAATAACCGGAATATGTGCCTCTCTCAGTCCCATACAGTCACTATGTTTTCTTTGTGTATACTGTTAAATAGGCATGGTACATTTTCAATTTATTTCTTTAAATTTCTGTGTAGTTTCTCCAGATCACAAATTAATGTTGCTTCATCAAAGTTCAGAATACACTTAGTCGGTGTCAGAAACAGATCTGGTTTTATTGACAAGTAGGTCTTCAATTCAGTTCAGTTTTATTTCATAACAAAAGTTATTGCAGCGCACTTTTCAAATGGAGCAGGTCTAGACCGTACTAAAAAACTAAAAGGTTAACAGATCTCACAATGAGAACATTGAGCTCGACTTTACTGAAGGTTATTAAATGCTTCTGTTAATATAGAATAATAAAAGACAATATATGTCTGTGTTTCTTCTTCCAGTATGGACCACGATGGAGCACAGAGACTGAAACCTGGCTTGAAGAAGTGTAAGTGTGGATTCAGTTTGATTTATGGAAGCAGTTTTTTTAAGAGATTAGTTGTAATATTTCTTCTGCTAGTTGTGATATACATGTGAAGCTGAATAAAAGCATACCAACAAGTAAAACAAATATTACCGCAAGCATCAATTTGCAGGTTCAGACCTATTGTGACGTGTTCTTGTTCTCTCCATCAGATGCCTGTGAACTCTGCCTGAGCCCAAACACAGCAAACAGATTCCTCAAACTGTCTGAAAACAACAGAAAGGTCACATGGCTGAGAAAGGAACAAGCATATCTTGATAACACCGAGAGATTTGACCATTGGAAGCAGCTGCTGTGCAAGAACAGTCTGACCGGTCGCTGCTACTGGGAAGTTGCGTGGAAAGGACGCGTTCACATAGCGGTGACTTACAGAGGAATCAAAAGAAAAGGAGAAGGATTCGACAGCAGGTTCGGAGGGAACGATCAGTCCTGGAGTCTGTTCTGTTCCGAAAAACGTTACTCCGTCTGGCACGATAACAAAGCAACGAACATCCCTTTCCCGTCCTCTTCCATCTCTAACAAAGTAGCGGTGTACGTAGACCAACCTGCCGGCACTCTGTCCTTCTACGACGTCTCCTTCGACACACCAATCCACCTCCACACCTTCAACACCACATTCACCGAGCTCCCCTGTCCCGCGTTTGGAATCCTGAAATGTAGCTCCTTTGTCTCTGTGTCAACTGTCTGAGTGACAATTTGAGTATCACTGTTGATATTTAGACCCGCTACAAAGAAATGTGAGAGTAACCCTGATGCTTTAAAATCACTAGGAAGAATAGCACAAAAAGGGCAAGAAAGTTAACGATATATATTTACAAGATTCTGGTTAAAATGTTGACTAAGAAATCGAAGTGTGGACATTTTATTGTGTGCACTGTCCACCAAAAGGTTCTGGGACCTACAATTAAACCTCTAATAATAGCCCCGGCATTTATTTGCTTAAACCACTGAACTCACGCTGCCTTTATTGGAGACAAAACTGTTGCTCAGCCAATTTGCGACATCCAGTGTACAGGACAGTGAGCAGTGAAACCCTTACGGACTAAAGGAATATAAATATGAATTATACTTCGGGTGCTCATAGTTTACTTAAAATGAACCAAGCGACTGAAATGTGGAGAAATCAAATGATGTGTACCATGTCTATATATAACAAAGGTTTAAACAGGTTATACACACACAGATAAGTTCAAAAGGAAGACTTGCATCTAATTGGGACTCTTTTTAAGTTTTACTGTATTATGCTTTTATTGAGTTTCTGTCCTTTAATGTTACAATGTCGGATATGAAGGTTAACACGTGTAAAAGTAAGTAAACGAGCAAAAAGCTCAGAATTCAGATTTATTTTAAATGAGGTCAAGGAAGTGACTTTTAAAACAATTCATCACTTTTATCCCTATAAAAGTTATATTTACAAGGATAACTAAAAAACACATTTCTCATTTTGTCAACTGGCTCCAGAAGATTAAAGCCATTTATTTTGGTCTCGTCCCGAAAATGGCAAGCAAAAAGTTGACGCTTAGGGAAGTGATGGGTCTCCTATTCACTGACTCTGATTCTGAAGGGGAAAATGTACCTTTGGGAGATGACGGCCGGTCGATTAGTGAGCGTGATAGTCTCGGTGCGTCTTTGCAATGGCGCTGCCGGGCAGAGCGAGGGAAACACACAAGCACAAACACACGACCCTTTGCCCAACATAGGTGGGAGTACTACACAAACTTGTAGTATCAGTAGGGGAGCTAATGGATGTGGTAGAAGTAGCGGGGGTGGTGAGAATAGTGCTGGGACCAGCGTTAGTGTTCACTCGTTCTACAGCGCCGGTCACAGTGCGTCCATGCGCGGCAGTGGTGCAGCCATCCGATGCAGCAGTGTGTCTTAGGCTATGGTGGTGTGGGGGGGGGGGGTCTCAATATTGTTCATATTGTCTCTGTACTGTGCCTTGCAATGAGAGGTTCCACACTCTACAAATACTACAAACTTTTATCTGGATAGATCAGATTAGGCCTCTGCAGCTAAAAGACGCCTACTGTTATTATTATTATCATATTATAATGATGATAATAATAATAATAATAATAATAATAATAATAATAATAATAATGAAGAAGAGAATAAAAAAGAAAAGAAAAAGTGTCCTCCAATAGGGGGGGTGGCCTACTGTTTACAAGAGTTTTGTGGTAGTAATAGTTCTAGTTTACGACTGTTGGCTTACAATTTACTTTTCCCTGTTCATTTGATATGTAGACAACGTAATAAATAGATGGAGGGGGGTGAATCTGATGAAATCAGTTCAACTCTCTTTCAAAATATCAGGTATTTCATGGAAATTACATAATCCAATATGGCCTGGTCTCATTTACTTTTTGTCTCTATCTCAAACCACTTTCAAGCCAGAGCCTCCTGAAATTTAAATGTCAAAATCTAGTATTTTTCAAAATAAAACCCGGCGCCTAAAGGGTTAACAATACACACAATACATTACTCTAAACTTTACATTTATTTACAACATTTTTGTTAACTAGGACTAATAATGTCTGTTAATGTTCTGTCCAATGAAACTCACTTCAATAAGGTTTAATCAGTTGCTAAATTCCTTAACAAAGAAGTGGACTCTTGTTTTGTAATATTGCAAACAGGAAACATAGAGCATGTTTTTCTCATTAATAAAGAATTGACTGTTTATTTTATATGTTTCCACTCTGTTATTATTTCCTGTATGTTAAAATAAATTGTGTTTTGTTAATAAAAAATAAAAAATAAAAAGTTTTAGAAGTACAAAGGTGAGATCATCGCTGTAGTTTATTTTTTTATAAATAAAGTTGTGAAGAAAAAAGAAAAACAACTTTCCCTCCAGTATTGTACATCCGGGTCACAAACATCTGCCTCCGGTGTGAAAACCGGAAACGCGACGTAAACAAACCTCGCGCGGTGTTTCAGCTGCTCTTCACGGAAAGTAACGGGGCTCGCGGTCGCAGCGGAGCACCGACGGTTGCCATGGTGAAGTGTGTGGTCTCCGGGTGTCCGAACCGGATGGTGACCGTTAACCGGAACTTCTTGAACCGAACACCGAAGCGGTTCTTCCACTTCCCCAAAGACCCGGCTCGAGTCAAGGTAACCGTTACCGGGGTACCGGGATTTACCCGGTATATACCCGGTATATACCCGGTATATCAGTTAATGCCCCTAAAAAGTTTTTATTTTATTTTTATTCATTAGTTATAAATATTTGTTAATTTCTGGAATTGGTTGCGAATGTAAACTTTAAATTATTTAACATTTTTAAATTAAATGTATTAAATCAATAATAAAATAAAATAAATGTTCTTTTGAAACTTTGAAAATAAAAATACGACAAAAAATTAAGTGTTTTAATATTTTTGGTATTTGTTCCCCAACTACTATTTATTTCCATAAATTTGGAGATAAAATGATACAAAAGAAGCCGACATGTTTTCGTATATAGAGGGTATGTGCGTGACGTCACGGTACGCGGAAGTCGCCGGCAAGATTTTAAATATTGAGTTATATTGGATATTCACCATGGGGAGGAGCTGCTGTGCCAAAGAGACGGCGATGGATCGCTGCGATCCGGAGACACAGCTGGTACCCGGCCACCGACACCTGGATCTGCGCTCACATTAGGCGTCAGGTAACGTTAAATTATGCTGTTTTATTTACGGGCAAAATCATTATATAAAAAAATCTTATAATAAAGCTCTTAATGTTGGCATCTCTCATTTAGTTATATTCATCACCCTGTATTCATTCATTACCCGGGCTAACGTAAGGTAACCGAAGTACCCAAAGGTCATACTTTAGTACAAATACAGACATCGTGTTAAAGTATTACTTTGGTAAAATATAGACGACCGTAAACTGACTTTTTATCAGCTTGTTTTCGGCTGTGATGTTTAGTTTTGGATTCTGTTTCAATCTAATCGATTTTTAAATGTGCTAATCGTTGTATGTGTATATTCGCTGGTACCAACCATGTGTATTTGTTTGTTTCAGGACAAAAGAGTGATGACGCCCTACACCCTGACTATGTACCAAGTTTATTCAGTGTCACCTCTACCGCTGATGGGACTCGGGCTGTCAACCACCTGACCTGAAGGGATATCCATCGATGTTCTCGTCACTTTAATTTCACCGACAAATCCCGCCTTAAAGAATGACCGAGCGTCAAGGCTTTTGTTTGCCTTTAGGTTTTGCCGGGTATATTTCCCTGGCGTTGACATCAGGTACATATAAATGTCCGGATACCCGATATCTGGCCACGTGTCAGTGTCCGTGGACCAGATGGGTTTGGGGAGCTCGTAGGGATCATCGTCGAGTCCAACTGACGTCAGTTTGTTTTGATCGTTTGATTGTCAACCGATATCCTTCGACATGTTGTGGGCGGTTTGTTTTGCCACTCAGTCCGAATGAGGGGGGGCGGGGGGGGAATGAGGGAGGCGTGTCGCTCCGCACAGAAAAAAAAAAATGAGGGCGGATGAATGTTAGTTTCTGTTCGATGGACTTTGCCATGAATGTTGTGAAAGCGTAAATATGGAAGAAAGCATACCCTCTATAGTATAAAAGGTAAACAGGAAACAGGTTACCTGATTTTGTTTTTCTCTTTTCAAAATAAAAACCCGTTGACTGAAAACCCAAAGGTTCAGTTTACTGTCATAAAGGACGAAAGAAACCAGAAAGTATTCACATTGAAGAGGCTGAAATCAGAGAATTTAAACATTTTGCCTCAAAACTATTAACTGATCACCAATCAGTCGACTGATCGTTGCAGCTCTACACGCAGAGGTCAGCTGACTGCAGAAGATAACTAATAATCACTTGATACTGACAGTAACCGTTAGCGTTGTCCTCGCTCAGGTGTGGCTGGCGGCGCTGAGGGAGACCGACAAGCAGGACTCCACGGAGCGTCACATGATCTGCGAGGACCACTTCCTGCCGGAGGACGTCTCTTCCAGCGGGGTCACCAGCGACGTCATTCCCATCATGCCCCCTTACCTGGACGGGCCGCGGGGCCTGATCAGCCCCTGGGGAGCCGAGTCCTCGGAGGAAGAGGAGGAAGAGGAGGAGGATGAAGATGAAGGTGGAGATGCACCGGATCCACTGCAGCAGGTCCGGGGTCTGTCTGCCGTCTATAGTCTGTAATAAAGAAATAAGTGTTTAAATAAAGTGATTTGTTTCCAGGATCCAGGTGGAGGTCTGGAGAATCCTCCAGAGGCTGAACGGACCAGGTAACCCAACGTTTAATATTCAACCAGCCGCTCACTGCTCCTTCACTAAACACACTCAGTCTGATTCATGTTGTTGTCTGTGTGCTTCCAGCGCCGCCCCACAACAGAGGAGACAGTTGGGACAGGGTGAGTGCTGCGTTCAGGTTCACAGTCTGTTCAATTATCAGCAACTGTTTTGATGATCAGTTAATAGTTTTGAGGTAAAATGTGCAAAAATTCTCTGATTTCAGCTTCTTAAATGTGAATGTTTTCTGGTTTCTTTCGTCATTTATGACTTTAAACTTAATCTTTGGTTTTCAGTCAACGGGGTTTTATTTTGAAATGTGAAAAACAAAATCAGGTTTACAGGTTAACATTTATACATCAAAGAAAAGAAAAGAAAAAAATTATGGTTTTGTTTTGTTTTTGTTTTTAATTTGAAACCCTAAAAAACAGGAAATGTGTTGATTTTTCTTTTTAAAACCCAAAACGGAAAAAAAAAATTAAAATATGGTCGTATTTTAATTTTAATTTTTTTCACTTTTAAAATGAAAAAAAAAAACAGTAATTTTTTGTTTTACGTTCCCATATTTATAAAGTAGTCACATTGTTAATGTATGAATCTCTGCAGCTGGAATAAACGTCCATAAACCTGCTGAGAAAAAAGGCGCTGATTAGTTAATAAGCAGAATTAATTGGCTGCTTCTTTTGATAGTTCAGTCAGAGGATTATCTGCTTTTCTTTGTTTTATATCACCGTGAACTTGAACATTTGTTTGGACTGTTGGACATTTGAAGACGTCACCTCGGACTTAATTAATAAATAAATTAAGAGAAATATCGGCAGGTTAACTGGAAATAAAAAGCAGTTATCATATTTAATCCTGGACTTTGATCATAAATTTGAGACGTTCAACAACAAAAAGGAAACTGAATATTTTACTGTAGCAGAAAAAACTAAATGTTGTCTTGTTGTGTGTGATTGTGTGTGTTGTGTTCAGGCACGTCTCAGAGGCTGCTGGGATTGCTGACTCAGCGTTTCCTGGAGCTGCTGCTGGTGGCGCCGGGCGGCTCCGTGGACCTTCGGCAGGCGGCCGCGAGCCTGCAGACGCACAAACGGCGAGTGTACGACATCACCAACGTCCTGGACGGGATCAACCTCATCCAGAAGGAGTCGGCCAACAGGATCAAGTGGATGTGAGTCAGCGTGTTGGTTTCCCCTCATATCTGTAGTTTATTAAAGAGGGCCTCCATATATGTGTATATATATATAAAAATAGGATTAAACATGTAATAAAAAGCGGGAATAGTCCTGTTTAGAGGGGTTGCTGCTGTCTGACTCTCGGACCGCTCTCCCTGCAGAGGAAGGTGTCCGATCTCCAGCTTTCTGAGGAAGAACCAGCTCAAGTCCCAGAGCGAGCTGGAGAACCTGAAGCTGGTGGAGGACACGCTGGACGGCCTCATCAAAAGCTGCGCCAGGCAGCTCTTCGACATGACGGACGACGTGGAAAGCTCTGCATATCCTCTCACATTCAACCTTATTTATTGTTAGATAACAGCTGTGTTAACCCAACTATCTGCTGTGAAAAAGGTTATCAGAGATACTCACCCGGTAGCAGAAATAGGATATTTTAAAACACAGTTCATACAGAACTTTCTTTAACCTTCCTTCACGTCGGCCTACGTGACCTACGAGGACGTCAGCCGGATCCGAGGCTTCCAGGAGCAGACGGTGATCGTGGTGAAAGCTCCAGAGGAAACTAAACTGGAGATTCCTGCTCCCGGAGAGGTAGACTGTCTCCTGGTCCATCGATAAAGACCGTCATGGTTGTTTGGATAATTAACTAATGTTAAAAGATCTGATTTCCTCACTGCAGGACTGCATCCAGGTCAGCCTGAAGGCAGGGAGGGGACCCATCACCGTGGTGACCTGTGAGATGGGGTCCGGAGACGCTGTGACCTCCGACCTCGGAGAGAAAAGCAGCTTCTTTTTAACACTGGAGGAGAGTCGGATCAGCACGCTGCACACAGGTAGCCAGAGCGGGAGTGTGTCCGTTATATACGGTTAATATGTGGTGGAGGGTGAAGCTGCTGCGATTGGTCGGCCATGATTGTTACATATTCACTAACACATTTACTGTGGCGGGCCGCCGGTGCAACAGTCAGCGACTCGTTTTAGCATTTAGAAACACACAGAGAGAGGAAGACGGTGGATATTTTACCAGGTAAAGCAACCGTTTGGTTTCCGATAGTCGGCTCATTAACGAGCCTCCTCCAAAGCCGCACATTAAAGCAGTCTGTAAGCAAACTGTATATTCATTCAGTAACCAGTGTAGTATTTTTGAAGTGAGTCGACGTCGACTTATTATTAATTACCCACAGCTTTTAATGTCATATGCCTTTATATTTACATTCTTAATAAACTCCATTTAACTGAATGTGAGTAGCCCGACCTGTAGAACATTAAATAAGTTTAAAAACACGATCGCAGTCACTGAACAGATAAAACTACCGGATTAATGGACCCTGCTCTGGAGCTGCACAGAATAAATCTCTATGGTAACGTATTTGCTGTGTGTAACCGACTCTCAGCCCTCTGGTGACTCCAGGTGTTGTCGTTGTTGTTGTTGTTGCTGCAGAGTCTTCAGGTCCACAGAGTGCATAACCACCAGTCAACCACCAGGAGGCGCCAGCTGTGAGCAGGAAGCCGCCCTGCAGGTCCACTAACAGACTCACTGAAGGATTTCAGTCACAGCTCAGAGCTGCACCAAGAAGTCGAAGGAAAAGCACTTTGCTGCCAATTATTGATAATTGATTCATCGCTTCGGCCATTTTACAGCCTCTTAAAGCTGCAGGTAACTTTTATAATAATAACTTCCAGCCAGGAGGAGCCAGAGGAACCAGATCTGTCTCTACTGTCAGGATTCAGTGAGGAAGGTTATTTTTACTAAAGTTACCTCCTGCAGCTTTAATGTGAATCATTTATGATCCTAATGAAGAGTCTCTTTGGGTTTTGGACCCTTGGTTGGACAAAAGAAGACATTAAAAGACATTAAAAGACATTATAATGAGAATTTTTATAATTTTCTTTCTTTTCTTTTCTTGTTAAGATTAAAGATAAAGATAGTGTCTGGGCCTTTTTATGGCCTTTTATTAGAGCGGAGCAACGGAAGAGTGACAGGAAGGTGGCGGGACAGAGAGGGGACGCACCTGGACAATCTGTATATTTAGAGAGTAGTTTTCCGATCATGGAAACACCTGGAAAAGTATTAAAATTACCAAATACCCTGGAAATAATCCGGGTTGTCCTGAAGAATGTTTATTGTGTTTTTAGGGATCTTTTTGTCATAATGAACCGGAGACACTTCATTGTTAATGGCAGTCAAATTATACGACTTTTGAGTGAGTGAGTGCTGTCGAGAAAAACTCCTGGAAAAGGTCCTGGAAAGGTCCTGGAAAAAGGAGTGAGAATGCTGTTTGCAGCACAGAGGACTGTACGAGCCACCAGGACGATCCATCATTAGCATTTACACAAATGTTTCTCTCTCTCTCTCACTCACTCACTCACTCACTCACTCACACACATAGCATTATTCCAAAGCAGCAGGACAAAGGATTTCTGGCATTAAAATGTAAAAAGACTAATTATGGATCATTTTAAAAGTGTTTAAATATCATGACGAAGGTGATCTTTGTGTTAGAAGTGATGAAGAGGAGCGATGATGCAACAGCTGTGCCTCTGTATTAAATATGACATCATCATGTCCCAACTGACGTTCACTGTAAAATATTTTACCGTTTCTGTTCTTGTCTTTGTGTTCTGGATTTAAAAATGTTTTCATGAATAAAATGTGAACTTGTGTAAGACGGAGGAAGGATTTCTTGTTCTGACCGAACCCCTGAAGCAGCAAAACATCATCATTATTATTATTTATATTATTATTATTGTTACTGTCGAGGGCTTGGGGCCAGAGGGGTGTAAGCGGCTTTTGACAAACTTCACAGGAGAGACAAAACAAAATTTTGACCACACTTCAATCAACTGTATTATAAACTTTAAACCACAAACATTGCAACCACAGGCATACTTACATGAATGAGTATTTAAGTAATAAACTCATGGCATATTAACACAATGAATATGTTTTAAAACATTTTAAAATCAAAGAATATGGCAAAAACATCAGATACGCCTTTTTGGCACCAAACATTTCCAAGTCTGTGGACATATTGGGCGTATCTGCTGAACAATGCAGAAAATAATTGGTCAAAAGGGGAACTGATTGATTAATTAACACTTGAATAAGTAATTAATTTTCCTTTAACTCATTCATTTATTTTTATTTTTTTCTCATTTCACTTTTCCATTCTGGGCATCTGCTGAACAGTACAGACTGTAATAAAGTCACTGAACTTGCTAAACACACTTCTGATTGGCAATTCATGAGTTATTCAATTTATTTCATTACATTCATTCCTTTTTTTTCTAAATTCTGTATACAACTGACAGTTCTCTCGTGTTCTTTCTACTCATTTCACTTTTCTTTTTTGTACAACCATTTCAATTACTCTGCGAGTCTATTCATTGACCACATCCAAACAATCATGTCGCGTCTTATTTGCTTTTCTGTTCACTAGTCTAGTTCACTAGTTCACTACTCACTGTCCACTGTCAGAGCATTGTAGAACTCGTATGTGTGAGGAATACTCCCATTGCTGCACAGGGTGAGTCGATCTTTCTTCTTTAATGCACTGATCCCAGGAGGGCTTTCATACATTGAGCTTGGTTTGGACACGGAATGGGTGCTTCTGGTGCCCCTGGTTGCCTGCTTTGCCACCTTCAGTTCATGGAAGGTTGGGTCAGTGAAATCATACTTGAAGAAGATTGTTCTGGGTTCTTCTTTTGTGTAGCGAAACCATTTAATCTTCTGCCAATTCACTGCTTGTCCTCATCTTTGGTTTTGTTTTTGAGTACGTGATTGGAGAAAGACTTGAAGTCCAGGAAGTCCTTGTGACCAAGTTCATGTACGGTGTATGGGTTGTTCTTTCTTGCCACTCTCACAAGGGTGTAGTAGCCATCAGGGGAGTAGATTGGAACCTTTCTCCTCACAGTTTCCACTGCAGCATGCACGCTGTCACACTCCATCTGGCTGTGACCAGACTCCATGTACTTATGGTCAATAGTGTTGAGGGGCAATGTGCTGACTGCATGCAGGCACACTGTGCTAAAGGCAGCATTTCTATTCTGTCCACCACATGTATCTGAATAAAGAACTGCATGTTTGACTTCAGGATTAAGTTGTGAAAGGTACGAGTAAACACAAGTGCTGATCTCTGATGATCCTCGGCCGCCTTCCCCCTCATGCCACATGTAACACTCAACATCTTTACTGTCCATTTCATAAACAGTGAGGTTGTAAGTACTTAACTTGCGTGAGTAGAACAGGCTACAAACGTTGCTCCAGGGGGTGGTTAACACTTGCTCCAGGTCAAAAGTGACAGCCTTGTATGACTCCTGTTCCTTTGCTTTCCTTTTGTCATTATCTTTATGTTCTCTGGCCTGTTTTTTTCTTAACTGGTGGGCATCAGTTATCCTTATGACTTTCCTTCTCACTGTCTTCTAAACGTCGGTACCATTCACAGTATTTGCACGCGTCTTTCTTTGGAGTGTGGAAAGTTAGATTGAACTCAGTGTCAAACACCATTCTATAAAGACTTTGTTTTTCTGGTTAATCTTCCACTCCTGTTCCTCCATTTCTCTTTATACAGCGCATACATTCTTGATCCTTCCAAGTAGAGCTTGTTTGTATCTTTCCTGGAGTAGTGGGATTCAAGTTTTGGGAAAGACTTGATATGCTCTCGTATTTTGTCTTTGCTACTCTCAGGCACTTTGTTTTGAGGTGCATGCCGCCCTTTCTTGCTTGGAGGGGAAATTCCCAATTCACTAGACGGATGGCCGCCTGCAGACCTCGCAAATTTCTCAGACACATCAAGGGTCTTCAAAAAGAAGTCTTTGCATACCCTTATCTGTCTTCCCTCAAAGGTTAGATAATAAACAAATGAGTTCTTCTTGCGATTTTTTCACTCTTTTGATAACGTGATTGACAATGAAGTCTTTCTGCCTTGCTGCATCTCCCATCTCCCAATACTGTTGAAATATACTTTCCCTCACTGGCTCTGGGAAGTTCTGACTGCATTTGTAACGACAAGAGGCACAGTTCTTCTCCCTCACCTTCCTTCCTGGAACATGAATGCCATGTGAATTAATGTAAATGAGAAAGTTCAAAAGAATATTCTATGTCAGAACACTAGGCTAGTTAGCAGGCACAATTAGCCAGATCAGACCAAAACAATGGGATTAACGCTAGTCATGCTAGGCTAGGCTAACAAGGTAAGGCTCTCAAGGCATGTCTTACTGTCATCACTCTTGTGAGGAAATACATTCAAAAACAACTCTGACTCATCTTCATCAGTTTGTTTCATAATATTCATCAAAATCTTTTCTGCCTCAGACAGTTCTATGTCAGTTCCAGTTTGATCTCAGATAGGTCTTTTTGGTACCGTTGGATAGAGCTCATCGAGACCTTTATTTTGATATTAAGAACTCATATTCACCCAAAATGCCACTTACGCCCCTCTGGCTCCAAGCCCTCGCTATTATAATTAATATCATCATCATTATTGCTTTTATCATTGCAAAAATGTGAACCCTCACACTAGGACGTATTAAAACATTCAATGAAGAATTTTCAATAAAAAAGAATAATTATTTACTAAAGCTGTTCTTTCCAGAGAAATTAAAATACATAAACAAATAGCCAATAGTTAACCACCAATCTACATTACAGCTGACCTTAGCAGATCAAACTGATGAATGGAGAGAATAACAATAAATAATAATAATGAATAAACATGGAAAATAAAATATACATTAGATAAAAACTGGTTATTAATAATTATTAAAACATTTCTATAGATTTGCTTACATTTTTATTACACAAATACACAATTATGCAAATCAGATGTTTCAAATACCTGAGTGTAGACACAGCTTGGAAATCTAAATAATGTTATTTGTATGTTATTGTTTGTGTTTGTGTTGCATCAGTTGAAGGTTGTTTATGTGTTTGCTCACAATGTGAGCTGTGATACCCGGGGGCAGCCAGTGGGGGGCAGCAGAGGGCTGGAACACTTTATGGATGTTGTTGCAACTTTAAGAATTATATGAGTAATTAATTATAAGATTATTATTATTTATTCTGAAATACTTCCTCACAAGTTGAAGTATTAAAGTAAGTAGTCATTCGTTAATGTCTTCTTCTATGGTGTCTGAAACAAAGAATAATTTGTAGAATAAGAAACGACTCTCTACCACTGTGTCACCGATGTACAAATCCT
This sequence comes from Dicentrarchus labrax, assembly GCF_905237075.1. Classification (NCBI taxonomy): domain Eukaryota; kingdom Metazoa; phylum Chordata; class Actinopteri; family Moronidae; genus Dicentrarchus; species Dicentrarchus labrax. Next base: position 25,330,049 of record NW_026136708.1, read on the forward strand.
CCTGCTGGTCCTGGTCCTGTTTCAGCTCAAGGACCCTGCCCTCCTCCTGCCAGGACGGGAAACACGAGACTCAAACGTGCGGATTTAACACAACAGCAGAGGAAACCACGACTGAACCATTTCTTTAAAGAGACGAGAAGCTTCTGCAGGTGAGTCTCATGAGGGTCTCCAAAGGCAGCGTGTTGCCTTCACTGCCCCAGAGTGTTTACAGTGACTTTGTGGTCTCTGTTTAATGTTGCTGCAGTGTGTCTGTGGTTGTCTCAGTGAGTTTATTGTGAGTTTAACATCCTTTTTGATTTCAATCTCTGCTTCCTGTGTCATATTTCTGTGATCACAATCTGTGGTGTTCAATGATGTTCCACAATGTTCCTCACAGAAGACGAGTTCTGTAATGTTTGTATCAGGTCCTGTTGTATGCTTCTGTCCGTCAGCAGCAGACTGAAGCTGATTATGTAACGTGAACAGAGATGATGCAGCTGTTCTCTGAATGAAACAGAACAATGTTAGAAAGAAGAAAACACTTAATTTATCAGAAAGGAAGCTTATTAAATATGTGATTGATAGAAATTATAAAAAATACATAATACGGACAGAATTGTATAAAAAGTCAGTGAGTCAGTTTAAAGAGGTCCATTAAAGAACAACTGCTTTAAATAATAATATAAACTTTAAAAATAATAATGTATCACAGAAATTAATGAAAAGTTTTCTTACAACCCTTAAAATAAAGAAAGCGTCTCGACTCCCTGTGAATCTTTGGCGACCCCTAGTGGCGTTCGGGTCCCCAGTTTGGGAACCAGTGCTCCAGAGCGCCACCATCAGGACAAATTTAAAGAATAGATGAATCACCAGGACGTGTGTGGGAGACGGGAGCAGCAGATTTAGCCTTTATTTCTTATTTAATTAAATGTAAATTCCACAGTGTTTCTTCACTCGGTGTTTCCTCGAATTTCACAGCAAAGAAAGTGAGTGTGAAACAAATCCAGCAGCTGTGTCTCTATTAGGGGAAACCCTGTTAAATAACCCCCAGCAGGGCCCTGTGGCGTCTTTGTTGTGGTGCATGTGTGTGTGTCTGACTTAGGCTAACTGCAGGGACACTTTTCAGACTAAAGACCAGTTAATTGGGGACAAAAGCTGCTCAGCTAGTTAGAAAAAAGCGGATTTTTGTGCCACTGGTTTAAGGTTAAGGTAAGTCTCCATGAAGTGAATGTAAGTAGCAGTACTGTCCCCCATTAGTGACATAAGTAAACGTGTGTGTGTGTGTGTGTGTGTGTGTGTGTGTGTGTGTAAAGAAACATTAAAAGCTAAGTGGAGTCCTGCAGAGCCCCGAAAACCTCCAGGGAGGAGAGTTCAAGACCTGAAGCCACACATGGGTTTTATTGTTTGTGGTGGCCAAAAGTTTGTGGACAAACCAAAGGAGCATTTAAGTGTTGGGTGTCCACTTACTTTTGGTAAGTGTAGAGAGGCAGTGCTTAAATCCTTTCAGTCAGTTCAACGTCATGGTTCGATTAGTTTCACATGTCAGGACTCTAAAACATCCCTCCTGTTGCTATGGTTACTCTAAATTAGTTAAAAGAAGTAAAATACTGTAAAACAACAGATAATAACTGATTGATGGGATACAGTAATTATTCTAAAATCTAAATACAGTTTTTAGCTTTAATTTCACAAAAACGTTTGTGTAATTTTTTGTCTTTTTAATGTTTAATGAAAGATATTTACACATGTAAAAACAATTAAATGACCTATAAGTACAGGTGAACACTGCTATCGTACAAATATTCAGGCTTACATTTACAGAAGAGTGCTGTTATTAAAGTTATAGAAATGTAATAAAAGTAATTTTACATAAAATTACAGTAATTATTGTTTTTGTTTTGTTATTTGTATTGTTTTACTGTTTTCTGATAAAAACTGTAGTTTGACAGTTTACCAATGCTTATACACTATTACACTTAGACTAATATACTTATTTTACTGTTGTCACCAATTTACATAATTTTAGAAATGTATTAACAGTATTAATCTAGAATTTAAGTTTTATCTATTAAATAAACAGAAAGTAACTTTAATATTTTAATCTTTTCATGTGAAAAAGGACATTTTCTTCAAATAAACAGTAATTTTATGATTATTTACAATTACACATTATTTAACAGTAGAAATGTAAATTCACAGACTATTTTTGTAGTTTTATTCACATTTCTGTGTATTTAAAAAATCTGTAAAATAAACTTTTTATTTATTATTATGATTTTTGTTTACAGTGAAGCTAAATTGCTCATCAATTAGAAAAGCAGGATTTTCTGCTTTAAGGATGTTAAGCAGGTCAAACTGTAAACAAATCCTGAAGCCGTGTTCCCTTTTCCGCCCCTGCCAACCTCTCCTCCGCCGTGGTTTGACCTGGTTGTTTGTGTTGTAAGACGAGCAGCTCAGGTGGCGATGTGGTGGCGCCGAACACTGCTCGCCTGTGTCCAGAAACCCCGCGCGGAGCTGTGTTTGCTTCCAGCAGGCCCACAGTCGGGTCTCTGTTGTTACTGCTGTGAATGTTTGGACAGTTTAAATATCCAGCTCTCTGTCCGAGAGCGCCGACACTAAACACAAACTGTGTCCTTGTCAGTGAAAGCTGAAGGATTATTCTCTGGGTTTTATCCTATTAACTGATATTGGATGAACTGCAGAGCTCTTTCGATTATCAATGAGGTTATTTATCAAGCAAAAACGTCTTCTGGTTGTTGCTTCTCTGTAGCGAATGAATCATTAACTGAATATCTGTGATATTTGTGAGATAAATCGATAATTACCTACAGCCCTGAAATGCTGTACTTTCAGCACAAGTCCTGGAAGATCTAGAAAACCTTGAAATTTAGAGAGAGTTTGTCAGTCATGGAACCACCTGGAAATTGATTATAATGACCAAATATCTGTAAAATGTTTATTATATTTTAGCCCCTCACTCAGATTACATAAACCTTGGTGTTTGAAACTGTTGGAATCTGTGACAATCCAAAGCATTAAAACATGAAAATGTTCCTTTCTGAGGGGACAGATCAGGCTGCAGAGGAACCTCCAGGAGAGAGAGAAATAGCAGGAGAAATTCTCTTTTTGTTGTTGGCAATTTGGATCCAGTTACTTTTTCTACCATTAAATGAGGACACCACAGAATCATCCTCCTCACATTGTAACCCGCCTTTTATTGTGAATTTTGCAACAAATAGAATAATCTTATGCTGCAAATTAGACATAAACAATGTCTTTTTTGAGACATAATGGTCTTTAGTGCTGAAGTCCGGCTCATCAATAACATAATCAGTTTTCCTGTTGAGCTGCCGATAAGGCTGGAGCGCGCAGTGTGGATGCTTACGTTGCTTTCGCTGTTTTTCTCGCCGTGCACGGCCCTTCAGGATGAAATGGGTTGTAATAGACGTTGCTTCAGCTTAAGGGTCACGTGATCATGAATGACATAAGTACACAAACAGACAACATTGAGCGTGATTGATTATCCCTCATAGAAAGCAGCCTGGAACGAAAGGATTTGGTTGAACATAATGGAGGCTCCAGTGATCAATAAGAGAAACACCTCAGTGATCAGTGCGACATGTGGGAGACCAGAGTCCTCCATGATCTCTTTGTTGAGGTCGTCGCTCTGTCGGCCGAGCATTACGCTCTCCTGGCTCTCCAGATGTCTCCTCGCGGTCAAACAGCATGTTGATGAGTGCCGAGTGGAGCTCATTAGTCTCCGCTGTGAGATAATGAGAGTCAGTTTACACCCTCACATCAGATCTGTGACAGAGGACTTCAGAGGTTTTGTTGTTGTGGTTTCGTCATTTAAACAAACTATTGATGGTCACAAGTTGGGTACGAATATTGATGGCAGTGACCTTTATTCGTTGTTTCTTGTTCCTGATCATACTGGATGTTTCTAAGTTAAATTAAAGCATTTTAAAGACCTTTTTTATACCACATACAATGCAATTTAATATAAAAGTATGATGGAAAACCACTACGAATACGATATATATACACGACTACGGCCTAGAATTATTTGCTTTATCACTTTTTTTGGTTCTTCTCAGTGAATTTGTGGCAGAAATTCAATTTAAATTCATACATTTTATTTAAATTCAGTGACATTTTTAGCTAAAATAAACTCAAAAATGTGTCCACTACAGCTGCTGGACTGAGGGGACGTAACACACAGCGCTGTGAGCTACTGCGACATGTCCTTCCCTTAGCAGCCTGTTCTTTTAGGAAATATGTAAATATGAGGAAACAAGCAGGTCTCTGATTTCGGTTATACCTGCAACTATACATGGTGCAGCCATATAAGTAGGTTTCTACACAGTCTTGTTTACCCAAAAGGTGAAAGGTCAACTATACTGTGACTGTTATCATCTCTTTTCTAGCCATTATTCAACACCGTAGACGTACAATAATTCTAGGTTACAGTCGTCATCTCTTCAAAAACTAAAACGCTGCATTCTTCAGAGTTTTACTTTTGAGGAAAAACAGCAGCTTGTTTCTCTGAATGCACCTGACAGACCTTCAGAAACACACACACACACTGCTGAGGTAAAACCAGCGGTTTGTTTTTTCCTCTCTTCACGGCGGGCGGGCAGCCCAGCGTGGCCGCCACAGCAGCAGCCGGTGGCAGCGGCGGTGGTAGTAGAAGAAGAAGAAGAAGGGCGTCTGTGTTCAGCTGGAATGTGCTGAGGATTTTCTACCTAATTAACCTCCACGTTCTCGTGCGAAACCGCCGCTTTCTGCACGATGGAAAGAGGCGATAGGCTCGGCCGCTGCTGTTCTGTCTTTAAGCCGCCTGATCCGACAACCAAGAGGCTTTGTTTGAGGCACGAGGCCGAGCTGATAGGATCTGACTGAGAGCTGAACTCAATCACAGCACAGAGTGAAACAGCTTCTGGCTAATGAACCTAATTGGTTCTCATTTTCACCACCATAGAGTTTTATTGCCACCGTCGACATCAAACTGACCCTTTAAAGTAGTTTTTACAGTCAAACTCAATTATGATTATAGTGCAACAACAGAAGGTCAAAGGTCGGAGGAAGAGTGTCTGCCTAAAGAAAATATAAAGTTCTAGTCTAATTTAGTCAGTATTGTTGAGCCCTAATTTAAAGATAACCAACATGATCTGTGTGAATACTTCACCTGTTATTTTTAGACAAAAACCAGAACATAAAGTGCTCTTTAAATACTTCACCCTCTGGAGAATCTCGATTTTGTTGACTTCCAGTGGTTGAACTTCTCAGCTGGCTGCAGTGATGTACAGATGTACTCCAGGACCTTGTGACATCACTGTTGGGTGAGGTTACACAGCCAGTATTTTGGCCAACAGATTTTAGTTTTGAAATGAGAAAAACAAAACCCATTTATACCATTAATAAAATTGGGGAACAAAAAAATGGTTTTCTAGTTTTTTGTTTTGAAAATGTAAAATTGGAAAATGAAAAGACGTCCCTGTGGAGGTGGGTGTGGTTTGCACTCAGCTGCAGGAGAGAGAGGTGTGGGGAAGGCTTGTGAGAGCAGCACCAGGTGAGTTGATTACCTCAGCTGCTAATCATTGTCTAATCACTCTACCTTTATCTTGCAGTAGTGTGCTGGACCTGAGGCCGGAGACTCCACTGAGAGTCAGAGCCAGAAACAAACAGAGTTGGTTGCGTGTTGTCTGTGGTGACAATATAGTGTAAATAAAAGATATGTGGTACAACTATAGGCGTGAGAATGTGTGCTGCATACATCCACGATAGTTAGGGACTTGCTACAGTTATCTGATTCTCTGTGATCAGTAAAATGCATATGGAAAACTCATCTCTCAATTCCTGCTGTCTTTACTGCTGCAGCGTACGACTGTTATTTACTTACTGCGTATTGATGTGTGGATGAGGAAAGTTTGAGAAGTAATTGAAACATTGTTTCCTAGCGAACTGATTACTGTTTTGAGAAAAATGATGTTATTCCTTATATCTGATGTGCCATCTGTAACATTAGGCTGTTATGAAGCTATACTGTAATAACCAGCGTTACATCTTTAGCAAACTTCTATAAAGTGTGTTTAATGTAAACTTGTTCATTAGCGCAGGTTTATTGTCAGAATCTAAATCCTGGGTAGATATTAGTTTGTTCCTCAGGACTGAAGTGGTTAGGGTTAACCCTTTCATGCTGTCAGTTGAATTTCTTCATCTCATTCAAATATTCCACAGCATCAAGTCCCCATCAGCTCACAGTAAAACCTTGAGGCTACAACCTCCGGCACTGAATGAAGCGTGATGCCTCTCAGCCACCGTAGGTTGCAACTATCGGGACGCTCTGACTCGGTACAGACTCACCTGCAGGTGAATTAAAGCCTCTTTGAGCTCCGCGGTCCTCAACGTCAACACAGGAAGTGGACAGAGCTGTCGAGCAGCATACCTTAACCCAAATTTAACAAGGCCAACACTGTTCTTGGCAGAAACCACTGCGGTTTCTTTTTTCCCTCCACTTTGTGGTTTGGACTCGGTTTTTGTGGACTCCCTGCTAAATTTAAAGACTCCAAACACCTCAGATTTCAGTCAGTTGAAGTGATAATGGAGTTAAAAATGAAGAAGGTTCGTTGCATAATGACGCAGTTTATTATTATTTCTTATAATTCAGCAATTTTCTCCAAAAAAGCAGAGGAAGTGTCTCAATAAACAGCAGAGCAATCTCCCAGAGAATAAAGGCATGATGAGCGCACACATTCATCCTGGTTTCATTACTGAAGGAAACTGTGCAGCTCATGATAATGAGGTTTGTTTGGTGCCTGCAGCTGTAATTTCAGGAGTCATCTGTCCACAGGACTGAAAGGCTTTGGTTAGTATGTTGGAGGGGTGAGGGAGGGTGAGGGGGCATTTTGCAGACGGTGGTGGAAAAAGCTCAACATCACCATGAAATGTAGTGGGAACCTCAGCTGCCATTATGGTGCATCTGATTACTGGAAGAACGGAGGGATACTACGATACTGGCTGCATCGCTAACAACTCAACAGGACATTGGTTTTTTAACTTAAATCTGAACACACAGACATTAAATGTTTTTCATATACGTGCATTTTCAGATTCAGACTTCATCATTCATCATTATCAGGAATAAATGTCCATAAATCAGCTTAAAATAGTCTGCACAGGTTCAGTTTTGCAAACCCGCAGATCTCAGAACCGGACCCGTTACATGTAGAAACATGAATTAAAATCATAATTAACCGTTTAGTTGAATCAATCACTGTTGCTGCTGCGTCCACACAGCTGGACACTGATGTAGTGTATGCTGTATGTTTCCTCAGAGAGGACGTCCTTGAGGCTTTCACAATAAAAGAAAATCCTGTCAGCTGGTATACTTCTGATTTCTCCAGACAAGAAAAAACATTTTTGATCTCACCCACTGTCTTGTTTTTGTGGGTTACCGCAGGGACCCGGTGCAGGGCTCTGATGCAACTGAACATTAACTGTGAGGAGTATTTGAGACTCAGCCAGTTGATTATCAGCTTCAGGAGTTGTTGGTGTTTTATAATCAGCAGAATGGTTCTTTACATTAATGTGTTTCTGTAATCTGAGAGCTGAACTGGATGTGGACTGATTGTGTGATTGTGGACTGGTATTGTGTGTTTATGGACTGGTTTGTGGACTGGTGTTTGATTGTGGACTGGTATTGTGTGTTTGTGGACTTGTGGATTGTGAGCTCGCTGTGTGTCGCTGTGTTACGTCACCCCGCCGCTGTTCTCAGAGCAGCTTCCAACCAACAACCAACCAGGATCAGTGTTTCCCTCAACAGCTGCTTCCAATTACTCACATAATACTCTCTCTCTCTTTTCCCACATCATAATAAACCCCCTCGCTCACCCCTCCCTGTCCAGAGTCATACATGTGAATTTGTGTGGCATGCAGCCGTTAATGTGTGTGTGTGTGTGTGTGTGTGTGTGTGTGTGTGTGTGTGTGTGTGTGTGTGAAAATGAAAAGACACATTGACTCTGTTAGGACACATATTCAGTGTTCAGCTCAGGAACTCACTGACGGCATCCCTGAAACGCTGTAATAAAGTCGTCATATATTTTAATTTAACACACAGACAAGCCTGAAGATGTTGAATAAAACTCTTATTCTCACTGTTCTACTAAATAAAGGTCAGCTGGACTTTGGATCGGCCTTCTAGACATTTTTCTTTATACATTTGTCTCTGTTTAAGGAAGTACGCCTGTTTCTTGGTTGAAGGTCAGTTTTCATTTCATTGTGCCTTCAGGCTCTTTCTCTGCTGTAAATTTCACATTTTTCATAATAAGACTGATGTGGAGCCGGTGAGCCCCTCCTGAAGTGGATTTGTTCAGATTGGAAAACATATCCAGTTTTCCTGTTTCCCATATCCTGGGCACATCTTTCCGTCCCTCCAGCTTCGATTCCTCTGGGGGGAAAATCACTCCTGATACGTTGAGGCTTTTATTTCCACTGCATTAGTGCAGCGTGTTGTCGTCGCGCTGGCTCCGTTCGGGGAGTTTTTCCGTCGTTGCTCAGTGGGTTTTGGTAACGGTACGCTTGAAGCTCCCAGACTCATCTGGCTCTGGTTCGCCAAACACTTTCTGAAGTGGAAAAAGTAAAAGATGCTGATGCTGAGATGCAGACAGCATATTTTTTATTGTTACCGTGCTACGAGGCTCCACAATAAATATCAGAACAGCAGAAAGTTAATGCATTTGTTTTGTGTCCTTTTGGATCAGCTCTGTCTTAATGGCCAGGTTTGGATCCAATGCATTATTGGCTGGATATCTGGGGCCATCCTTTGTCTCAACATTTCTAGCAATGAGTCCAATTTAGGAGTGATTTTGGACAATTCTCAGAGCAGCTCTGAGCAAGGAAGGGAAAAGAACAGATTTTTGAGCCACACGACTCATTTTAGAGTCGGACTGGATTTCAGCTCCCTCAGGGGCTGTTTGCCGTGCAGTGTCGGCTAACTTTAAACTTTATTTAGTCTGAACTGAGAGGGAAAAGATCATAATTCAAAGAGTTTTCTTAGGAGTTCGTCACTGACCCCAACTCTTTATACTAGGGAGCTTCTAACACATCAAGACTCAGAACATCAGTGTGGATGTTGACGAATGGCTGAAGTGAAGAAGACAAAAAGCTAAGGAGGAGAAGAAGTTGGTTGATGACTGATTTTACATATCAGTCAATCTCGATCAGTATTTGAGCAGAACTCAGACACCTGCAGTGACAAACTGCAGCCTGTAACAGTTTGAAGCCTGCAGGTGGAAATGAGGTAGCAAATCTCCATTTTTATAAGGTTGTGGTGCAAAGAGAAGAAAGGCTTCATGGGAAGTTTCCAAACTCTGCACTGTTTGCTCCACCGAGCGATGAAAACCGTGTAACATCGGAGGCTTGAATTTGGTTTCGGTCACATCCGACGTTTCGGTCATATTTCCCATGTTGCTCAGTTGATTTAATCTTTTCTTCCCAGTAGCTCTCTCTCTCTCTCTCTCTCTCTCTCTCTCTCTCTCTCTCTCTCTCTCTCTCTCTCTCTCTCTCTCTCTCTCTCTCTCTCTCTCTCTCTCTGTCTTCATTGTTTTCCAGCCTCAGTTTCTGAGTGTTGTGTAATAAGAAGAGAGAGAGAATCTGTCCTGAGTTCCCTGTGGTTTCTGGTGACTCTCGTTCTCTGGGTGTTGGGAGTAGCTCTTATGTAAGAGGACAGGGCTGCTCTGGAGTTAAGACGATTGGTATGTTTCTTTATGACACTGAAGTTCCAACAAAACAACTCATGCTTGAATTTTTACCACAAATGAAACAGCCTGTGTGTTAAATTACAAAGAGACAAAGTGGAAATCTGATGGGCTCATACATGAAAATCCAGGTGTGGTTTTTGTTCCAGCTGTGTTCTTCACATGTGGAAACTTACTTTGTGCTTCCTGTTGGGGAATAAAAAGCTCAGAGGCCGTCTGTACAGTGACAGCAGGACAGGAAGTGTGTGACGGGATGTTTGACCCTTCAGAGGTGTTTGCATCAAATGCAGCTCGGAGGAAATCTGTGTGTGTGTGTGTGTGTGTGTGTGTGTGTGTGTGTGTTGTTCACGTCATCTTGTTTACAACTAGGGTGGGAAATTCCTTCACCAGCAGCCAGATGTTGCAGCAGTTTGTCTCCAGGACGGTTTGGCTGGAAGCCCACAGTCCTGGTCTGATCTCAACGTCCAACTGCTGCATAAAAACAACACATTTAAGAATCCTCTAACAAGTCGGCATCATTGATCTTAAAATCTGAACATTTAATTCAAACATTGTATTTCCTGGTTAAGGCGAATCCAGTGAAGTACAGTGATGCCAGTTGAACCTCAAACGGTTAGAAACAAAGCAGAAAACACAAAGACTTTTGCTAAAGTGATGACTTTTTTTCCATCAATGGTTTCTAATGCGATTCTTCAAAATACGTTTATCTAAACATAAAGAATGTTTAGACACAGAGATTCAGATCTGTGAAGTGTCTTAAACCTGCATTCTATGTAAAGGCCAGCAGGGGGCAGCTCCATTGACTATGTATGCTTTAGGTATGTTTTAGGGCGGGGCAACCTTGTGATTGACAGTTCATTCTCAGTGAGTCCGTCCAGCTCAACGCACCAAACACAGATCAAACTGTCAAACTAGGCAGTGCCGATCAGATATGGATCCATATTTGAGCAGCCATTGTTTCCTGCTACGGATGAGTCGAAACTGAGCAGCCAATGAGAGCAGCACAACTCGCAGTACCTCCGCTGGCTCCGACAAACTTTCATTGTGATGACCATGACCCCAAACTCAAGGCTTCAAAGCGGTTCTCCACAAACCGATGGGTGACATCACAATAGGCTCACACTCTGTTTCAACAGGTAGCTTTGTTTTAACACCTGCCGTTGAGACTCAGCTGTGTGCAGTTAACGAATCATCTGCAAACATCTGCATTGATCCCGTCGGGTCGTAACCTCCACAAAGACCCGGCTCAACAGAATTCCTGTCGGCTTTCACTTTGGTCTTCGTCGGTATCAGAGGTGTTTTCTCAGCCTCAGTCCGGCTGCTCTGTCTGATCAGGATCATTTCCGCGACTCTGCACGAGCGCTCAGCCCACAAACAACAACTGCTGCCCAGTTTGTCTTGGAAATACTTTGTTCACCTCAGCGAGTTTACTGTAAAAGCGTTCACATTCCTCTGAGGCTCAGCGGCTGCAGCCTGTGACCTTTGAGGACAAAACCGAGCTGGTACAAACCACTGAGAGCTGTTAAACCTGCCCTTAAACAAACGCTCCTTTCTCTTGTTTTCCTCTCAGAAGAACTTTAAGGATTCTGAGCTTGTTTACAGCCGATCACATTTTCAGGACAACAACGGAAACACTGTTCTCATGAAACAGCAAGAGGATTCAAACAGGACAGAAGAAGGAAGGAGGTGTTTGAATTACCTTTTTAAGTAGTAAATTCAAACAGTTTAGAGGGCATCACGTATCTCCTTAAAAGCCTGTTTCAGTCTGCAGATTGTTCTCAAGACACACTGTCTGCACTTAAAGTAAAGGTCATGGGTTTTTCATCTTATTCTTATGGTTCTGGCAGTCGTTCCTATCAGATATCACGTTTGACGTAACAGCACCAGTTAAACAATGTCAGGCCAGGCCCGGGTGTGAGCCGCACTAGAAGACCTTTTGTCCAAACTAAAATATTTTCTACAGACTACTTATAAATATATAATCGCCTGAAGCACAACTTAAGGTAAGCCTTGATAGGTCCCATCAGAAAAGAGCAGAAAACTCATGCAGTTAATCAAAAACTGACAAACAAAAAGGCTACAGACACAAGAGCACATATAAATACATAAATCAAATGAGCTCATGGAGAATGAGCAGTCACACAGTAACTATGGCGAGGATTATCAAAACCAGCAGAAAAGCTCAGTCACGACAGGATGATTCACATGTTCGCCAAACCAAGCAGAACTACACTGTGTTTAATTTGGATCTTTGGTAAAACTCTTCTTTGCTTTCAGATTGAGAGGACTGTTCATTGTTCTGAAACCCCAACAGTCCACAAAATGTCCCATTGGACCGAAAGCCTGATACCCTGATAAGCCCACTGCCTGTTGTTCTCTCTGGAGCCTTGGACAGGCAAATAAGGACAAAGTCAGCTGACCTTCGTTTTTGTGATAATGATGATAAAGAGGTGATTTCAATTTGGTTGCAGTTTGGTTGGGTTTCGGAGAAGATCGTGGTTTGGATTAAAATAAATAATTTAAGTTAATAAATGTAAGTTGGTGACACCAGAGTGTCTGGAACAACGGGCCGTTGGAGAAATTGCGGGCTGTCTGACAGCTGGAATAACGTGAAACCTAGATTGATGTTTGTGTCACTAAATATGAAGCTTCAGCCAGCAATTGGTTGCATTTAGTTGAAAAGTAAAAGTTCTTTAACTGCTATTTCTTCAGCATTTTAGTGACAATGTTTCCTCATGGAACTACAACCTGTGTCGTTCACTGTTTGGGTTCATTGTACAATTTTGATTTTAATATAAAATATCTATAAAATATGTCCCTGAGTCAATTTACTAAATGATCCTTAAGGAAAAAGATTGGGAACCACTGATTTAAACAACCTTAATGAGGTATATGCTCAGATTTCAATGAAATGTGGTGGTAAATATCTCCAAGAACAAGTGATTAAGTTTTGGCACAAATTAAGGAATTTTATAACATTTCAGGATTTATAATTTTTCATTCATTTCATTTGCACTATTTTCTTAATGCTGCAAAAAAAGCGATTATAAATGTCTAAATACCAACAAATTCAGTTGTGTTCAGTTTGTTTGAGCTCCTCCAGCCTGTGTTTACTCTGTGGTTGGACTTTTGGTTAACCACTGAGTCCTGCTAGTGTGTGTGTGTGTGTGTGTGTGTGTGTGTGTGTGTGTGTGTTCATGAACTGGACGCCGGGCCAACATGAGCCTGAAAAAGACAAACTGCCGTCTGAGTTAACAAAACACCTGATCTTTAGGCTGCTCGTTGGATCGTTTCCATCTCGGCCTCGTGGCTCCGCTGCCAACATGTGGCTCCTTTTACCCGGCGAGGCCTTTGTGACCAACATCATTATTCACCGTTTGTCGTCTCCTTTCAGTCGGAGCTAATCAGAGTTTTATCTCAGAGGAAAACAGCACATGTTGTTTCAATGGAAACTTTTTTGCCCAAATCAGCCGTAAAAGGCCCATCGGTGTGTTTAATGTTGTTGGTTCTTTCAGTGGGAGGCTCCAGAAACTCCTGCTGGCAGAGGTTCTTCATTCATTGAGCTGCACAACAACATCATTAGTCCACAAGGATCTATCAAGATACTATGGAAGCACATTTCTGCCAATGTGGCAGGAAGAAAAGATTCTGTAATCATTATAATGAGAAACTTTCTCAATATTTTGACTTAGTATCTCAAAATAATGAGAGAATGAGATGAGAAAGTTTCTCATTATTTTGAGAAACTAATTACTTACATTATCTTTTTTACTTCCATTGCCGTTGTTTTAAGTCCCATATTGTCTATTAGCTCCAAGCTCCTATCTCTTCTCTTCTCTCTTCCTCTCCTCTTGGGGCAACAGCGTCAATGACTGTAGGCTTTAAAATTAAGTAATAAGTGTTACAGCAATAAATCTCGGGAGAAAAAAGAGATTAAAACAAAACTGTAGTGAAACCTTGAAGGCGCTACCAGTGGCTAAATGATACCTGCTGCCTCACCTTATTCTGCCTATTAAAAGGTCATTCCAGTTTTTTACAACTCTATTTTCATAGTTTTATGCAGTTCTGTCTGTAATACATTAATAATGAGACCCAATATGTTCCTTTGTAGCCACACAGAGACTCGAGGATCAGGGTCAGTGTACTTTGTGGCCAACAGATTTGTGTTTCGAAATGAGAGAACAATTTATTTCTGAGTGCTGACTACCATTTATAAATGAGGGAACAAAAATATGAGTTTGGGTCGTTTTACGTTTCTATTCTCAAAACAAAAATAACGTAAAATGGGCTGTTTTCCATTTTTTGTTCCCCTGTTTATAAATGGTTATCAGGAAACTGCTCATTTCCTGATTTTGTTTTTTTCTCTTTTCTAAATTAAAAAGTCTGTCTGCAGCACAGTACACTGACCTATCGGCATGTTGCTCTTCTCTCCAACAGTGGATCTTGTGTTTTGATGGATGTTGTGGAGGCCAAAGGGCCCCGCAGCAGCATCTGGAGCCTGAATGAAAGGACCGACGGCGGGCACTCGTCACTGCTTTGTCCAGCCTCTCTCTCTCTCTCTCTCTCTCTCTTCTCTCTCTCTCTCTCTCTCTCTCTCTCACTGTCTGTCGAAGGACAAAGGGCAAAGGGGGAGGAAGAGGAGTGTGATCAGCACGCACACATCCTCCATTCACCCCTCGCACACTCCACGCTGTCATTGAGAAGCTCACAGTTGTCTGGTTGGATTCGGCTTTCAGAGTCTAGTGATGCTTGTTCCAGTGACAAATGTTGTTATGGTGCAGATCATTTAGATAATTTAGTCTAGTGGTCCCGCAGACTGAGGACCTGGGGCCTCCATGGCTCTCTGAGGGGCCCAGGGAAGTCCCCACAATGTGGTAAGAAAGCCTTGACTTGGTTTCATGCCTCCTGAGTCCTGGAAGTGTTTGAACACAGCTATAGTTTCTTAAAGTCGACCAAGTTCAAATTGCTTCATTCTTCTTTGTCTTTTCTTGTAACTGGTCAGTGATGGAGTCTCCAATATTTTCAGTCTTAACTGAAGAAAACAGAAAATTAGTTGAATGTTTGCGGTCGCCTCGTGCTTTTATTTGTTTACAAGGACTGTAAATATTTCCTGCTGTCATTAGGAGGAACTTTTTAATTGTCCTAAAAACAGTTAAAACACAGTTTTTCCAAATTTGGAAAAATCTCTTTTCCAACTCCGTTATTATCGTAAAACCCACGAAACACAACAAACACACAACTCCGACCACGGCGTCCTCCATCCTGTTTGGTTGTTGTATGTCGCACAGATAGGACGTTCCTTTACTAACCGCTGGTTCCTTGTTCCAGTGTGAATGTAAACAGGGAAAAAAAGGCCGATTGAGGGTATAGTCAGCCTGTGCTGATGAATGTGGACGTGGTAGGTGCATAAACAAATCATAAATCCAGATTTGATCAACTCTTATTTCTGAAGATATTTCTGTTGCACAAAATGATGTGTTTGGTAGGGATGTTCCTGGAGACTAATGTCCCTGTCGATGGAAGAGAAATTTAAATTCAGACTATAGTCAACTAGTCTGAAAGTAAGAAAACACTAGAAAATTTGTTTTTGTAAGATTAAAAATTGTTCAAAAAGATATTGCCTGTACTGTAACAGGTATTTGAAAACGTTATTAATCAAATTAAAATTAATAATAACCAGATTGGGATCATAACTCAGCAGCAAACAGCAGAAACAGTCAGAGACGAGCTGGTGAACGTATATTTCAGATATTTACATCTTAACAATGCTTCATTTATGTCTGAAAACCGTCTCTCTGAACCCAAACCTTTCAAAACCAGTTAAAAACCACATTTAATAGAAATAAAAGAACATACGAACCAATCTCTTATTTATTTTTGTTATTAGCTGGCTAGCTCGGTAGCGGTTTGCTAACATTAGCCAACTTAAGTTGTGTTTCTATATTGGGAGCTAGGCTAGTTGTTTCCAGCCACTTCCAGTCTTTAAGCTAAGCTAGGCTAAACACGTGGTAAACTGGACACACAGCGATGAAACTGACTCCATCTTCTCGATTATTACAGCATGTTGGACTAAAATTAGGTGGATATTTATTATTGTTCCATATTGATAACCAGGAACATTAAATGAAGACACTGTGAGGGGAAACACAACCAGGGGGAAGAAGACCCCAGACAGACTCTGATTTATTGACAGTTCACTTAGGACCTGCAGATAACCTTCTGCTGGTTCAACCAAACTACATTTGACCTGCCATCAAATCCGATTAGGCTCTGCAGCACCGCCTGAGTCTGTCAGCCTCCCCGACACCAACAGACACTTCATTCAATTAACCGTCGATTAGAGCGGGGACTCGATCCATCACAACAGCTGAACGGCCCGCTGGGAGAGGATGATGACGGGGGGTGGAGATGACCACCGACGATGTTCAGACAAAAGCTCCAAAAACAGCGTTTTGTTTGTGTTCTCAGTGTGTCGGGCTTCATTTTCACACCTTAAATCTATAAATAATCTCAAGCTTTGACCGTTCAGAATCAAAAGATATAACGTCACCATGAGCTCAATCACAAACGGAACCTTGAATCAGGATTTAATTTCATTATCAGTGTCAGAAATATGGCCGTCACACTGTCCCAGAACCCACAATCGGGGAGAAAGGACACAACTACCAATTTTGTTGGCAGTAGCAGTGATATATAAGTAATCTAACTAGTAGTGTAACTAACTTAAGCATTATAATGCCGCATTATAATGCCGCCGCGTTATAAAAGAATTAGATGGTGTGATTTGATAACTTGGTCCGTTTGTGGCATCCCAAGGTCCACGGAGGACTCCACTGGTCGCAGGGATCCTCTATGTGTCTGTAACTGAGCTGCAGTGTTTCTTCTCTTCTTCTGGACCTCTGAGTCTCTCCAGAGGAGGAAGCAGCTGCACCAAAGCCAACACTCGGCCCCACCTGAGTCCGGGGGGCCCCGCCCGTCTGCCCGTGGTGCCAGGACAAGGACCCCAGTCAGCAAGGACAGGAAACAGACCCCCGCCTAGTCCCGCCCCCCCCCCCCCAACCCAGGCACACTTCCTCTCTGATGGGGGGAAGTCCTCCTTATCGAAGCTGCTGCTCTTTGTGCGTTCCCATGAGCGCTCCTTTTGCTCCTTGGCAACTCCCTGCAAAAACACAACCCCCCCCCCCCAACATGTGCTGCACAATTAATCCATTAAAGAAAAAGTCCAACAAGGGAAAATCATTTAACCGGAACCCAGTGGAGAAACATTTATGACCAAACATTGATATCAGTTTTGTTAATGGAGGATTGCCAGATAAGAAGATTTCACTGTTGCTCCTAGAAATGAATGACCAAAATCTATTTTATGTGCAAACATTGAGCCATAACTCACTTCTTTGTTTCTAGTTGTGTCCAAACAGTTACATTTTTATTCTCACTGGAGCAAATGAGCTTTGATTTTTCATCAATTTTACCACAAAAATTGAATAATCGCAACTATTTGTGCAGTTTTCACTTCCTTCTGCAGTTTGATTGCTAAAAAATGTCTAAAAACAACAACAACATGTAGCTCTGTTTCGTAGAAAAGCTGCTGTGAAATAATTTTAGGATGCAACAACCTCCAAAAACCTGTACAATAGCTGCTCGGTGTCAGTCCTTCCAGCTGTGGAGCCTGAACATGTTGATCTTACTAATAATAGATAAATCATCAGTGTGTTTGATCTCCTGTGTACCGGTGTAATTGATGGATGACTGAACACATCATCAGGAGTTTGTGTTTCTGTACTGGCTGACCTGAGGGTGCGTTCGTCAGTCCAGCTCTATGGAAACTGTCAGGGCGGTGTTACATATATTATATCCCACCACAGTTAGCAGCATTTTTGTGTCTGTACGTAGTCTGGACCCGTCACTGCAGAGTTTGGAAATGGAGGAACGTTTTGGCACATCGCGATGGCAAAAAAACACATCCTGCCGCCGGACCGCCAACGGTTACTTGATCTGCAGGAACATGAAGGAAAACCAGAGTGTGGAACCAGAAACTGTCAGAGCGCCTTTAACTGAAGATCCAGACGTCCGATGACTAAAATCCTTCATCCGGTTCAAATCTAGAGTTAAAAACCACCAAGATCTAAACAGTGGGTGGTAAAAATGTGGCTAACAGCTAATAGACTGAGGCTAAAGCTAACAGGTGCCAGATTATGATATCATGGTAACGGACTGAGCCGAGCTGCTGCTAACGTTAGCTCAGCTTGTTTGTCTGATAACTTAAGATCCAGACGTCAGATGACTAAAATCCTTCATCCGGTTCAAATCGAGCTCCAATCAGAGCCAATTAATAAAGTTTGATTATAAAACTGTTACTACTGTTAACAGTGGCTCCAGTGTGAAAGTCCAGGGTATGAACATATACTGAAATTACACAACTACACATGATAGTAAACAGAATAAACCTAAATGCAGCAGTCTGGAGGTTTGTGTATCTGCTGCTGCAGGAGCTGTTGCAGTTTCCTGCTATTTACTGCTGATCTGGACTTCCTGTTTCCTGTTTCAGCCTCGAGACAAAAGCTTCATTACACCGAGAGAGAGACAGAAAAACCAGCCCAACAAATGATTCCTTTAGTTTTCATGATTTAAAGCAACAGTTCCCTCATTAAACTGTGTATATATACATTTATGTTCTATCTGGTGTTGAGTTGATTTATTATCACAAATGTTTCCAACAATGTTCAGAGAAAGAAATCTGTCACTTTATTCAAGGTAACGGTGAACATGACTTTTGCCTTCTGTTATTGTTTTAAAGTGAGAGGCCCCCTAGTGGCAGAAGCTAAAGAGTGTCCATTTTTAAAGGACACAACCCGTCCACAAACGAATGAAGCGTGAAAAGCTTAAAATGCTTCGTTGTCTGTGTGGTTCGTTGGACGCTAACGTTCTTTCTCTTCCGCCGGATCAAACACATCCGGTTCGATAACGTTGAAAGAGATGCCCATGTTAGTTATTGTGCGATAAGTTCCAGCCATCCCCCCTTTCCTGTCATCCCCTGTCCTATCAAAATAAAGGCATAAAAAGGCCCAAAAAACTTTACACTGACAAACATCAAACGTTTAATTCATGAATTCAAACTGGATCAAAAAATGATTCGTCTCTCGTTGACTATCGTACAGTTTTCTTTCCTGAAATGGTTGGTAACCAACCTTTGGGTCGGGACCCTCACGAGTGGAAAAGTTAAAACATATACACAGTAGACTGATATCTCAACATTTAGGTTCACTTCTGTGAAGAAATGTTAAAAGTAAATTAAGTCAATTGTAGAACAATGTCCAACCGTCTGGGACAAGAAAACACTGAATTATAATGAAACAATTATTAAACATACATTATTAATTACAGACTAAAAGAATAAAAAGTTCCCTAAACTGGAAATAATCTGCTCCGAATTTATCCAAATCTCTGGTTTTATACAAACTTCCTGCAGGTACGGAGTTCACTGTTTGGGTTCATTGTGCAGTTTTAATATAAGATAATATATATATATAAATATATGGAAACAGGTTGCCGGGGCGACCCAGAGGACCATCAGATGATGAACAGGTGGCATTCCTCCATACGAAGCCAGCAGAGCTCGATCTGCACATTAATCAGATTCTTTTCAATTCAAAATCTGATGAATTCCTTCAATATGTCGGCCTCACGCCTGCCTGGGAGGGAGGTTGGGAGGGGTGAGGAGGGTCTTTGTTCGTGAAGAATAGGGAGTGGGGGGGTCGCCCGTGGCGGGGCGTCCTGCGAGCCGGCAGATGGCCGATAGGACGAGCAAACAAAGGTGGACAGCGGACTTTCTCCATTCAGAGTGTCTGAGCTCTGAGACACAGAACGGGGGAGGATGGAGGGGGAGTCAGGGATGGGTGAGAGTCAGAGGACTGTTGACACTCAACCTTTACTGACGCTGTGAGATCTGTTCACCTCAGACACAAACTGATTTCATTCATATTAATAATATTCTTCCCTCCAATAACTTAATCATTAGTTATTAAACTAATGATTAAGTTATTGATTAGCAGTTGCCTTCAGTCGCAGCTTCAACAGGTTTTAGGTTGAAGACTTCTCATTTTTATTGGGTTCAAAGGATCAATATTATCCTTATTATCAATAATAACCATATTATTATTGATTCTTGATAAAGTTTCCTATTTGATTAAATTAAAAATTTTTGTTCTGAATAAAAAAATGGAAAAAGTAAAATTATTATTATTATATAATATTTTAATATATCAACATTTCTCTGAAGGTCGGCCTGTTGAACTTTCTGTATTGATCTAAATGGAGCCTGAAGGTGATCAGAAATCAATAAAAACCTGTTTGTGGTTCTGAGACTTGTTGAATATTCTCTCCGTCTCCGTCGGGGCGCTCCAGCTGTCGAGCTTTCTCCTCAGCTCTTCCCGTCCTCAGTGAGAGAGGTCAGAGGTCACCGATGCATTCGAGGAGCATTGTGTTGCCATTGGTTCTCTCTCTCTCTCTCTCTCTCTCTCTCTCTCTCTCTCTCTCTCTCTCTCTCTCTCTCTCTCTCCTCTCTCCCCGTCCTTCCTCCTCAGCTCTCTGACCTCTGGGACAGGATGGGCGTCGCTCCGCCCGAGCTTGCTGCTACAGCACACTGAAGCTGGAGTCAGCCGTGACCTTTGACCTCTCCCTGGCTCGCTCAGGAAATGAGCCCTCGCAGTTCTTTCTGGAGACGAGTGTGTGATTATTATTATTATTTGTGATAATGTTGGATGTATTTTAGATTTTATACGGAGGGAAAGATTCAGATTATGTAAAGTCCTGGAAAAGTCCTGCTGGAGTTCTAAGTTTTCAATTGATGGTGAAAAGTAATAAAGTACAAATACTTTGTACTTAAGTTTTTATTTTTATGACAACTTTTTACTTTTACCTCCGAAATGTTTTCTGCGTCTTACGCTTCGGTTCTAATACATTTTAGGGGAATTATCGATTATTACTATCGGTACTCGACATAATCTGTAAAATTGTGTTAAATATTGATATTGTGATCTCGCTTTGTGGTTCACACTCGAGCGCAGTCGATGGTTCAGTCGGCTAAAAAGTTAAAGACGGGACCGGCTGAATGTCTTGCTGCTCTATTTGAGCTCTAGCTACCGTTAGCAGCGACCAATTACCCAGTAGCTACGACGCCGAAATGAGCGCACGGAAAGTTGGCGAAAACATTTCCAGCAGCGCAGAGAAATCTGAAACTATTTTTGAGATTTTTTTATAAGTTAAGATAAAGATAAAAAAATCTTGATTCTTACATAAAATGATTTTGTAGTTTTTACTTTTTCCAGCAAGTTTTGCAAATAAAAGCCTAAAATCAGGCGTTTTGTGTTGGGCTCGTTAATTTATTACTCGTTACTCTTTTCAAAAGTAACATTATTACTTTACATATTACTCCCTGCCAACAATAATTAGTTACACTACTAGTTTTATTACTTTTCTGCTGCTCCCAAAACTGGTAATTATGTCTTTTTTCCCTAAAATTCGGACTTACGACGATTGAAACTGTTTTTTGTTGTATAAATTAAAGTAATGTGAATAATTCCAAACTATTTTCCTCCACGATGACAAAAATGAATCCAAGGATGTGACTGAATTGAATTCTTCTGACATTTTATAAGTTTTATAAGTAACAATTAATTCTAAATATCACATTCATCGATAATAAACGTGTAGCTTTTTGCTCTGCTGCTGAAAACTTCAAGTTTCTTAAAATAGCTGCAGTCTGATGACCTCACAGCGAAGAAACAGAAAACGAGGAGAAAATTGTTTCACATACCAGCAAAACCAAAATAAACAGAGGACAGAGTGAGGAGGAGGAGGAGACGTCATGGAAGAGCTCCACAGAGGAGGGAGGGAGGGAGGGTCCGTACAACAGCAGGCTCTGTGTGCTGAGAGCTCATAAAGCCCCTCCCTCCCTCTGTTCTCCCCCAACAGATGAGCCGGTGTGAGGAGAGGGGCGAGCGACATACACAAACACAGGGGGAGAGAGAGAGAGAGGGAGCAGCTGGAGGCGACAGAGAGAGCTGCAGTAGTAAAGAGAGAGAGAGAGAGGAGGCAGCAGGACGGAGGAGAATGAAGGAGCTGCTGAGTTTCTGAAGAAAACAAACCGGTGAAAAATACTTTTATTGTTTTTATTCACTTTTGTTCATTGATGGAAATTTACGTTTTTTATTTGTTAAATTCTGTTTGTGTTTATTTTCACCTCCGAATCTGTTTGTTTGAGCTCCAAAAGAAAACGAGTAAAAGCTGGATAATGTTGTTTTTCATGGCGGGATGTGTTTTTATTGATTACCTACGATATGTATCAGAGAACCAGCTGAAGATGTTTTAATCAGATTAAAGTCAATAAAATAGTTTTAAGGGAAACAGATGGAGAGTTTGGAGCATTAATGTTCTGTAGTTTGAGTGAACAAACCAATCAGAACAGATCAGGATAAGGAAGCATTGATAAAATCTGGTCTTAATTTAAAACATTTAATATAATAATAATATCTGTAGTAATACTAATAACAGCTGCAGTATTAATAGTATTAGTACTAATAGATGTTGTTAGTGTTGGAGCTCTAGTCGAGTTTGGTCGAATGTAATTTGATTCATTTTAATTAAATTCATTTGCTGACATCTTGTTGCAGTGATGTCACAGCGTACTGCAGGCTGCGTCGGTGCACTGTGATGTCACTGCAGGTTAAAAAAACAAACTTAAGTTGTTGTTTAAGGAATTTAAGTATTAAAGGTTCATTCAAGACATGAACAAAACTAACAGCCAACCAGACCACATGGTCTTCATCAGCAGATTTACTGAGCTGGATGGAAAATAAAGCTACTTTAGAAGCTAACGCAAAACTTCTCATCAGACATTTTAATCGATTATAAGCGGCTGATATACGATATACTGTCCTGAAGGTCTTCAGGTGTTTGTTTTTATAATGAATGCAGACTGACGCCACCTGCTGGTGTGGAGAGGTATTACCGCACAACGTACGAGCGAGTTCGCCGTTCGCTGTAGTCGGTTTGTTTCCCAGACTACCATTTATAAACAGAGGAACAATAAACAGCATAGATCGTTTTTGGTTTTCTGTTTTTATTTTCGAAACAGCAACAGGAAACAGGTTGTTTATTCCTTTATTTCTAAATGATAGCTGGTTTTATATTACATACGTTACATTTCACTCCTACAGTATAAAACAGTGTAATGTCAGTATTAATGACCAGAGGGGGTCAGCAGGGGCCCGTAGCTCACTGTTGCCCCCATAGCAGGTAAACGCAGGTTACAGCAGTGTTGGTAGAAGCATTAGTCGCTGTTGTTGCAGTCGTCATAGAAACGGTTTCAGTCGTATTTGTGTTTCTCTTTAGTCTTGAAAAAGTGAAATATGTGTAAAGTTATTTATATAAATGTCTGTTTGAAGTCTGAGTTCACATTTCCTGGCAGATAAACAACAGTCTGTATTTTATGTCCTCCGTCTGTCTAACGTTGATGATGTTATCCTCCAGGTTACGATGGGAAACGCAGACAGTCACAGCAGCTTCGTGGCTCCTGCCAAGCCCTCCTGCGCGCTCAGGTTCTCCTCCAGGAGGGAGGAGGTGCCATCAGCTCGCAGCTGGTGGAGGAGCAGTCAGGGAGGCAGCAGGAGCCGGGGGAGGAGCTACCAGCACCAGCACGCCGCCGGCCCGCCGTACACTTCCTGGCATTATGAACATGCGCCCAAAGCAACCAGAGGGGGCGCCAAGCTGGGAGCCGGATCTCCTCAGAGATACATGAGAGGCGAGAGGGCGCAGGGCGGCTGCAGGAACCAGTTTGGTTACTTGGAGAATGGCGTTGGGAGTAACGGTGAGCGGATGTCGTTGGAGAGCGGCGGCAGCCCGAAGGTGCTGCTCAGCAAAGATGGCAGCATGAGGGTGGAGTTCACCAACGCCAGGGTCGGCGCCATGGAGCCACAGGCCACCGCCGCCGCCACCACCCCAGTCACAGAACCCTCCCTCCGCACCAGCAAGGGGAGCTCGCTCAGCTCCGACGGCTCCTGGTACGACTCGCCATGGGGGACCGGCGGCGAGCTGGCTGACAACGTGTTCGTGTGCGGGGAGAGCGTGGCTAACAGCAGCGGCTACACCACCTACTCCTCCAGCCGCACAGAGGAGAGCGCCACTGCCAGCAGCGGGTTACAACGCCTTCTTCTCCGCTCAGGTGGACATCTCACCTGGATTTAACTCCAGCCTCCTCTTCCCCGCCGCAGGCACCAGCGAGTTCACCTCCGCCGCAGGTTACAACACCTGCTCCTCCGGTCGCACGGAGGACAGCGGCATCGGAGACTCTGTGATCTTACAGTCTGACCTCGGAGACTTCGGCCTGGTTTCACCTTCCACCACCTCCCTGGACGCCGTTTACCACACGCTGCCCGCCTTCCCCACCGCCCCAGACTCCTCCCTGCAGCAGCAGCAGAGGACCGCCTTCTCCTCCACGGCGCTGCTGGATGACGTCATCCAGGAGGAGGAGGGGTCAGGAGGAGGCGTGGAACAGCGTTACTCCTCCCTCACGCTACCCTGTCGCAGGACCGAGCCTGACGTTACCGCTGCCAGCGCCGGGAACAGCCGCAAAGACTTCCTGAAGAGCCGAATCAGACGACTCAGCGACTGGACGGGAAGTCTGAGCAGGAAGAAGAGGAGGATCCAGGTAGGAAACAACGACAGCAGCAGAATTTAAAACAATACAACATCCTGTAAGAGGGAGTCATAGTTGTACAAGTACGGAAGATTTAAAATGCTTTAATGAATAACATATATATAAAAAATAAATGTTAATTGTCATTAAATTACGATGCACATATAAGAAGGACATTTTTTTTATATATAGGTATAGAGACTTTATACGTCTTATTTTTGTGTTAAAGGGCAATACAGTGTTTTATGTCCCTCTAGTGGCCACAGGAGGAATTACAACAACACTGTTTCCTCTTTTCGTTCCTTTAACTCGCAGCTTCCGGTTTGTTTTGTTAATTTTAATAAAAGAAAAATTAAAAACCAGATCAAACCATCTGATCCCTCCTCAGGAGCCACACGGCAGTGACACCAGTGACATTTTTGTCAACCGGCTTGACTCCGGATCCGTTGGCTGTGGTACGCTGTGGTCCTCCAACCCTCTCCACGCTCTGAACCAGAACCAGAACCAGAACCAGTTCCCGGCGGTCCACTGTGGCTCCTCCAGGAGCCTGAACCAGAGCGGTGACCTTCAGCGCCAGAATGTCTACGAGAACTTCATGCAGGAGCTGGAGACGGGCTGCAGCAGCGCGGCCGAGCGCACCGAGCCGTCGGAGGGGGATGGCGAGGAGGAGGAAGAGGAAGAGGAGGAGGAGGAGGAAGAGGGGAGGGAGGAGGAGATGGATGGGGAGGTGGAGGTGGGAGGAGGCGAGCAGCTGGATGTCCTGTTTGAGAAGGAGCAGGGTGTGGTGCGACGGGCCGGATGGCTCTCCTTCAAAGCTCTCATCACCGTCAGCAAGGACAGGAAGCTGGAGCTGGTCGCTCGCCGCAAGTGGAGACACTTCTGGGTGACACTGAAAGGTAACGCCGCTGCCGCCTGAGCAACAGATCGATCTGAAAGAGTTCATTATTTATAAATTTATCAAGGAAACTGTTTACTGAGCTCATAAATCAAGTGAGAAGTTAGATTGTTTCCCCATAAGACTCAATACTATCTTTCATGCAACCAGTGGAGCTGCCCCCTGCTGGCTGTTAGACAGAAGGCAGGTTGTTGGCGTCACTTCACAAACCAGGAAGCTCTGTCCGTTGTGTATATACTGTCAATAATAACTGTTGTTAACGATGTTTGGCAGCACATAAACTTTAGCCGCCACCATTTCCTCACATATCCGTACTGAGCATGTGCAGCTTTTGGCCCCTCTGGTGTGTAATAATGGATCGCTGCGTCCCCTCAGGTTGCACTCTGCTGTTTTACGAGACTTACGGGAAAAACATGAGCGCCGAGCAGGAGCTTTCTCCTCGCTACGCTCTGCTGGCCGACGACAGCATCGTCCAGGCCGTCCCCGAACACCCCAGAAGGGAGCACGTCTTCTGCCTGAGCAACTCGCACGGAGACGTCTACCTGTTCCAGGTGAGACGACCGCTCACACACACTTTTTATTTCATCCGTTGTTGTGTTTTATTTCTGGTTTTGGTGCAGATTTTTGCAGAAACTTTAGGATGTTTGTTGGCAAATTTAGTGAAATTGAGATGTCTGAGAGTTGAGCTGCTGTTGGAGCGTCCTTGAATGCACCACAAACAACTAGAATCGAATCTGAATCTTTTATTTTTGTAAAGAACATTTTAACATTACGTCTCTGTTCACACTCTTTTTATTTCATTCATTATTGTTGTTATGGTATTTCTGTTTTTTGTGTAGATCTTTGCAGGAATCTTGTGAAATCATGATATCTGAGAAGCAAACATTGTGGTAAAACTGTTGTCCTTGAACGCACCACAGACAACCAGAATCAAGTTTCAATCTCTTGTTTCTGTAGAGAACATTTCTAACATTTCTGCGGGAAACTGCGGCCGTTTTTCCGGGAAGTTCTCGCCCCGTTTCTATATTTGAATCCTCTCAGTTCTCTCCACATTGGCTGACTTTTGATTGCTGGCTGCGTCTCTTCTCCTCATCGTGTGTGATTTCAGTCCCAGAACGGTGTGAATGAATGAGACGCAGTGTTGGGAGCAGGGTTGCGGTTTCTCTGCGGCACTGAACCATCAACGTCACCACAAACATGCACACAGCCGGAGCACATTTTAGGACTTCAATGTGGATTGTAGTTTGAGTCCTACAGAGGATAACAGCAGAGAGCAGGACTTGAGAGGGTCAGAGGTCACAGAATTGGCCTAAAAATAGATGCAACACGTTTCCTGTGTTCCTCGCTGGCGGAGGCGTTGTTGACCTGAAGGGAACATTTGTCTCTGCGAGCATTTATCTTCATCCTCGAGCTTTTTACGACCTCAGAGAGCACTTTTTCTTTTAATTCCCAGAGTAGCTCTCACTCCTCTGAGCTGTAGAGTGTGTTTACAGACACACAAATCACACAGCGGTTCATCGACACGTCTCCATGGTTCCCCCGGAGGGCTGAGGAGGAAGAGGAGGAAGAGGAGGAGGGGTGAGCGGCACGGAGGTGTCGAGGAGCTTTTATAAGGAGCTGAAAGGGGCTGAAGATGGAGGGTGAAAGCCCTCTAATGGGAGTCACAACAGCCGGCTAATTACTGCAACAAATGCCCCTCTTTACGACAATGACCCCGACAACGAGCTGCTAAATCCTCCGAAACAAAAACACCTGTTAGTGTGAAGAAATGAGAGCGTCTGGTCTCCATTTGACCATTTATTTTATTTTTAAAGCCCCCCCACGTCCTCCTCCAGTCAGAAACCAGAGTTTCTTCCTGTTCAACAGTCTGACGTTTGGATGACGTATGTGCTGTTTGACTAGAAGGATGTTTTCACATTCATCTGGTCCAGAATGCAATTTCTATAGTTCGACAGGAAAACTCCTGATCAATATTCACAGGAAATAATCTTCATCCAAATCTCTGGTTCTGGTTCTCTTCTTCCTGCAGTTACTGAGTTCACTGTTTGGATGTACAGTTTTGAATATAATATATACACACTATACAAATAACTTGCTTTCACTGACATTTCTTGGTCTTATTTGATAGTAAAGTGGATAAATTTAAATTAAATATATAATTCATAATATATAAATTTGTGTGTTTTGGACTGTTGATCCGACAAAACAACCAATTTAAATATGTCAAACTTTAGCTTTGGAAAATTGTGATGAGTCTCAAACAGTTAATCAATTAATTGGCATTCATCAGCAGATTCAGCAACAAATTTTAAAATGGTAACGCTGTGTTTTCTTCATTTCTAATTACATTTTTGTTCATTTTTCTTGTTTTATTTAGTTTCTTTTATATTTATTTAAATGTTCTTTCCTCGTGTTGTTGTTGTTGTTGCTGTTGTTGTTGTTGTTGTTGTTGTTGTTGTGTAATACACCAGTTCCTGTTAACATTCCTCATTAACCCTCCTCGTCCTCCTTCAGGCCACCAACCAGACCGACCTGGAGAACTGGGTGACGGCGATCCACTCGGCGAGCGCCTCGCTGCTGGCGAAGCGTCAGGGGAAGGAGGACACGCTGCGGCTCCTCCGCTGCCAGAGCCGCTCGCTGCTGCACAAGATCGACATGGACGGGAAGATGAAGAAGATGGCGGAGCTGCAGCTGTCCGTCATCAAGGAGCAGAAGAACAGGAAGGCCGTGGAGAGCCAGGTCAGTGTGAGCCGGAGGTTCACCGGGACCAGAGAGGCCCTTTAATGGAGGCAAATTGGCCCATTAAGGTCGTTAGTGAGCTGTGATCTTCTGCCGGGGTCACAGGTTCAATTCCCTTTGAGGTTCAGTGGGTGCAACAGTGTAAGCTGTACTGTAAATATATACAACGAAAATACAATTTATTTTAATTTAAACTATTTAATGGTTCTTATAATTGATTAATGAAGACAAACAAAGACAAAGTGAATCTCTTTTCACTGTTTTCTGACGTTTTATAGATGAACTTTCTGACAGGTAATAATTTACTTTAGTGGAAGAAAACTCACTAAGTTCAACTTAAGTCGAAACATTTGTATAAATTTACTTTATTAATATAAATTCTGTGAACACATTTTAAATGCGTTTGGAGAAATGCTGCCTGATTGTGATATACTCACTAGATCAATTTACTTTGAACTTCTGAACATTCACACCAATGACACTTTGTAATCACTTCCTTGATTATAAAATGCAGGTCCAGTGTATTAATCATATAAATAACCTCAGAATTAATAAAAATCAGCCCATCGGGAGTTGAAATGTGGCAACTTCAATAACCCCCAAAACCAACTCCAATATTGTCCATAAAAGTGATTATTAATGCTGATCATTCAAACTGCCCAACATGTGGAAGTTAGCACTGTACGTTGCTAACACGTGGCTGCAGAGTTGACTAATATGAAAAGTGGTGAACATATTTTTTGAAAGAGTTTGGAGTAAAAATGTTCTTAAATGGTTCATTTAGTCTCAGATTCAGTCTTCAAGGTCTAATTTATTCCTCAGAAGCAGACAGACGTCTGGCAGGGGAGGTCAGATAATTCCACTTGTTAGTGGTTCAGTTTACTCTTTTCTTTTAGACATTAGAAAGTGATGGAGGTGGAAGGAAACATTGGAAATCATGAATCAGGGACATTTCAGGTCAACAACTGCGATGGAAACGTTTGTGGTTTGGAGTCAGCGTGCGGCTGTTACTCGCTTACCGTTTTTATTTCAAGAAAAAAGATGATTTTACTTCACTAACGGACAAAATGACTTAATTTGATGCACAATTTGGATTCTCAGCCTGTTGTAATGGACTAAACTCGCTCTGTTTCTGACATTATTATGAGTTTGAGAGGGTTTTCCTTTGCTAAGTGGAGCCACGGTGACCTTAGCAAGGACCGTGGAGACCCTGAGCTCAGGTGAAAGTGTTAACTGAAAGAATAACCTGCAGAGATGAGGGATCTTATAAAGCTGTTAGCATCCTGCTGGCAGCGTTAGCAGCTGTTGAGCGCCAGAGGAAACAGTAGAAGTCTTTACATAACAAACAGCCTTGAGGATGTTCTGGCAGCGCGTGGAGCAGAAAAATGTCCAATCTCACGTGGAGTGGAGTTTAATATCTGTTCCAGATGTTTCGGGCTGTTACCGGCAGCCTGAAACAACAAACGGTTTCCCGCTAACGACGGAGCCAGATGAGGCTGCTGAGAGTGACATCACGAGGCGAATGTGGAGATGGTGACAGCGGCGTAAAATCCAAACCTGTGTGAAGAGAAAATACACCAGAGTGAGGTTTGATCGTCTCAACGGACACTTTAACAGTCCCACGATGGCCATTTTTAATTTATGTCTGTGTGTAGTGAAACCACCACTCACACTATAGTGCTTTATTATTAATTAGTCACTGAATCAATTGTATTTATGTCATTATTGGATTTTAATCTTTATTTTAAATGTTATTTATGTAGCACATTTCATACAGTAGCCGTAGATTCACTGTGTTCAAGATAAAAAACAAATGAAAATAAAAGATCATGCAGGATAAAGACATATAGATAAGAACATATAAAGTAAGGAAGTCGAATATGAAAACCAAGCGACAACACAGAATTAACAAAAGCTGCAGGTCCTCTGACGGCCACTAGAGGCTGGCTCCAGCAGTGAGTCAATCTCCGTATTAAAATGTCCAACTTGAGAGCAGAAATAACAGCTTTACGCTAACGTCCGCCTATATCTCTTGAAAATAAGACGCAATGTCCCTCGTTTTATCAAGAAGAATTGCTTTGGGTTGCTCCGTCCTCGTTTTGGGCTGCAAAGGATTCAAAAGCAGCGATTTAGAAAGCTGACGTAAATAAAAGAGAAACAATTAGACGATGTGATTCTTTTGGTGTTTATCATTTTTAACAAGCAGCTTTCAGTCCTGTTGTCTTGGTGTTAAGCTACAGAAGACAGAATTACGCAGTACCTCACCGGCATTGCTGTACAACGGGATTATTTTACAACTTCTATTGTATACGTCTTAAAAATACCTCAGTGTGTACGGCCATGCTCCCCAGTGGTGGTGGTACTCAATAAGAAGTAAGGGTACTCGTGGGAAATAAGTCCTCGGTGCTGGTGATAACAGCCCGTTTCAGGCACTGATTGGTGGTTGAGGGTTTCGAGATGTATTGTCCTGCTGAAATCTCGCTCTGATAAGCAGTGGAGTAGCTGAGTTGATGGTTTAATTAAAGAAACAGCGATGAAACGTGGAACTGAAGACACAGTGCAGATTGTATGTATCATTTAGCAGCTGCTTAATCTCTTTCTCTGAACTGTGAAACTGATCCCAGCGCTGTCGTTTGAACTCTGGCGGGAGATTAAAGGCTAATCTCACTGCTCAACATTCAATTACACATTCACTCTGGAGGGGAGGAAGGGGGGAGAAGAGGTTTTTTTTCTCGTATATATTCTCTCAAATGTTGTTTTATTTTGTGTGTGTGTGTTTAATGAGGACTTTTATTTCCAAGTTTAACATATCTGCTGAGTTAGCGTGGGAAAGAGTCAGAGAGCGAAGTAACAAGGGAGGACAGGATGGAGAGAGGGGGGAGGAGAGATTCCTTTCATTGGTCCTGTGTGGAGATGTTAGATTAGTGTGATTGGGAGAAGAGAGGACTAATAACAGAACTAATAAAGAATATTTGACAGCCAATAGAGACTTTATTGTTGAGTACCCCAAAGTTTTATGCCAGATGTTAATGTGTGTTTGTTCGGCATTATTAAAATCATCATAATCACCTTTGTGGACAATATTTCAGGAACTTCTTGGCAGATGTGGACAACATTGGAGTTGGTTTTTGGGGGTTATTGAGGAAGCTGAATACATTTCAAACAACAAAATGGCTGTTTAAACTGGATCCGACCATATTTCAACTACTGGTGACCTGATTTTGATTCATTTTAAGGTTATTTATATGTTTAATACACGACCGCAGTGGGGAAACTGTGTCTTTGGTCAATGCTGCACAGCTTAAGGACGTTTATAAAAATGATCCGGCCATAGTTCTCCATATTTATAAAACAGAAAACCAAAATCAGGAAACTACTCGTTTTTAGTTTTCTCATTTTACTGTTGACAGTTTACTGACTGAAAGTCGTAAACTGGGATTTTTGTCTGAATGAATTGGGTCCTGGCAGGAAGCTGCTCAGTGATTATATAATAAATGACCCTATTGTGTGCTGCTGTGTGCAGATCCTGCAGTGGGAGCAGAACCTGGAGAAACTGAACCTGGATCTGTTCCGGTTGCGGTGCTACCTGTCCAGCCTGCAGGGCAGCGAGCTCCCAAACCCCAAGAGCCTCCTTGCTGTGGCCAGCCGGCCCTCCAAGAGCATGCTTGGACGCCTGGGAGTCTTCTCTGTGTCCTCCTTCCACGCCCTGGTAAGAACTGCCTCCACCTCCTTGTAGACCGTCTCACTCTGTAGACGGAGAATCTCTCACAGTGGGACCTCTCGTCTCTGCTCAGGTGTGCAGTCGGGATGAGGCGACGCTGAGGACTCGGAGTCGGACTCTGTCGGGAGGCAACCTCAGGAGGAGGGGCCTGCCGTCCTCTCTGAAGGCCCTGGATGGACTGAGCAGACGCAGGAGGGACGACAGACACTCCTTGTCCCAGGTACAAAACCCAATACACCGTACAATACCCACCGTACACTGCAACAACAACCAGGTACTGAACTAGAAACGAGAGAACTCAGTTATTTAAGGTGGACTTTCAAAAAACAAGTCTTTATTGAGCTGAATTTGAGATCATTCATTTATATTTTGATGCATTTTGTGATCAAACTTTTTTCACAACCTATACCCAGAGACAATGTCCTTCACAAAACTTGGATCCATTTTTCTTCTTCCTTTTCATTGTGAGAAAGATGAAATCAACGCTAACCTTAAACCTTTCCTACAATCTGGAATCCTGAGCAGATCTGAGGAGACAAACAGTTCAGAGTTAAAGTTTCACCTATGGTCTCTTTCTCTGTGTTGTCTGTCGGCCTCGCTCTATCAGCTCTCCAAAAAAGGCAAAATGCCACAAAACACCTTTAAAAAAAACCAACCTGATCTCACATGTTTGCAGTGAGGCTGTTTTCCGACCCAGCTTCAACTGTGGATCATCAGCCAGCTGAAGTTCCCATCATCCTCGGCTCCTGAGGGCCCCCCTCTTTGATAAACAGCGAGCTATTTTAGGACTCGGAGAGTCTGGGATTTAGAGTCCAGAGGAGATAAATCTCTCTGCAGCTGAAGGTTTATTTTGGCCGCGATGCCGTACACATCTTCGTATTAACGCGTCCTCACAGCGTAAACATACTTTTATCAACCTGAAGGGTAAAAAAACATTTTTTAACACTCCTGGTCGACAATATATGGCCAAAAGTCTGTGGACACCCGTTTTGGTTGGGAGGTTCTGGCTCCACAAGCTGCCAGATGTGGCAGCAGTTTGTCTCCACAGTCCTGCTCTGGTTTTATCTTCCAATCAGCAGGTGATTTACTTCCTGCTGCAGAAAATGGACCAATCAGAGAGGTCTCTGAGGTGGCTGACAATTTTGTAGGTGCTTTTTTGTTCAAGCTTGAGAAATAATTTGTATTATTTTCATTCACAATTTAAACATCTGCTTCTAAAAGGCACGTAAACTGTTCTCATGTGTAAATACCTTCAAGAAGCAGTTGTTCTCTCTTTTACAATAATACTGTCTGGCCAAAAGTTTGTGAACACGGTTACTCTCACGATAGACGATCTGAGATCTCAGCGCCTATCAGTCCTTCTGAGATTTCTAAATGCAAAGTAATTGTATGAATGGGCGCTAACAAACATACAACCTTTACTTTAAGGACACGCCTCACCTGAAACAGTGCTCTCCCCCAATTTACCTCCAAAACTTTGAAAAGAGACGTCCTGTGCAACGTCCAGTTTAGACAATTAAAGCTTTTTATCTCATAATTTCAACTTTTTGCTTCATAATTTTTACCTTACCTTTATTGCCAAGGCTTGCCAAGTTTTTTTATGTTTTTATTTTACTGGCAGTAATGGGCTTCCATACCAAACAGTAATAATACAAACAGTATTCACCAATTATTATTATTATTATTAATAGCAGACAGAGGACGCCCTGGCTGCGAGCCGAGCTGCTGCTAACGTTAGCTCAGCTTGTTTCTCTGATAAGGTCCAGACGAAACATATTCTAGCTTTAAATTTGATTTACAAGAAGTTGTGTTTGCATGAATACCGATAAAGAATATAATGTATTTTAGAGAGTTTGGCTCATTTTATCTCTCTTAGGAATTTTTACATCTGAATTTGTTCAAATAGGTGAATGAATAAGTTTCTCTCACACGATCCTGAACTTGCAGACTGTAATGGGAAATCTTGGTCAGTGGTCCAAAAGAAAAAAAAACCCCAAAGATAATGAAATGAAACCTTGAAACTGCTGCTGAGTGCTGAGTTTTGTGGATCTGTCCTCCGATCAGACCCGATGAGGTTTCTGGGCAGACCCACAGAGACTGTCTGATCTCTGAAGGACATGTGGAGTTAATCGCTGCGTCGTCTCTGCAGGAGACAAACAGCTGCTTTCGTCCAGCAAACATCTAACAGACGCCCACACAGTCACTGGACTCGTCCAGGAGGGGGGGGGCTGTTACTGTAAAAAGGTTAATTCCTTCCAGAAAACTCTGACAAAGCGGTGACTGTCAATAAAAGAGTGTTGGTACACTAAATGTTGGTGTACGTTGAAGTCTTTCAGCCGACGCCATCATGTGACTCACAGTCTTTTTCTTTCTCTTGTTTGATCTTTGAGGTGAAAACTGATCAGATTAAAACAATAAAACAGGAAGTTAGAAAAAGAAGAAATGCACAAAAACATTTTGTTTGTTGAAGAAGGTCACCAGTTGTTGTGAAGAAAACAACATAAGTGATAAAACTCGGTTCAACCCCCTGATCCCAGAGCCGCTCATACACGCAGATTTGAGAACGACTGAAGACTTCTCGTGCCATCCATCAATACTTTGGTACTTCCTGTTTGTTGAAACTGAAGAGTGCTCAGATCAGACGTAATATAAATATCTATAAGTGTACGAAGGACAAAATCTGTCCAGTAGGTGTCAGCGTCGTGCTTTAGAGCCGCGTTACTCTACAGGGTAGGATTTAAAAAAAAAAATTATTTATCAAACGTCGGACAACATTTAACATGTGACACTTTTAAAGATATGAAGTTTTCTGGACATTTCACCTGTGGAACAAATATAATTCACACAATTATTGGATTTTATTTTGTCATAAACGACAGAGATTCACTGAACAATAAAAAAACAAAAGAAAACACATGATAAGATAAGATGTTCCTTTATTGATTCCTCGTAGGGGGAAACAGCACAGAGGAGTGTAGTGCAAAGAGCAGAGAAAGAATAAGAATAACAATAAGAATATAGAATATAAATATATACAGTACATACAATAAAGTGTAATATGGTTGTTCTTATTAGGTTTTTAGTTAACAGTCATATAAAAGATAAAATATTAGTGTCACATGTGCAGCAGGATGTTTCCTTATA
Source organism: Dicentrarchus labrax (assembly GCF_905237075.1). Lineage (NCBI taxonomy): Eukaryota > Metazoa > Chordata > Actinopteri > Moronidae > Dicentrarchus > Dicentrarchus labrax. The sequence continues at coordinate 25,364,980 of NW_026136708.1, forward strand.
AGGAGTTTTGGTTGACGATGTGTTTACTGACCGTCGGTGGTCCTCAGACTCCAGACTGACTGCAGCTCCTCCGCACTGATTACTGCTCCGACTGCACAAACCTGTAATTTCAGCGCAGCTCACCCCCTCATTTTTTTCCCATGATTCCCTGGGGCTAATTTTGGTTTTGATCCGGAACAGAATTTAGTCTCACAGTCTCTTTTTTTCTTTCCTCGACAGATCGTTTTTAATTAAGTTTAAATATAGACGGCGAGGGAGTATTTTTAGTTTTTGTCCTGAGTCATGACTTCACTGACTGTGTGTGTGTGTGTGTGTGTGTGTGTGTGTGTGTGTGTGTGTGTGTGTTTACATTCATATGAGTCAAAGAAAAGCAGCAAATCATTTGACTTGATAAGCTGGAGCCATCAAATGTTGGTGTTTTTGCTTTAAAATAACTGAAATGTATGAGATGCCATTAGAGACATTATTCAAAATTACCATTAATATACTTTTATTATGTAAAATAAATAAATAAATATTATATTGAAGACCTTTAGTTCATAAAAATGTTTAAACTTAATTCATTTCTCCTTTTTTTATTTCATTGGTGTTTATAGAGGTTTTAAGGTTTTTCACATCAGTTTTATCCACTAAAAAGTTATGTATGTAAAATGTTGTTAATAACTATTAAATAGGCTATAAAATATCAAATTGATATAAAAACCATGAATTTCATTGCATTTAGTATGGCATCATTATAGACACACTTTCTCTCAGCACTTAATCTCTGACCGACTTTCTGCCTCTAACAGCACCTCATAATCACCTCACATATGAAGTCATTTTATCATTGTAGCGTTGCATAAATTATTACTTATCATAACTTTCCAAATTCCCCCCAAAAAGAGTCATTCTGGCCTTTTCACATGATGTAAAAAAATTATATATTAATCACAATATTAAGAGAAATATATATTTTTCACAATAAAATTCTGACTTTATTTTATAACAGAAACAAACTGTTGATCCACACACTTCTGGATCAAGTATTTAGTCACATTGTCTGCTGCCACCTGTCGACCTTTAACCCCTGAGGAGGAGAACAAAGGGAGGATGTGAAAAGGGAGGAGGAAGAGGAGAGGATGGTTGTCTTTATTCAGACAGCTGCTTCATAGCAAACTGCTGAAGAGGAGGAGGAGGAGGAGGATTAAAAGCTCTGAGAGTCTTTTATTCTCCCAGAATTCCTTTGTCCCTCAGTATTAATCCTTCTGTGGAGGCAGAAAATGACTCCCCCACCTCCTCTCCTCTCCACATGACCACCTCCTTTCTTCCCCTGCTCCTCTTTTAACCTCCTTCCTCCCTCCCTCGTCTTCCTCTCCTCGTACATCTCCTCTGTGTCCTGCTGCTGTTTCATCTCTAATTGCTTTCCATTTTCATCTTCACACTCATCATCTTTCCTCCTCCTCCGCCTCTCTTTAATCCTAACCCTCTCTTCCTCTCCTCCTCCTCTCTTTAACCGTAACCTTCCTCTTCATCCTCCTCATAAACCAGTTTATTCCTGACAGGTACAAACAGTCTTTGCTGTGTTTGAGTGTTGGAGAGAAAGTTGGATTTCTGGTACTTGTTTTTGTATTTTTATGTTTTGATGCTTCAGTTATTGAACACTGTCTTAAAACCTGCAGCTCATCAAATTTATTGATTCTGTGTGTTTTACTTCATTGATAAATTTACTTTCTGAGTGATTTGAGCTGTTTTTTTCTGTCTCTTCTTGAAGAACTTCATGTTGAATTTAACTTTCAGTTGGACTTTAATGAACTCTGTGTGTGTGTGTGTGTGTTATTCCTCCAGAAACTCCACTGTGCGTCCAATCACAGGCAGACGACGCCCCCTGCAGGACATCATGCAGCTCTACAGGTGATGCATTCACTGACTCATAAACCTGCATGTTGATCTTCATTCTGCTTGTTGTGAACTGAAAGTGCTCGTCTTTAATAATATTAATTATATATATAAATAATTAAAATATTTGTTTTAGAATAAAATCCTATATGTTATTTTTTAAATTTAACAAATTCAAGATTTTATCTGATTCGAACTCCAGCGATATGTCAATTAATCAATAAAGAAAATTAATCAGCAACTGTTTTTATAACTGATTAGTCGTTTCAGTCATTTTTTAAGTCAAATAAAAGATGTTTTTCTGATAACTCAGATATAAAAACACATTTAGATGAATTTAAATTCAACCGTCAGCATCAGAATGATCAATGTGTCTCCTGTTGTTGTTGTTCAGGTCAGTGATGAGCCGCAGCCTTCAGTCCTCGACGTTTTCACGCTCAACATCTGTCGGACCGACGCTGCAAAAGACTTTGGTGAGAAAATAAAAAAAGTTTTTATTTTAGGGAATTCATTTTATATTTTAAAATAAATTGGGATTTATCAGGAAACTTTTCAATTTTCTGGACACAATTTAATTTGAGGACAGCAGCAACACATTGTGACAGTATGAAGACACGTTTGCACAGATTACAGCATTATAGAGCAGAATATTTTCTTTAGAAAGAAGTAACATGTGGGGACTCAAACACATTTGAGATCCCAACTAATGAGTAATGTTTTTTTTACAGATGTGAAGTTTCCTTGTTGGGTTTTAAGATGTTTAAAAATGTTGGAATATTTTCATAAAAAAAGACAAACTGATGTAAACTCTTCAGACAATAACTGTGAAATTAATAAATGTATGTTTTAAAGTGTCTTTTTCTGTGAATAATAAATACATATAAAACCTGTTTTATTTTCCACCCTGCAGGTTTCGCGGTGACGGGTCACGTGGATGGAGCGGGGAGAAGCCACGTCTACGTCAGCGAAGTCGACCCGCTGGGACTGTCGGCCAGAGAAGGTTCGACCTCTGATTCCTGCTCATGTTTCCTTCATGTTCAATATCAGTGCCGCTCATCCTCCAGCAGAGGGCGCTCAGTCCTCTCTCTCTGTCTCTGTCTGAGTGTATGAGGGAGGCTTCCTGTTTGATTTATTCTACTGTCTCATCTGGATCTTGTTCCTGTTTCCCATCAGGCCTCAGGGCAGGAGACGAGGTCCTGGCTGTGAACGGGGCCGCCGTTTCCGGACTGGATCTGGACCTGATGCAGAGTCTCTTCAGCCACCAGAAGCTCCAGCTGCTGCTCAGGAGAGACGAGTCTCCCGAGCCCGAGGAGCCCGCCGCCACCACCACCCTCTGGCCCAGCCCCTGCCAGCCCCCGGCCCCTCTGGACCTCCAGACCTGGACCACAAGCACAAATTCAGGTTTATACAAGCAAAAATATTGTATTTTATTGACTGAATCTCCAGTATTTTATTGAATTTCAAAACAAGAGTAGAAAAATGTACCAGAAAGGACTTAACGTAGAAATATAACAGTTTGTTTGTGTGTGTTGTCTTATCTTACTGAACCATTTCCATCTTATTCTTTGGCATTTTGCTGTTATTTGACAGGAAATGCAGGAAGATTTATGATGTGCAACAAAGGTCCTGTTATATTATTATAATATTGTTGTTATTATATTGTTATTATGTGTTGTAACAAAACTCCTGAAGAAACCAGTATTTAATGTAGGAGCGTCGGGCCTGAAGCCAACTGCGTCTCCCAGAGGAACTTTTACTCAAATTAAAAGCTTTTATTCTGAAGGCAGGTAGATGCTCACTCAGATACAGTTAAACTGCAGCACAGAGGATCCATCCCCAGGGAATTCTGGGAAAACTGTCTGCAGGAGTGTAAAGAGATGGTTTAATCTCAGGTTACAGTGATTCACTAAAAAATGTTTTACACACTAATGCAAACTGTTTAATCTACTGTAACCCTGTAAGAGGAGGCTCAGAGGTCAAAGGTCAGGAAGGAAGTTAGCATCGCCCGGGTTCCTACGACAAAAAGCCAGAGGGAGTTTTCCATTTGATTTTGGATTATTGCAGAAAATAAGTTCTGTGGAAAACAAAAGTTTATGATAGTCTCCATTTTTATGGTTTAAAGGTTAAATGCCAGAAATAAAACGCTGAAGCTTCACATTCACATTCACTGACGTATTTTATGTTGTAGAACAAAACACTGAAACTCTGTTCCAGGTTTTATGACTTATTCCTGCATCACTTTATTCTTTTTTTCTTTCTTAACATCTTTATATTTTTATCATTTCAAGATGAAAATGAACATATTCAGAACCTGGTTTTCATTTCACAGATTCTTCGTCTCCAGACGGCGTCCTGCTTCCTGTTTTTGACGCCGTTTCGTTGAAACCGTCTGAAGACGTCGAGCTGCAGAAACAGGTGAGAGTCAGTCACTCTGTATCACTGAGCCTCCTCAAACCCACCTGCAGAAATCCTTTCCCACAATCCTCTTGGGCCGCCTGTAGCTCAGACACCTTCTGTGTCATGTGACCTCTGATCAGGCTGTTAATCCGGGTTTACAGCCTCAGGAGTGTTTGTTTGTAAAGTCTGACCCGTTGGGATTAATGGCGTCCAGTAGAACCAGAGACAACTCGTAGATGTTGCTGTTTACCAGCTCATCCTCCGGTGGTGGTGCTGGTGGTGGTAACAGCTCCCGAAGGCGACCTCTGACCCCGTCCGAGGCTTCTTCCACATCCTGCTCTCTGACCATGGGCGCTCTGTGCTGGGTGCTGCCGCTGGAGGAGGACGAGGAGATACTGGAGGAGGAACTGGAGGAGGTGGAGGAGGAGGAGGAGGAAGAGGAGGAGGGAGGGGAGGTGTTTCCCAGTGTAGGCCTGGTGGAGTGGCTGGTGGGGCTGCTGGACGAGGTGACGTGCTGCTGCCTGAGCTGCCAGCGGCCCAACGAGAGCATCGTCCTGCTGGTACACAGACTGCGGGTTGTTGTTGTTGTTGTTGTTGTTGTTTCTCTGTTGTCATGGTGACTGACTCATGTTAGCTGCGATCAGTTAAAATTGTGTGTGAGTTCTTTTAAAGGGTATTTTTCCAGCTTATTGATGATAGTAATCAATAGTAATACTAATGGAGGAAAGACTGAAACCAGCAGAGTGGTTTAGTCCCGCCCCTTTTTTGCGCTGTCCATAAAGAGGGCGGGACTTTCTCACTAAGTGAGAACCTTGTTCATCTTCTTCCTTTCCTGTGCTTAGATATGCTATGTGCTAAGCTATATTGAAAAGACAACTACATATTGAAGATGGTTGGAAGATAAAAGTAACATCTATAAATAGGCTATATATATAGTTGTCTTTTCACCATAGACGAACAATTGTGACTGATTCGTGTAAAACAGATGTTTTATTATTCGTTATGAGGAAACATTCTGTTGTTCCTCTGGAGTATCAGTGATGTTTCGTTGAATAGTTTCCGCTGTGCTTTTAAACAGCAGTTGTGGTTGGACTCACCTTCATTACAGCATTAAATCTAAACTGCCTGAGAGGGAACGTGGAGTCTCAGAGAGCCGTGAGATGAGTTCAAAGTGCTGTAAATGTGAAGCGTCCTGGTCTGTTATTAAAAGCTGTGGCTGCAGGCGAACACACACTGAATTTATCAGACTGTGGGCAGCACTTTATTAGAGTCTGGCAGCACAGATTATGATGATGAACGAGGCGGCTGGTTGGTTAAAACCTCGTCCTCCTTCAGGGTCAAACTGAACCAGTTTCCTGATGTTCTTCTGTTCGATGAGGCAGCAACACAACATGAAAACCATCTAAATGCCCCAAACGTTACTGGACCGTGGTTTTATTTTGCCCCCCCTCCACCCTTTCAGAATGTGGACCGGGTCTACTCCCTGTACCAGACCTTCCCAGAAAGCCGAGCGGCGGAGGCTGATGTTCCCAGGAACCCGTACAGCAGAGAGGTCGGCCTGCAGCCCACTAGCCCCGCCCACCTGAGTGTGTGTCAGCGCCTGCGTAAAGTCATCCAGGAGCTGGTCGACACCGAGAAGTCCTACGTCAAGGTCAGTAACACTGCAACTCATAGTAATGCTAATATGGCTAATAATGCTCTTATTTCCACTGATAATACTACTACTGCAGTATTAATGTTACTCATAGTGCTGCTAATGCTGTGTACTTTGCAGCCAACAGATTTTCATTTTGAAATTAGAAAACCAGAATCAGGAAAAAAAAGGTTTTTGTTTAAAGGTTTTATTTTCAAAACAAAAATAAGGGAAACATCAAAACAAGAAAGCTTAAGGGTTCGTTTTCCCTTTTTTGTTCCACTATTTATAAATGGTTACCAGAAAATCCAAAAGTACACTGACCCGATACGAAGTATTGATGTATTTGATAAGACAACAGAACAAAGTAACCATAGAAAATACAACGGAAACCAAAATGATTAGCATAAAGAAATTTGAAAAATTGTAATCCTGCTAATAATATCCTTATCTTTACTAAATAACTACAATCCCATTACACCTTTTTTCTGTTATTCTATTGTACTAGAAATACCAAACATCTTGGTAAAGATGGTAGATTCAGTTAATCTAATTTTATTCCTTTTTAATGTGTTAATAAATAAATGTCTTTGTCTTCTATAAAACTCTTTTCAGGATCTGGTTTGTCTGTTTGACATCTACCTGACTCCTCTGCAGAAGGAGACCTTCCTCAGTAAAGAAGAGGTAAATACATTAAAAATAAAAAGCTTTAACGAGACGTCAGTTTGTTGTCGTCTGACCCTAGCGTCTCTCCCTCAGATGGAGGCGTTGTTCGGCAGTCTGCCCGAGATGTTGGACTTCCAGAGAGTTTTTCTTCAAACGCTGGAGGAGAAAATCGCCTCCTGTCCCAACTTCAGCACCCTGGAAACACCCGGACAGTTCAAGGTTCACATGCAGCAGTGTCTTCAGACGTTTTCATCTCAGTGGATTTATTCTGATTATTAAACATTTTTCTCTCTTTGCTCTCAGAAACTCCTCTTCTCGCTGGGAGGATCTTTCCTTTACTACGCCGACCACTTCAAGCACTACAGCGGCTTCTGTGCAAACCACATCAAAGTGCAGAAAGTCCTGGAGAGAGGTGAGGTTCGGTCTGCCGCACGAAAACAAAACCTCTGTTTACATTTATTTATTTACATTAACTCGAAATAATACGAATCAGTCTCCTGTTTCTATGTCGCAGCAAACTTTATGGATATAATAATGTAGAAATTAAACAATCTTGTTTTTTTAAAAACAGATTAAAATGTATAAAATATAAATAAATATTAATAAGAAAGGAAAAGTTATAAAAAAAATACAATTAAAATAAAGGGTAAAATAAAATAAAGTTAAAACAACTACAAAAATAAATATACAAAACAAAATATAATATAATAAAATAAAATTATTGATCTAGAAATTAATAATTAAACGGTGATGTCAATTTTACAGCAAAGACAGACGGCGCCTTCAAGCACTTCCTGGAGGCGAGGAATCCGACCAATCAGCACTCGTCCTCTCTGGAGTCGTACCTGATCAAACCCGTTCAGAGAGTCCTGAAGTATCCGCTGCTGCTCAGAGAGCTGGTGTCTCTGACCGACCCCGAGAGTCCCGAACACGCACACCTGACAGGTACGACACGTCTGCGGAGGTCACCAGCAGCACTACACGCTGTTTGCCTGGTTACTTAAACTCCCTTATACTTGAACTGTAATTCCCCCGTTGTCCACACAGAGGCGCTGAGAGCGATGGAGAAGGTGGCGAGTCACATCAATGAAATGCAGAAGATCTACGAGGATTACGGCTCCGTGTTCGACCAGCTGGCTGCAGAGCAGAGCGGACCTCACAAACAGGTACGGACACATCGTACACATTGACATCAGCTGGACGCCAAGAATACGTACACTTCAATGTCCTCCTTTTGTTGGACTGGTGACGGTTGAGGGAAGGAGATTACTTCATCTATTTGACTCTTTTACCCAACTGTGACTAATCAATAATGCACCAAAAGTTCACTGGATGGCGACTTCTCCCTGATTGGACCCAACACGACCCGCCGAGTTCGGGCCCAAAACAGCTGCCATAGATCAGGCACTAAATTATGCAACATGTAGTTTACTTTAACTTGTAATAAACTATTTAAATCATTCATTTATTTTAGGCAGAAATTCGGGTTGATCCCGAGGCCCGATCAAAGCTCTACACTGCCCCAAAACTGGCCTGTCTGCTGCAAAATGAAACACATTCTCAGCCCAAAACCCCAAAAAGCTCTGGTCGCAATTACACGGACCCAGTTTTCCTTCCTTTCATAAAACCAAAGCAGTGTTATGATTGAGGCTGCAGTTAACGACGATTTAAAACCCTCCCCTCAGGTGACAGAGATCTCGATGGGGGAGTTTCTGGTCCATTCGTCGGTGGTTTGGTTGAACCCGCTGCCCAGTCTGGGACGACTGAGGAAGGAACCGGAGCTCACGCTGTTCGGTGGGTACAGACGCACTCTGATCGCAGCCGGTAGCGGTAGAGAGCGAACGCTGGGATTAACTTTGTGTTTCATCCCTCAGTGTTCAAACGGGCTGTCATTCTGGTTTACAGGGAGAGCGCCAAGCTGAAGAAGAGGATGGTGAGTCTGTTTATTACACATTACTGATATTTTACACAAGGTCAAAAGGATATATATATATATATATATCTACACAGCCAGAATAACACCGAAATTAATTTTAGTTTTTTGTTTTAAAAATGAAAATAAAAAACAACCCGTGTTTTTTGTTCCCATATTCATAAATGTTTTAATTTCCCGATTTAGATATTTTTCTCATTTAAAATCTTTTGGTTGCAAACTACACTGACACACAACGAATAAAAGTATATTAATTAAATATTGATACATGTGATTGTTTCCCCCCTCTGGACACCCCATCAATATTTCACTTGATCCTTTTACTTTCATTTTAATGGATTAAATCATTGGAAGGATGTCGTTATGGAGTTATATGATGGAGGATACGAAGTAGACACAGTTTATATTGAAGGGACGGAAACGTCAGTGTGAGATCGTACTTTATAATTCTTTATAATATAATATAATGTTCTCTGTCGGACAGACCGGCTCCCGCTCAGCTGATCTGGACCCCTTCAGGTTCCGCTGGTTAATCCCAGTTTCAGCGGTTCAGGTCAGACCGGCCAACATCACAGGTGAGCGACCAATCAATCAATACTCTGACAGATTGACCTGACAGATATTATGTTCCTCTTCATCACTAATTATTATCCTATAATAAAATATGTATTATTTTTATAATTCTGCATAACGAGTACTTATAATTTTGGTACTTTCACATATTTTGAATGGTGGATTGTAACAGCGTATTTATGCACTATTACAATATTACTACTTGTACTTAAGTAACAGATCTTGTGTCTTCAGGCTCAGAGAACCCGTGTGTCTGGGAGCTGGTTCACAGCAGGTCGGAGGTGGAGGGACGACCGGAGACAGTCTTTCAGCTCTGCAGCAGGTAACAACCAATCAGATCACAGTTTATAGATGATCAATCAGAATCAATGACAGAACAATAAACTCATTTTATTGTAGTAAAATATTTATAATCTGTATTTTTATACCTCAGTCTCGTGGAAAACTTTCATTTGTATCTCGCTAGCGTAACGTTAGCTCTCTGGAACTTGGTTTCAGGTTAGAATTAGTTGATCAATCAAGATTCAGATTAGGTCATTTACAGAAAATAAATTTGCTACTGTTGATAATCAATTGTTGTCTCCTTGGACACTGACGGACATTTTTCACTATTTTCTGATGATTTGTAATCAACAGATTAATCAATAAGTCAATCTGTTTGCCTGAGCATCGTGCTGTTTGTGTTTCAGTGGTTTGGAGACGAAGGCCAGCGTGCTGCGAGCTCTTCGTTCCCTCCTCAGAGACCGAGCGCCCACCGGCTCCCTGAGGAGGACCAGGCTATCGACGGCAGAGAGGAGCGGCTCCTGGAGGAGGAGGCAGCAGCGTTGTCGCTCTGACGGCCAGAGGACGACCAACCGCCAGCCGGAGGAGAGCTGCAGACCCGACGCCGGCTTCCTCCTGGGAGAGACCTGCTCGGAGCCCCTGCTGCCCAGCCGCGCCGCCTCCGACTCCACAGGGAAGAGGACCCGACTTTGCTCCCTCACCAGCGAGTTGGAGGCTCAGCTGCAGAGGCTGAACTTCACTGAGGAGGAGGAGGCCGAGCGAGGAGCGGCGGCGTCTCACAGCGACGACCGGAGGAACGAGGAGACGAGACGGAGCTTCAGTCTGCGTCGAAGTCCTGGAGGAGAAGTGCTGGACATGGAGAGAGACTTCAGTGTTCAGAGCTTGACCTCCATGATTAACGAGGACTGTTTCTATGACTCCATGCTGGGGATGCAGAAGGCGGCTGTTCCCACGCTACAGGGCTAAAGCTAACACGCTAACTGCTGGAAACCACAGGGAGTAAAACTTTTATCAGACCTATTTCTTCCATCGCGTCTGATATCAACCCGTCGTACTGAAGGAGTCACACGTGGAACGACCTCTGGCAGCCGTCTGATTGGCTGAGAGTTCTTTAAAAACGTTTTCCCGAAGAGGAAGTTTACGTCATAAATTTAGAGACGTGAAGTGAATAAACTCAAATAGAACAAAGTTTTAGAGTCACTGTGAGAGGGAAAACTTTTCACAATAAAATTTAAATAACTTAAGAAAAAAGTCCAAAACAGAATTTTGTGGAAAAAAGTTTTATTATTTCAAGAAAAAGAGTAGAAATATTATTATAGAAAATGTGATATTATGAGATTGAATATTGAATCAAAGTAATAGGAAACTATGTTTAGTATTCTCTTAACAATTCAGACTTTATTCTCATGAAATTATTCATTTATTCTTGAAATATTAGGTTTATTTTATTTTTCTCATGATATTAAATTCTTTTTTTCATCTCAAACTTTGTATTATTTCCTCACAGTGGCTCCAAACTTATATTTTGGGTGAGTTTGTCCATCCACCAACAGGGTCAATAAACAAACCACAAACCTCCAAAACACTTTCAAGAACTATGGAATCATTTTTTAACTTTAAGAATACCGAAGAGGATGTAAAGAGACTTCGTGATGAAGAACGATGAAGGAATCTGGAAGAAGATGATGGTTTTACGCAGTGGATTTAAGATCTTTTACGAGGAACAAAGTGAAGAGTGAATAAAACTTATCTGGAGCTCAGTTCTCTGTTGGGATTCTCCGTGTTCTCGTTTTTCTTTTTGAGAAATAAACGAATATTTCTCCGGTTTTGATAATTTCGTTGCACTCAGCTGCCTGAACTCGTCACAGTCGTCTGTTGAAACGTTGTAAATATTTCTCTTGTACAGTCGGTTTTGTAGTTTTCTGTTTAACAGATATTTTCTTGACAAAAGCGGTTTGGATGAAACGTCCGGAGCTGCTGGATCGGATCGAAGCCTTCGTGTAACTGCGGGTTCAACTGATGTATTTATATTTGTTCTTGTGTATTTCAAGTTCTGTGACTGCGTTTCATTTCAATGAACCCTTCAAGTTATTTTTATTCTGTTAAAGTATTTGGTAATTTATTTTCTTAAATATTTGTGTACAACTTTTTAATGAGTCCAATAAATGACAAAGTATTTAATTTAAGAATGCTTATTGTTTATTTATTGTTTATTGTTGTTGTCCTCCTTTAAATGCTGCATTCAGACTAAAATATCAACAAATAGGAGATTATAACATTCTGTTGTAAACCTCAAAGTCCCACATTTATTTATTTCAACACAAAATTAACTTTTGAGAACATTTGAAAACAGAAATCAACCGTTTAGATTGTGAATATCGGCAGTTTTATGAAATGTTGATGGCAAATCCAGATCCAGAAGAACCAGTTGGCGAGCCAGGAGCCTCCTTAATTGTTTAATCTTATAATTAAACATGAACCATAAACTGTCGTTGATTTGCCTAAAAATAATCCTGGAGAATATTCCACTGAGAGGACACGTTGCTATACATCAGTGATAAAGCTGTGTCGGAGCTTGCTGAGATACGGAGAAGACTTATGTTTGAATTGACTCCAGTGTGAATGCAGTGTGTTAGTGTGAGGTATCGAACAGGTTCAGTTGAATGTGGAGCTGAAGTCGTGAGTTTTGGTTACAAACACATTTTATGCAGATGATGTGTTTTTAGTGTTTGTGTCCTCGCTGTCAGACAAAGAACCTGCAGAGAACAATGAGCAGGTTTCTGTTCTCACTGAGGAACATTAGGATATATTGTATTATTGTATGTATGTGTTGTTATGATAAATAATGTTTGTACTGTAAAGTAATTTTCCCAGGATGCTCCAGATTTTCTGTTTTTTGAAGAAATGAAGGTAAAAACTGTGTGTGTGTGTGTGTGTGTGTGTGTGAGATGTGAGTCACTTCAGCTCTTGTTGCCACAGTAACCGCTGTACGGAGGAGAAAGAAAACACTTTAAAACACTTTCACACACATTTAATAGCTCGATTAGAGCGGCAGTGTCTCTTCCTCCTCTTTGTTTACTGATGGAAAAAACAGGAAACACATTAATAAACGCAATTTCATGGAGATAACCCCAAAACCTTAAAAGTGGTTACGAAACAGTCTCAGTATGACCGACATAAACAACCCATCAGAGAGAACAATGGATAAAATTAACACAAAATGAAAGTGAAATAAAAAAAAGGTCATTTTAACCCTTTAATATCACATCCTCGTTTATATTGGTGCCCTAATTTAACAATGTATGACAGAAAATGTACAAGATTAAATGTCTTTGTATAGATCTGTGGATAACTGGGCTCCCGGTAGAAACCTCCTGAACCATGAACACTGAAGGAATCCTAACCGGGAGAAGCTGCAGTGGTGGTGAAGACAACAACTCCCATGATCCCACACTGCTTTTAGTATTGTTTTAATGTGAGAGACCCCCCAGTGGCATCTACTCCTTCTACCCCCCATAGTGACTTTTACTGGCAGGAATTGGCTTCAATACCAAACAGTAACAATACAAACAGTATTCACCAATTATTATTATTATTATTATTATTATTATTAGCTTCTCCCACGCTGTTGGACAGACAAAGGACGTCCCGGAGGGGCTGCGAGCCGAGCTGCTGCTAACGTTAGCTCAGCTTGTTTCTCTGATAACTTAAGATCCAGACGTCCGATGACTAAAATCCTTCATCCGGTTCAAATCTAGAGTTAAAAAGCACCAAGATCTAAACAGTGGATGGTAACAATGTGGCTTCAGACTGGATCAACAGTCAATGTATGACAGCTTCTGGCAGACAACCACAACGCTGACGCAGGCACAAAGGGGATATGGCGCCATCGACAGGCGACCGGTGAAACGCAGCGTTACCTGAATAAAATGACAGATTTCTCTGAGTTTGAACTTTGTTGGAAACATTTGGGATAATGGAAGAACTCAACTACACTTAGAACATAGAGCCAGAGGTTATACACTGTTTAATGAGGAAATGTTACAGATTGATTTATGAAACTGTCATCAGGAGGACTCATGTTGCTGTCAGAGGTTCAGATTCGACCCCCGGGCCGCTGTTTGCCCCCCCCCCACTGCCTCATACAGTCAGTTTGTTGTGTTTGAACTACAGGAATGTGCTGAACACACACACACCTGACAGGGACACACCAACCTGTGTGTGTCCTCACAGTCTCTGATGAACACGCCGTCACGTCTCTGTCAGCTGGTGAGCTTTTAGTTGTTTTATTTCTGTTATTAAAGTTCATACATCCATATTTATGTATGTCAGTTAGGGAGGGACTAGCCACGCTGCTAGCTAATCTTCACTCTGTGTCGCTGAAAGGCTGTAAACTTGTTTATTTCTGCTGTAAAGTTGGGCATTTTAATATGGGGCCTTATTGAGAGTGACTCACTGTTGGAGCCAGCCTCTAGTGGCCGATAGAGGAACTGCATGTTTTGTTTTTGACACTTGGTTGATTCCTTTTTGAGCTCCAGCCCCGAATTAGGTAAAATTAGTTTTTTGTGTCATTTCCCCTCAACCTCCCGGACTGGTTTGGCCAATTGATGGAGATTATAAAATTAAATTTCTGGGGAAATTACACCATCTATGGGTCCGCCATAACATTGTCGTACAGTGTTGTTGTCTTGTTGTGTGTCGAGGTTCAGTCGACTATTAGGGGGCAACTCTACTTAAAACAATATATAAAATGTTTTTATTTTTTATTTTATTATCTCAACTGGCTTTAAAAATAAAGCACAGATCTGTAAATGAGATAATAATCTCCTCAGTGGATTATTATTGTTATTGTTATCATTATTATATCTGAGTATAAAGCTGTAAAATGAACACTGAAGATGGAAATCTGAATACAACCGAGCTCTGTGTGTGTGTGTGTGTGTGTGTGTGTGTGTGTGTGTCTGTCTGTGTGTGTTCAGCCGAGATAAAGCAGTTCATTTATATTCATGTCTTTCTGCTGATTGATGGTTGATGGAGCCTCGGGGGGTGTGTGTGTGTGTGTGTGTGTGTGTGTGTGTGTCGGGGGGGTTGGTTTGATTCAGCTCCAAACTATTATCACTGTGACTGCGAGGGGTCGGAGGTCAAACTGTGTGCTTTAATGTGAAGCTAATTTCAGCCACAATGGATGAAAGGCTGGAGAATCTGAACCCTTGTAGAGAAATAACTTCTTGCTCTTCTGTAACATTTAATTTAATTTGCCTGGAAATCCTTTCACATTAAAACGTCTGCGCTGTCGCCGCCTCCTCCTCTCTGTGTCGTCTTACGTCCAAATTAATACAAACACAAAGTGAAACATCCACATTCAGTCAACCTTCAAACAGATTATTATTTATATTATTAAAAACAGACAGGTTGTTTAAAACAGATAAATCAGATTAGATAGTTTTTCAAGATAAAAACAGCTGAAACTCATCATGTTGCACATTTATTTAATTGAATTTGATTTTAACATGTTTGCATCAATATAATGAAGAATGAGATATTTCAGCTATTTACAAAAACTGCCCCAAAAAACTAAAATATTTTAAAATTAAACAAAACATTATAAAACAGGAGAAATAACATAAGATTAAGAATTAAACAGAAACACTTGCCAAAAAATAAAATCTGCACCAAAACAAATCAAATTAAAAACGGAATAAAGAGTAAAAAGCAAAGAAACGTTGCAATAAAACATAAAACTCAACAGAATAGATCTCGGAGGAGATAAGAGGATAAAATGAAAACAAAAAACATTAAATGATAAAAACACCATCACAAAAGATTAAATAATAAATAAATAAGTAAGCAAAAATTAAAGCTAAACAATAAAACAACTATACAACACTGAAAAAACAAAATAAAACCTTTAACCTAAAAATAAAATAACAAAACCTGGAAGGTGAAACCTGACAAAATATTTAAAATAGAAAAAAAAACACACAACATTTTAAAAAACAAACAAAAAATGACAAAAAATGATTTTAAAAATCAACAAAAATGAAACAAAATATTTAAAACAGAAATAATAAAATATCAAAAACAGTAAAAAAATTACACAAACACCATTACAGAAGGTAAAAAAGAAATAAACAAACTGAAAAACAAACAACTGAAACGACATCACAACAATACATAATAATACAAAACAATAATATAAACAAAACGACAAACAAACAACAAAAAATTAAAGCTGAAAAATATGTTAATTAAAAAAAACATTTAAAACAAAAGATTTGAAAATGCACCAAAACAAATGTTTGTTTCCCACCAAATGTCATTACATTAAAAACAAACCTGCTTTGGTGAAATAAATAATTAAAAACATAATAATAATAATTTAAACACATTTGCTTTATATAACCCTTTAATATATAATATATATATATACAGATAATATATATATATAGTAATATCAGCATAACAACATAAACAACTGTAAACAAATAAAGAAACAATAAATCATAAAATCAAACACAGTAAACGTCTGATGTCAGGTTGTCCTCTGCAGCCGTCGCAGACTACGGAGGCCCGCAGGCATCGAGTCAAACCTCCAGAGTACAACACTGACAGACCTCCAACAGGAGCAGCTGGATGTTAATACAAAGTGTTCAGGATGTAGGACAAACACTGCGACCACGGCCGAGTTAAAGGAACATACCACCTCACAGTTACCTCACACACACACACACACACACACACACACACACTGCTGGTTTTATACCTCACACACACACTGCTGGTTTTATACCTCACACACTCTCTCCTGAACGCTCATTAATCCCTTCGTTGGATTTTATAATCGATTCTTCTTTTAAATCAATTATCAGGTGAAAAACCTGCATTTTATCTTTGCTTTTTTATTTTTGCATTTAAAACACGTCACCGTTTTCTCTATTTTCTGACAATTTATAGACAATTAATTGATCAAAATGTACCTGACAGATAAGGAAATTAATAATATTTAATTAATAACTGCTGTTCATTTTTCTCCATCAGTTTTTAGATTGTTTTCACTTCATTCATCTGTCACAGAGCAGATTCACTCCACTGTATTATAATTCTTTCAAATTAAAAAGTCATACAGTGTGTGAGTGTTTTTAATGGTCTTATTCAGCTGTTTGTTTGTTTCTTTATCTCAGTTACAGAAGTCACAAGATTATTAAATGGATTTAGTTTTTAAGACTTTCGATTAAATTCTGCAGTTTTCTTATAAAATACCTTTAATTTTCGCCTCTTCAGGGCCTTTTAAAAAAAACGTACATGAAACAATCTGTGTGTAAAATCATTTTAATTGCTCACTTCAGCCACAGCCTTTAATGTGGCGTCTAAAGCCCCAAAACATTGGAAATCCCTGTTTCATCTGCCCACAATACAGAACCTCCATTAGAAATCTGCCCGTTTTAAAGCTCCAGTAACTCCTGCTTCGGCGTACACGATGACCTCACCTCTCCGTGTCTCTGGTGGGAAACGGACTCATGTTTATTGTGTTTGATGTTGTTACGAGTTATTCTATCAACATAACAACATTCATTAAGCAGTGTTGCTGTTTGAAATGACGCTCATAGGCACTTTAATGTGGTGTTTTCCCACAGGGAGGCTGGTTGGTGAAACAGGGCAGAAAATGTGTGTTTATTGTTGGCAGTTTGGTGGAAGCTGATCATGTCTGTGCAGGTCTGAGGCTGATAAGAGCCAGACTGGAGGATTATGGTAATAACAGGCTGCCACTGACTGACTGCAGGGTCCCATCACAGCCAAATGGTTGGGCGGGCTGCGGACGCTTATCACCGCGTTGCAGTGGGCGATCCTTCACGCAGTCACATGACACAGGCGACACCTTGATTCACACTGCAGCTGCACGAAGAACAGCTCAGTGGTTTTTATCACCAAAACCAGGACGCAACATGACGAGCTGATGGTGCACGTCGATCGTTTTTAAAAGCACAAAAGATCCTGTCAGTCGGCTGAAACGTGACTTTTTCGTAAAGCAGCGGGCAGATATTATCAGCAATAATCAGTAATGAGCTCAGGATCATTTTTAAGAGGTGGTTTCGCATTTTTCTAAATGCTCGTAAAACTCTTTCTGTGAGTGTTATCTGGCAAAGCAGAAAGAAAACAATCATTTTCAAAGAGAACCATTTCTGCGGCGTACCCCGCCATCAACTCATCAGATAAGAACGCTGCTCTGCGGCTCCTTCAGCAGAACCGGTGACCTTCAGGTTAGGAACAAAAAAACCTGTTTCCTGAACCAGAGTTCGATCAGTTTTGTTCATATGAAGATATTCAGAAAAAAAAATAAAGAAAGAAATAAAGAAAGGACGCCTGGTGCCTCTTTTCCAGGACGCAGAATGGGATGAAACTGTATGTACAGTTGCCAAGGAGACAGGAGGCAGGCAGAAGGGGTAGTTAAGAGGCTGATAACCCACACACACCCTGTGTTTTCATTCACACCGCTTCGTCCGCAGGAACCAGTTCAGGAGACGCCGCTAAAGACACAAAACACAGGTAAGATCCCGAGATTCAACTTCACTTAATTCCTCCTGTTGTTGCAGAACTGAGATTAAGAAATAAATAACTTCACTCCAGCAGCTTTTTCCTCCAGCTGGCTCAGAGGGAGTAAAACCCCAAGAGACGCTGCAGCTTTAAAAGGACATAATTGAGTGTCAATGACCACATCAGCTGCAATCAGCGAGCTCACACATGCTTAAACAGAAATGTAAAAAAAAAATAAAACCATCAGCAGCCTCAGCTGTGCGTCCGTCACGCTCCCACGCTCACTTCTCATTTCTTCTCTGGTTGCAGCCCGCTGGAGCCTACGCTGAGGAATTATCTGCTGTCAGGACCTTCCCGGGACGCCGCTGTCGTCGCTGCGCCAACAGGGACCGGAGCTGGACTGGACGGAAGGGGGGGAGCTGAGCCATGCTGTCCGCCGCCATTCAGATCCTGGCGTTCGCCCTGGCGCTCCTTGGCGTCCTCGGCACCACCGTGGCCACCCTGCTTCCCAACTGGAAGGTGAGCATCAACGCCTGGTCCAGCATCATGACCCCCATCTCACAGATGCAGGGGCTGTGGATGGACTGCGTCTGGTACAGCTCCGGCGTCTTCAGCTGCACCATGAAGAACTCGGTGCTGTCACTGCCGGCGTATCTGCAGACCACGCGTGCTGCCATGGTTCTATCGTGCATGGTGGCGTCGTTCGGGCTCTGTCTCGCCTCCCTGGGGCTCAAATGTACCCGCTGGGGGGGCAGCCACCGAGCGAAGGGGCACACGGCCATCGCTGCAGGGGGTTGCTTCGTCCTGGCCAGCTTCCTCTGCCTGGTCCCAGCGTCCTGGTTCACCAACGAAGTCATCACCGCCTTCCTGACCACGGACCTGCCGGAGAGCAGTAAATATCAGCCCGGAGGAGCTCTGTGCGTGACGTTCATCTCCGCTGGCTTCCTCCTGGCTGGAGGGGTAATTTTTTGTTTGTCGTGTCCCGGAAAGAGAACAGGACGACCGGACTACGCTTCCTCCGCCGACCCTGACAGATTTCTCATGTACCAGAGGCAGGAGCTGCAGCCGGAGCCGAAAAACAGGCAACACAAGAAGGTTCAGCTGCAGATGGACGAAGTGAAGCCTCCTCAGGACAAACCAGAACAGAATCAAGAGCACAAGCTCTACTCGTCTCCCTCCAAACTCCCCCAAAAAGACATCAAGGACAGTTACAGCCTCCAGGAGTACGTCTAGTCCCCACAGCTGAGAGGTGAAATGTGGAGTTTTCAGCTGGGGCTTTCTGGCTCATAGAAAAGAGGGGGGAGGTGGGCTGGGGGAGGTCTGTTTGAGAGGGAATAATTACTAAATGCTGGAAATGACAGATTGTGGTTTCAGCCGAACGGGAGGTCTGCGAAGGACAAAAGGTGCTTTTAAAAAAACTGCACCAAACACTGTAAATCCTTTAAAAACTACCTGCAAAACTGCCGCAGCTTTCTCATACCAAAGGAAAAAAAATGAATGAATAAATAAAAAAGAGCTGAACCTGCTGATCATAAAAAAAAAAAATTGAGCTCTGCTTGATATTGAAAGCCATCATTTTGCAGCTGTAGATGCTGTCTGCCTTCAGAGATTAACTAGTGTTCCAGCAGGGCCGGCAAAAAGCTCTCTGGGGCCGTGAGCAGGATTCAACCACCACACAGACACACAAATTACATTTACATTTAAGATACACTTTCTGATTTTGTTACAGCACTTTGGTGTCCACAAATTCCAAAAAATTGAGTTCAAACTTTGGACCACATATTTGCTAATAGCTGTTTTTAGCATTATTACCTACCCCCATTGGCAAATAGTTAGAACAGGAACTATTGTAGAAGTGTGGACCAGGAGGAGGAGCTTAATAATTTGGTACACGGTGTAAAAAGTTGGAGAAACACTGTCTAGTGTATTTGGACGTGCAGGAATGGATTAAGTAAGATGACCTCCATTGTGGTAATAACAATAAATATGTGGTTAATGTTCATAGTTTGCTTTAGTTAACGCACTTTGGAGTTAGGAAAAGATTGTGGTTTGGGTTCAAATGTTTGTGATATCAGTTAAGTTATATGTAAGTTGGTGATACTAAAGTTTATTTTCGGAATAACGGGCCTTCGGAGTAACGGACGTTTGTTTTCGGAATAATGAGCTGTCAGACAAGTGGGACATTTTCCCAGAACAATGGCCCGGCACCACTCTGGGATATACTGCAGGAACATTCTTACTTCATAAAAATGTTGTGTGAGATTTATGTTGTAGGGCTCCCACTCTTTTTAAGAAATCTTTAATAGAATACAGGAGAGAACAAACGGTTACATCATTTACTGACTTACAGTCAGGTTTACACATTTGCATTGTTCATGATAGGTGGTTACAGATAGGTGGTCAGCGTTTACAGGACACATCTCCTGTGATTTGACAGTTTACTACAGATTTCTTCAAACCAACGTTTACGTAGACAATCTGAGTGAGGAGCTAAAGTACAATAAAAATGTTCCTGGACAACATAGATTATTTTGCTCATTTTAATAAATTTTCAACTAGTTTTTAAATGTCCAGGTTTTCCAGGATGCGTGGGAACACTGAGTGCAGCAAAATGTTGGCAGTGTATCTTAAATTACAACAAAGCACCAACAACAGTTCACATGTTCAGCTCATCCAAGGACGCCTGGTGGTGAACGTCGCCTCCGTCTCGTCTGCTTTGGGCCGGCTCTGAAGTAAATTTGTTTTGGAGAGCCTTTTAGAGCCTCGGTGCATGCTGTCCGTGCTTTTAGCCGCTTACAGCTTGAATGTAGTGCAAAGCTGCTGTTTGTAGAAACTGTGCCTGCAGCCATAAAAAAACACTGCTGACCTTAGTAGATTTAGTGTTTTAAAGTCCAGATCCAAAGCTTGAAAGCGACGGCGTCCGTGCCGTCTTTTCCCAGCGGTTCGGAGGGAGGCGAGAGGTGCAGAGTAGCATGGAGAGGGGTAATGATGCTCTTTGCTTTCCCATTATCCTCTCGCCACGGTTGGATGCACACTGCACACATGCACCCCTCCACCACCCTCCTTCAGCTGTATGAAAAGGACATCCAGTCATTTGCAGGATGTAACTTAAAGCCCAATGGACAGTGGACAGTCTGCAGTATTGTGGACGTGGTGGTGGGGGGTGGGGGGGTCCTATAACCTGAGGAGAGCTGCCAATCAAACCTGTGAATGCTTCTTGGAATTGAGAAGGAAAGTAACAGCTGAGCTGAACTTCCACTGCTGCTAAAAAGAAATGACCTAAAAGAGAAAATAGAGTCGATTCGTCAGACCTGTCAGTGTATTCACGTAGAAAACCAGACACATTCAGGCACAAGCAGCTAGAAAACTCGAACAGCTAACAGATTTTTTTTAAAAATCAAAGCATGGCAAAATAACAACCAACAATCTTTTATGTGTTCTGTAATTTTGTTTTTGCTGCTTTTGGACTCAAACCTCACCCCTATATAGTTAAACACACATACACATGGTACATGGACAACAGGACAATTATGATGGTTTACATCATCGATGTATATAAAGATGGATGACATGACAGTTGTCCAAAAGTGAAGCCAAAACTTCTCTATCTCCCTCTGGTGGCTGACTGCAGTAAAGCTCATAACAGCCTCAATGTTAGCAGATCGGACTAAAATATCAAAATCAGGTTTATTTTTCCCAAAGTTTCTGTCAGTTTCAGTAGTTTAAATCAGTTATTTGAAGATATAAAAAGTGAATTTCACGTCATGATTGACAGCTTGGTCCTCCTCACCATTCAGTAGGCTGGATGTGAGGGCGGTACTTAGATACCGCAGTGACCACCCTGATTACGACAGCACAGACTCTGGCTCCGAATGACGCCACCAGAGGAAGATATCCGGCTTTATTTCTGTACATCCATCCCGATCATCTGCTTTGGGCCGTCATCAATCTTTTATATGTTGATGGTTTAAATGTAAACAACTTAATTTAATTTTAAAGGTTTTAATATGTGATAGTAATTCAAAAAATATTTTTGTTTATGTATTTAGGTTTTTATTTTATCAACCTGCTCTCTATGGAGCTCATAAAGAAACATGCACATGTCCCTTTAAAGGCTCCGTACACTCTCACCCCCAACTCATCAAATATGGCCGCTTGAACAGTGGTCTAACGCTTCAGAGTAGTTTTTACAGAACATTTTTAAAATAAAACACCACGTAAAGACTCTGGATCGAATTTTACCTGACCAGAAGTCGGTCAGTTAGAGGAAATTTGAAGTGGTTTTGTTTCCTTTTTAAGGATGAAGTGTGTTTTTCTGTTTGATTAATTATTACATATTCCATCTAAATCAACTTGTTACTGGTTAAGATAACCATGTGTAAGTTTAGATATTGGCCATCGGTCAACCACTAGCTGAAAATACAGTCTTTTCTGAAACATAACCAAGTAGTTTCTGTGTCTAAACTTAACAGTTCAAACTCATAAAATGTAAAATGTCTCCCAGCATTATTTATTTGAGGTCTAATCAGATGTTGCATATTTATTATTGTTTGACCGGACGGTGTTACGGGGCACCTACAGCGTCCTAGTGTGAAGCATCGGACCATATTTGATGAGTTCGGAGTGAGAACGTGCTGACACATTATTATGTCACGGAAATATTTGTCTCTGTAACTAACTTTTAAAATTCTTGGGAAGATCAAGGAATTCACATTCAGCTTAACAACTGAAGAATCATTGTTTTGATTCTTTAGCAGTTACTTGTTACTTTAGCAGGTTTATAGAAATGAAAAATAAAAGGGCTACAAAGGTGAACAATGCAGTACATTGATTCAGTAAAACACATGGAGTTCTGATTGTGTGAACGAGTGATGTCTTTAATGGGCAGTCGGCTAACAAGCTGGTATTAGCAATAAATACCAGTAACCTTTCTTTTTGGTGATTTTTTTTCTGCTCATTTGCATTGTTCCTGACAGAATATGTCTCATATGTTTCAGAAACTCAAAGATTAAAGACAGTTGAGTAAATAAAGAGGTTTAAAGGGGTGAGGATCACATTATCAGTTGCTAATTTATCGTCTAGGAACTCAACATTTTAAAAATCTGAATGTAACTGAGTCTGAATGTTTCAGTTGAAGAACGATCACTGTGTTTTTATCCGTCAACAAATAAAAAATATGTCCGAACTCAAAGCTTCACTTGGCTCCAGATTTTATTTCATTGGTAAAATGTAATGTTGTCTCTAAGGTTGTACAGTTTGACTTGTTGAGGCATGTTGCTTAGTTTGATTATTTCCTGTTTTATTTTGTAATTTTCCTCCTCTGGTGTCTTGTTTTGTATTACTTCCTGTCTTTGTCTGTTTTCCCTTCAGCTTTGCCCTGATTACCTTCACCTGTGTCTTGTTATCCTTCCCCACCTGTGTGTTCAGTCTTTGTGGTTCTGTGTCGGTTCATTTTGGTTCTTTCAGCCCTGTTTTTGCTTTCTTGGACTTTCTATTTACATTAAATCATTAAAGGGTTGATGCTGTCTTGCATTGAGTCCAATAATCCAACCATAAATGGACTCGGCAGACAATCACCAGAGCAGCTTGCCTATTTCATGTTTTTTGGAGTCCCTCGCTGTGTTTTGGAAGTGGGATCCTGAGTTCTCCCAGTTCGGTTTCAGTGCCTGCACCACCTGAGGGTTTCCCCGGACAGGGCCTGTGATGTCATTGCTGCATGGGCAGTACTGCAGAACATTGCAGGCCTAAAAAAGGAGAGCCCCCCGAGTGGCTGTTGATGTTGACTGGGAAAATGCTCCCATCTTCCCAGACAACATTAATGGCAGACTCGTCAGGGAGCAATATATTGCACATTTTTCTCTTAATTTTTGGATTTAACCTATCTTTAGTTAATAAAAGATCTTAAATGTTACTTTTTGCTGTGTTGTTTAACATTGGTGGTTCTTTTAAATTCTACTTCACATTCATGAAAAAGGGAGGACACCACAATGTTTTCTAGTTGAATTTTTTTTATTTGGCAGTCCTCATTTGCCTTGGTTGCTTGGATCCTGGAATAGAGAGAACAAAAGCAACAAAGATTAAAACTCTGTATTGCAGTTATGGTTACTGTGTTCACTGAAATACTCACTTCTCTTTCTAGTTTCTGGATTTCCAGGTCCAGTTTCCTGAGTGTCCGGCGTTTAATCTCAAGATCCAGCTCCATTTCTTGGAGCTTTCTCTTCTTCAGTTTGGCTTTAACGTCTGCCAGCTCTATCTGTCTCTCCAGGTGCTTCGCGTATAGTCTTGACAGTTTGAGAAGTCTGTAAAAGAAATGTCAATTAGCACAGCAAGATTTGTGCATAATGTAGATTTACTTTGGCCAATACTCAATATGTTACCAGGCTGCTTAGGAGACTGCAGCATCTGGGTCATGTTACACAGGATATTTCCATAAAATTGACATACCTCAAGCCTTCTGGAGTCCAGTGACACAGTCTCCTCATCTGCAGATGTGCATTCTGCAGCTGCAGATGTGCCTTCCCCCTGCCATATACATACATGTATTGAGAGAACTTGAATTAAGATTTCACAGGACATACCAAGCCTGTGAATTCAATATAGCGTACTAACCGGATCATCTTCTGGTGGCTCCAAAAGTGTAAGCGTGTTCCCAGACACTGCAAGGAAATCCAAAGTCAGACAGAATAATATATTTATTTGATTGTGTTCCATGTGCAGTAGTACTGCAATATGTACCTTGTATGAATCGGACAGTTTCTGTGGCTGGGACAGTCTGTCACTGTCCCTCCCTGGATCCCCTCCATCACTGGCCTCCCTTTATTTAAATGGAGTGGCAGCTCCTCCGCTGGGGTCATATCCTGGCTTGGTGGGCCCCCTGTGCCAGTTCTATGTTCTCTTTTTTTAACTGCTACAATCATACAGACATTCAACATGTCAGCAGACACCTAATCTATTCACCTCATTTGTTCACTGTTATCTACTTTATAGTCACTGACCAGCCTGCAAAATGTTCTTGTATTTAACTTTAACTTGCTGCCAGGTCCTTTTATGGCCAGACAAGTTTGTTCTTTATGAAGGATAGAAAGATAAAAGAGATAAAAACGTAACATGAGAAAAATAGATTAAATGACACACATTATGGATAATTGTTAGCACTTAATCATACTCTACATTTCCTTACTCACTCATCCTGGATTTCTTTATTCTACTTTTGTGCAATACCCCTCAGCACGCTAACCTCCACTCTGCATCTCGGCCTGCTAGCAACCGGCCTGCCCTCCAGTCGGTTAGGTTAGGCCTGCCAGCCACCTTTTCATGATTCTTTTCATGAGACTTTAATGAACTGCTTCAGGAACCACCCTGACATCCAGAAGTTGTGGGCACTCGCCGAGCCATTTCGC
Organism: Dicentrarchus labrax; assembly: GCF_905237075.1. Classification (NCBI taxonomy): domain Eukaryota; kingdom Metazoa; phylum Chordata; class Actinopteri; family Moronidae; genus Dicentrarchus; species Dicentrarchus labrax. The sequence continues at coordinate 25,390,274 of NW_026136708.1, forward strand.
CCAGAGCATTAGCTGCCCAGCTCCTTGGCCTCGCCGCTGCCAGCACTACTGAGCTGCCGACTGTTCCTTGTCCCCTGTCGGGAGCCCGACTGACGCCTGTTCCTGCTAAGGTATGTGGTCGCTTTTAAAACTAAATATTTTAACTAGATGAAGGATTTTAGTTATCAGAGAAACAAGGTGGGCTAACACTGGCAGCAGCTAATTTAAGGTAAAACTGCTTTATTCAGTGTTTTCGCTGGTTTTAATCAGCGGGTCCATTCAGGAGACATCTGTGAATAATTTGGCAATGATGGTGAAGACAGACGACATTAAACTTAATCTTCTTTTATCTTTTGATGTGAGAGGCCCCCTAGTGGCAGAAATGATATACTGGTTAAAGGTCGAGTGTGTAACGCCTAGGAGGATTTATTGATAGAAATAGATTATAATAATTAGTATGCTGTTGTCAGTGTATAATAAATATTGTGTTTTTGTAACCTTAAAATTAAATGTAAGTAAATCTACAGACGGTGCAGGTCGTCTTCCATAGAGTCCGCCATGTTGAACCGCCATGTTGTTTCTACAGTAGAACGGATAAACCAAACACTGGCTCTAGATGGGGCCTTTCATGTTTATCACACCCACAACTTGATGACACTAAATCCTACACACTGGTCCTATAAAAGAAAAGGAAAAAAACACTTTGCTTAGAGCACGTTATCTTAGTCTTGCAGAGTTGTGAGTATGTTTTGGATCATCGAGAGAACTGCTCTGTGAAACATTGGAGGAATTCTCTCTTCTCGTGAAGTGAAAGTGAAATTAAAAGCAGAAGTGGGTGGATACTTTGATACTGGATATACAAAGCTTATTTGTTTTCACTGCAACATTCCTGAAGCAGTTGGATAGGTGTTAAGGCTCTTCGCTCTGTCCCAGCACATTAAAGGTAAGATGTTTCTATTCTGTCAGTGTTAAGGTAGATTTTGCCGATGCTTCTAAAACTGATCAGTTTGATGACTAACTACAGAAAATATGAGTTTTGTGAGGAAGAAAAGCTTGGAGTTTTACAAAAAGTATACTGTGGCTTTTGAGATAGCTTAGACCAGGGATGTCAAACTCTGGCCCCCCTGCTAATTATATTTGGTCTGCGATTTAATATCAAATTCATATTTTAGCTGGCCCGCCGTGTAACGCATGCACCGCTAATACTACAAATCCCAGAATGCTCTGCTAGTGCCTTGGCGTGTCAAGACCCGCAAGCATCCCCTCCTCTGTTTTCATTCATTCGCGACTTCATGCTACCGGTCACCTGGGGCAGATGTCAGACACCCCTCCCAAAAAATGGCCAAACGGGACATTTCCCGGTGGCCTGGCCGCTGAACTGGCCCGCTCGGCGGACAATAAATCATATTGTCAATGTTTTCTCATGTACTTGAGCTCTCCCTGGCTCTCCTGTAGTTTGTGCCTGGGTATCAGCCAATATTCACTCAGTTTGAATGGAAAAACGTACTGCTGATCGACAAAGTAACAGAGCAGACACACACAGCCCGTATGATACATGGAGGGAGGAGCAGAGAGAGGTGTGTGTGTGTGTGTGTGTGTGAGGGGAAAAAGGCAAGAGCATAAACTATTTTGCAACTAAAACACCCAAATAAGGTAGATAATTAAGTATTAATATTAAAATGGTGAAACACAAAATGACCTATAGATATCTAAATATACTAATATACTACAATATAAACCAAAGGCTTAAAATACACCCAGCAATCGTTGTTGTATGCTTCCTTCATAGTTTGAGACCCCTGTTTTAGATTCATCCTTTTATAAGTTTCAGCTTGAACTGTGTTTTGTTGTTGGCATTGAATCGGGGATAAAAACACTTTAAAGATCTATGTGTGAACTTATAATGTAACAAAAAACATTATTACATTATTTAAAGCAATAACAAAATTATTTTGTTAAACGTGAGCTCTGATTATTGCTTTCCTTTTGCAGCAATGGGAAATTATTTCTTCAAACCTGCTCCGCCACCATCACGTAAGATTACTGATTTACCTTTCATTCACTTGTTGTTCAATAAAGTCAACTTTATTTCTTTAACACTTGTCTTGTACTTCAGTTTCAGAACCGTGGAGAGAAATAAACTGGGGGTAAGTGGTTTTAAATCAAATTTCACAGAAAACTGAAAAGGCACAAATGTTTTCCTCTTTTAGTAATATCCCAATTAACTTCCCAATTGATGATGATGATTAATATTGTTATTGTTATTTATCTTTTTAATGTTTCCTTTCCTGAACAGGGAAAGACAGAGTGCCTTGAAGTCTGTTCAGGACTACAAACCTCGTATTAAAGGCCAGCATCTCCGGATTCTTCTTCATGGACCAGTGGGGGCTGGAAAGTCCAGTTTCATCAACTCTGTTATCAGTGTCCTAGAAGTGAAAATGCGCACACTGGCTGTGACCGAAAGCACAAGTACTGACTGTTGCACCAAAAAGGTATGCAGAATATTTGAATGTGATACAGTGAATTGGAATTTCAAAATATAGCAAAGCTGTAAGTAACTATTCATTCAGGCTTTGAGCCTAAACCTGATTGGACCCACCGAGAAACTGCAGACAGGTCGGGTTCTAACTGAATGAGATTTTTTTTTTTTACAATGTAGAATCTTATTTCATAAAGCATGAGTGAATTGGTTATTTATTGGTTTTGATAATAATTTGCACTATATTATATGCACAATGTAGTTCACATTAGTTCATAATAAACTATTTAACACTAGTACTGACGGGTAGGTAATAAAAACGACACGCTTTTAACCAACTTTTTAAACAGCTGATTTTTTTCTGTAACTTCTAGTGGTTTTCGGATTGCTTTGGGGTTTACTAGAAAATATGAACAACCTTATTAATGTTTGCAAAAAATGTTCTTTTGAAATTGATTATTCAAAGTTGACTCGTAATGTTAGCTAACAAGGCAGCTCTTTTACTCTTTTATACATCCCATAGGCCCGTAAGTCTTTGACAAAGGATATAGTGCATTCTCTCTCATAGCTCTTCTGGCAAGCTTCTTCTGGATTTCTGGATTGAAGTTAATGTACCTCTCAGCAGAAGCAACAGTAGGAACATATACGTTAAATCAGACAGAGTGACCGTGATAACAGCATTTTCCTCCATGTGTTCACAGTACACAACCTACAAGATCCAAAAAGGAAGCCCAGACGCCTTTTACCCTTTAGTCCTCAATGACATGAGTGGTGTAAAGAACGGCACCCGCAGAAACAGAAAAATTCACGTGAAAGATGTCACTCGGTTGATGAAGGGACATGTGAAAGATGGTTACACGGTAAAAATTACTTTACTTTCAAAACTCTGACATTATTTAGTTTAAAGAAAAGCAGTAATGTAATTTCCAGCATATTAATCTTGGTAAAGTCAACCTTTTGACTAGATGTGACTTTGTTTTTCAGTTCAATCCTGAATGTAAGATATCGAAGGATGATCAACACTACAATACATCCCCAACTGTCAACGACAAAGTCCATGTTCTGGTTTCTGTTATTGATGCCAGCAAAGTATCTCTGATGAGTCATGAAGTTCTGGAGGTAATGCTGGACATCAGAGAAGAGGCCAAAGAACTGGGTGAGAGAAATCACCATGTTTTCTTCTTTTCAACATCTTAAAGTGATATTACACCCAAATTAAACCTCTGCTGTACGTTTATTTATTAGTTTCCATCCTCAGAGAGAACAGCCGCTGTGGCCGGTTGGATGAATGTCAAATGTAATGAGTTCACGTTAAAGTTTTCTGGTCTTCTGGCAGGAATCCCTCATGTGGCCATTCTCACCCAAATTGACCAGGCCTGTCCTGAAATCCAAAAAGATATAAAGAATGTCTACAGGAGCATAAAGCTACGTGAAAAGGTACATTATTATTATTTAATAATTAAGTTTGCACAGAGAGGGAAATGCATTTTAAAGAAATTCAGAAAACCATTAATAGTGACACCAGTGGCGTTAAATGAACTGCTGTCAGCGTCCTGTTGCTTGCACTGGATACGTAGTTCATGCACGAGCAAGCATCAGCCAAAAGTGACATCCACCAGACTGAATACTGTAAAATAAATTACTTTTTATATTTAGAATAACATTACTATCCGCAGTGTTGCTATATTTTATACCATTGACCCCATGCTACTAACTAGCTTGTCGTTTAAAAATCCCATTTACAAATATCTCTGATAATGTGTGAACCAATCTGTAAATGTAGACATGCATACTAATGGCTGATAAGTCTCAGTATCTGCTGTATTTTCTCCATTTATAAGCTATTTCTAAACGTTAGCTAGCCTCGCACATTGTTTACACTGTAGGGAAGTGGAGATGGAAGGATACGTAAAATGCTTCAGAATCTTACACGTGGAACTTTTTATAACTGTGAAAACATTTTCAGTATATATTGATTGATTTGACTATAATTTCTGAACTGAGATGTTGTGATTTTTAAACATAGATGGAGCAGTTCAGTGTAAATAGTGGAATTCCGCTGAACTCCATCTTCCCTGTGAAGAACTACCATGATGAAATCGACTTAAACGGTGACGTTGACTCACTGATCCTGAGCGCCCTGAGAAGTATCATCAACATCGGAGAAGACTTCCTGAATCGTAAAAATACATAATGTTCAGATAGATGATGTACAATGTCCAAAAACTATTATGTGGCATTCAACACAGGAACTCAAATGTTTAATATTTACTTGCTGCATTGAACTCATGTTATTAATAAGCAGTGATTTTTAAGGTGGAGCTACTTTATTCAGTGTTTTTAGCGGTTTTAATCAGCAGGTTTTTTGTTTTGGAGAGGAAGACCTCTGTAGATAATTCAACAATGGTGGTGAAAACAGATATCATTAAACTTTAAATCTTGTTATTTAGTTGATGTGAGCAGCGTCCTAGTCACAAAAAAAATTTGTAATGTTTAGGAAGATTTTTTTGGCAGAAATAAAAAGATATATTAATATGAATGGTTGTTTTTCTCACCTTTTTACAATGAGCCTTTTTAATCTACAAAAAAGATGCCACAGGTCGCCTTCCACAGAGGCTGCCATGTCACAGTCATGTTTCTCGCACCCACCATAGTTTCACCATCACGCTTGAAAGGGGAGGGTGAAGCGAGGGAATTGTAATCTGCAACTACATTGTTATATGCCAATAAATGCCACACTGGTCCTTTTTAAATAAAATAAAGTGCGAAAGTGCTTAGAGGAAATGTGTCCCACTATCATAGTCTGCAGTAATGTTTGGGTTTTCAATGAGAGAACTGGCCTGGTGGAAGTTTGTTCTGTGGTATACAGGAACTTGGGGGACTTCTGTGAAAGTGAAAGTGAAACTAAAAGCAGGAGTGGGAGGGTCTGGATATAAATAGCCTTTTTCACTGCGACATTACATCATTCAGCTTAAGGCTCGTTGTCTCAGCACATCAAAGGTAAGATGTTTATGTTATTTGAGTTTTATGGTTGATTTTGCAGATGTTTTTGGTTATCAGTAAGAAATATGATTATTGTACAGAAGCATTTAATTATCCTGTTGAGTTTCAGTCTTCTTGTTACAGCATATTGAATCATGGATAAAAACACTTAATATTAGTTATTATGGTAAACTTGCAGTTATTTATGGCAAAAACTAAATCCTTTCTTTACACATGAGCTCAGAGTAAATGTTTTTCTTTGCAGAGATGGGATCACAGACCTCCAAATGTGGTGCCCCATCATCACGTAAGTGATTATTACTTAAAAACCTTCACCTTTTATTCACACATTGTACAATATCAACATTACTTCCTTAACACTTGTCTGATTTCTCAATTCATCATAAATGGCGAGTACACAAATGATCCTGTGAGTAGTGTGAGGCGAATATTGACCCTTTAATCAGTCTTACAACGGTGGTATGAGCCTAAAATAAACACATTTTAATGTGATTTCATGTCAATAAACTGATCAAAATGAAGCCAAAATAACGACATCGTGATAGTGCTTTTTAAAAAGTCTGAATTTATGCTTTGTCTGGTCTGAGTTTGGATTGATCAGCACCATGGTAACTTAGTTCTTAGTGAAGTATCTCCCTCCCTCCCTCTGTATAAATATGAAATGGTATCATCGAGCTCTGGGTGCACACAGACGGTGGGTGGGGCACCTCCATGGCTCGCAGCAGACAGGTTGAGAAAAGAGGGTGAAAATAAAACCACTTTTTAATCCCAAAATTCTGAGCTCTCCTCTTGCCAGTTAACGTCTCCAGAGCAGAATCCAGTGTGACTGCGGGTGTTTATTCCTCCAGAAGCTCCGGCTCTTTTCTGCAAAGCTCCCCGGGCTCCAGCAGCTGTCTGGGCAGCAGCTGCTCTGTCTCTCCATCAGTGTGACCACATACGATTATCTCAGTACTGATTAGAGCTTTGATTCTCTGCACAAACCTGACTGATTTGTTATTTATTAGTTTTTACTGTAATTTGCTCTGTATTATAGTTTACTTTTGTACCAATAGCTCATCAGATTTATTATTGTTTTGTGATGTGACTGCAGCAGTGGCAGCTCCACTGGCTGCAATAACGCACCAATACCACTCAGTCTTATAGAGAAATGAGCCAACTTATCAGTTGATTTATTACCTCAGTAAACAGTTTCCTAATGTGTTAATGGTCTCAGTCTCTAGTTTCATTCTTCTTCTATACAGCTCTATGTTAATTTAGTAAATGGTCCCATTTAGAGTAAAATAGACCTAAAAGCAGGGTATGCTTTAGGGCGGGGCTACCTTGTGATTGACAGCTCATTCTCAGTGAGTCTGTCCAGCTCAACGCACCAAACTCAGATCAAACTGTCAAACAGTGCTGATCAGATATGGATCCAGATTATGTTACTGCGTTGACTATTCTCTCCTCAAATCTGTTCACTAACAGATTTTACAGTTTATCTGGAATAATATGAGTTGAAACTTTGAAGCCAATGAGAGGAGCTCGACTCAAAGTACGTCACGTCCACTGGCTGTGACAAACTATAATGGCAAAGGTTCAAAGCGTTTCTTCACAAACTGATGGGTGATGTCACGATAGGTTCAGACTTGGTCTCGCCAACATGATTTACAGAGCACCATCAAATCTTAAATCAAAAGTCTGGAAGACATTTGGATTCTATGAGAAGGAAAGTTAGACAAAAGTCTGTCCATTTGTAAGATCTGTTGGACAGCGCTTAAAACCAGCGCTAGCACGATAGATCTTGTGTCATGGTGACATCTATACAGGCGACTAAGCAAAAATACACCCAAGACTCAGATATTAAACACTTAACACTGAGCCAGAACTTAACTCAAACTGGGCGAGGTCTCAGGTAATCACAGCAGAAAGTGTGTTTGTGCCCCAATCGGCAAACCCTTTCTGTTTTCCACGTCCTATATACCAAAAAGTCTAACAGTCACACCTGTTTAATCTCACTCATCGCTCAAATTTTCTGTACTTTGAATACATGTTGTTGTGTCACAGCAGGAAACTTATTCAAGTTGAATCCGACAGAATGAGCGTAATAGTGTTTTTTTCTCAACAGCACAAAACTCACAAGGTAATAAGGACAAGAGTAAATGGTGGCAAAAAAAACAACCTGAAAAAAATCAGTCGGGTGGAGGGAGGTCACAAGGTAAAAACATTGAACTTTTTAAACTCTGACATTATTTAGTTTAAAGAAAAGTAAAGTCATCCTTTGACTAGATGTGACTTTGTTTTCAGTTCAGTCCTGAATGTAAGTTATCAAAGGATGATCGATGCTCCAACGCAAACCCAACTGCCAACGACAAAGTGCATGTTCTCGTGTGTTATTGATGCCAACACATTGTCTCTGAAACAGGAAGTTCTGGAGGCAATGTGGGACATCAGGGAAGCGGCCAATGAACTGGGTGAGAGCAGTAATCACCATGTTTCTTTTCAACATCTTAAAGTGAAATTAGATTCTAATTTAAATCTCTGCTGTAGGTTCCTATTATATTAGTTTCCATCCCTACATAGAGACACATATAAATCAGTCCACAGGCAGCAGGGCAAGATTAGAAGTTATGCTACAACCCGTTCACAATAAAAAGTGATTAATACATAAGAATAATGTAAAATGCTTCAGAATCTTACATATAGAAACTTTACTGTACTTTACCTATACTGTCGAACATTTTCAGTATTTGATTTTGACTGTAATTTCTCAACTGAGATGTTGTGATTTTTCAACATAGATCTTCCATTTGAAGAACTCCCAGGAAGAAGAGCGACGTTGACCTGAGCACACTGAGAAACATCGACATCGGAGAAGACTTTGGCAATCTTAACAATGCTTGATGTTCAGATGTATGTGCATGAAGAACATTATCTGAATTTCGTGATGTACAATTTTACTAGTTTTTTGCAGGTTCCCCTGTCAGGTACACTACCCGGTGCGTAGTCTTATTGATCAGTCCACCAGTGTTTGTTTTAGTGAAGTTGGAAGTTATTTATTCCATGCTTTGAACAACCAGACTGTGATGTTACATGGTGTTAAAATAAATTAACTAAATGTTCAGTCTCCTGTTCAAATATATATTTAATTAATTCAATTAAAATCATAAACATGCTGTATGAAAAGAGACAAAGAAATCCTGGACTAACCCAGCTGTCCTGACCTGTTTATTTATTTTTGGTTGTTGTTACCCCAGTTGCTTCCATTGTTGTTGCCTTATGTCTCACATGTATTCATGACACAACACGACATGCACAAATAAATATATAAATAAATATAAATGTGCAACAATTAGTCAACTGTTGACTTTATCTAACGACTACTAGTCGACTGGGAAAGTATTTTCCAAGATAATACAGGTGCACAGTGCTCACTCCAAGTATATTAAAGTTATAACAGTTACCCCTCATACATGTGTCTACTAGCCTACCTATCTAATAGGAGACTTGAGTGTCGTTAAACACCCACAAACGGGACTGAGAGACCGACAGGACTTTTTGGGTCCCCTTTTGGACATGCTTTAAATCAACCAAAAATCGTGTGAAATGCGCTCTGGTGAACCTTTTACAATTTTTGCCAACAGGTGTGCAAGTGTTTAATCCATATTTGGCCATGGCTCTGCAGGCTGGAGCAAGGATTTCAACAACTCATTCACACACGTTGGTTTTTTGTTTTTTATTGATCCCACACTGGGGAAATTCACAAAAAGGAGTCAGAGGAAGTAATAAGTATTTTAAGAAAAATAAAAAACAACCAGGAAAAAATTATTAATAAAGTGGTCACTAAGATCCTTTCTTTTTAGTTTAAATTAATAAACTTGACATCAGACTTTGACTAGCCCTTTAAAGTGGCTCAGTCCCAATATACTCACTGACCACTTTTCACAAGCACTGGATGTCAATCAGTTTTTCAATAAACAAGCTCAGTTTGCAATTCTCAATAATTGTCTGTTAATTCTCAGTACATAAAGTCCCCATTTGTACTGTATAGAATGACAGGAGTCCACTGTTGGCCGGTATATAATGGCACAAGTTCCCACTTAAATAGCTTAGAATGACATTCACACTCCAGCATGGATGAATAAGAGAAACAAAAAAATATTTTTTGTGAAATGTCAAGTAAATTGTCTCTTGCAACATGACATTTTAATGTTATTTGTAACAAAACAATAAGGCTCAACTGATGTGGATTTCCTAACTAGTTAGTAGCATCAGATTGTATTAAAATGAGGGCTATCCAGAAGGCATGGCAGTAATAAGTAGTAAAGTTTAAAGTAATTTAAAAAGAAAAAATTGGATAAAATCAGGAATTAAATAAGCAGCAACATGATCCTTTCTTTTTAGTTTTATTTAATAATGTAATAATGTGTCCACTCTTGGGTGGTACATAATGACACAAGTTCCCACTTAGATAACATAGAACGACATTCACACTCCACTCAAGTGGCACCAGCAATGTTGACATTGTAGTTTTTTTAAATGTGGAGTGTATTGTGAAAACATAATGACAACATATTATGACACACAATAATATGTAAGTGAAGCAAAAAAAAACAACTTATTTTCGAACTATCTAAGGGACAATTCAGCTAGAGGATAGATTAACCCCACAAAGCCCACTGATTGGTGAAAATGGGTAGCTTCATTTACCTTATTACAGTCCAGATGGTTTCGGTTGGACTGAAGTCTGGACTATTTTAGATTGTGAGGTTCCAAACAAAAGTCAACATATAAAGCCCTGTTCATAGATCTGTATCATTTTGTGATTGTTCTGAGATGAGCTGCCAATAGCGTATTACCACTTCAACGCCAGTTAAAGCACTAACATACCAGTTAGACTTTACAGCTTAAGATACATTTCAGTTGACAATACTGATTCAATTCAACTGATTTTTATTTAGTTTTAAATCTTAACAGAAGTTATCTCAGGGCATTTCATATAAGGTAGGTTTAGACCATAATCATATAAAATAAAGGAGTTAATAAAAACTTCAAAAGTGGCCCATACTGAGTATCAGTGTGAACTTAATACAGCCTGTGTGCCTTTCACTGTGTGCAAACTCTCAGTTCCTCATCCTTCACCATATGACAACTCTCTAATATGCCTTCTATATTTACCAATAAATGTACAACTTCATGTGCCACAGATTGTAAATATTAGGGAAAAACAAATGACAGTTCAATGCAGGTAAGGAATCCAGTCCAACCAAAACCATCTGGACTATAATAAGGTAAATGAAGCTACACATTTTCACCAATGACTACAGTAGATGCTTGGGGTCTAACAGTGGGCTCTGTGGGATTAATCTATCACTTACATAGTGTGTGTCATGCTAGATGATGGGTTGTCATTATGTTTTCACAATATACTCCACATTTAAAAAAACTACAATAACATCATTGCTGGTGCCACTTTAATTCAAAATTAAAAACATCACTACAGATTATATTATATTTAATTTAGATTATTACTTTCTCCTAAGGATTTTGCTTATTTCTTTTTTATTCACCCATGCTGGAGTGTGAATGTTGTTCTATGCTATCTAAGTAGGAACTTGTGGGGACTTTTTAAGTACCTAGAATTAACAGACAATAATTGAGAAGAATTGCAAACTGAGCTTGTTTGTTGAAAAACTGATTGACATCCAGTGCTTGTGAAAAGTACACAGCAAGTATTTTGGGACTGAGACACTTTAAAGGGCTAGTCAAAGTCTGATGTGAAGGAAAAAAAAGGATCATGTTGCT
>NW_026136708.1:25401615-25549115 GCF_905237075.1 Dicentrarchus labrax
GCTAATTTAATTCCTGATTTTATCCGGGGTTTTTTTTCTTTTAGATTACTTCAAACTACTACTTATTACTGCCCTGCCCTCTGGATAGCCCTTCATTTTAATCAAATCTGATGCTGCAAACTCGTTAGGAAATCCAAATCTGTTGAACCTTATTGTTTTGTTACAAATAACATTAAAATATTATGTTGCAAGAGACAATTTACTGACATTTTTTCACAAAAAATATTATTGATTTTTTTGTTTCTCTTATTCATCCATGCTGGAGTGTGAATGTTGTTCTATGCTATCTAAGTGGGAACTTGTGTCATTATGTACCAGCCAACAGTGGACTCCTGTCATTCTATACAGTACAAGTGGGGACTTTTTTATGTAGTGAGAATTAACAGACAAACTGAGCTTGTTTTTTTTTGTTTCTTTCTTTCTTTTATTGTTATTTTTCTTTATTTAGATGACTGTAATCTGTGTCACAGCCGAACAGCCACAACATGGCAGTCCATGCATGATTCAAAACCTGCCCAAGATTGGGAAATGTTTGTTATCAAGGGAAAAAACGTTCAAATTTAAATTGGTGCACTATTGTAATAATATATAATTTCTGTAATTAAAGCCTTTTATAAAGTAATGTTGTTGCTAGCACTGCATTCCTTAATATCAGTGCATGTGGCCAAGGTACTTCTTAATTGCAGGTATGTCAATATTTATTCTCAAAAAGTGGCCATGATTATTTTTGTAATGTATTTTTGTAATATGTTTCGCAGATCAGCTCAACGCACCAAACTCAGATCAAACTGTCAAACTAGGCAGTGCTGATCAGATATGGATCCAGATTCTTTTACTGCGTTGACTATTTCTCTCCTCACTTCTGTTCACAAACAAATTTTACGGTTTATCTGGAATACCAGATCCTGTGTGAGCAGGTGAGCCGCCATTGATTCCTGCTACGGATGAGTTGAAACTTTGAAGCCAATGAGAGGAGCCCGACTCAAAGTACGCCACGTCCACTGGCTGTGACAAGCTATAATGGCAACGGTTCAAAGTGGTTCTCCACAAACTGATGGGTGATGTCACGATGGGTTCAGACTTGGTCTCGCCAACATGATTTACAGAGCATCATCAAATCTAAAATCAAAAGTCTGGAAGACATTTGGATTCTATGAGAAGGAAAGTTAGACAAAAGTCTGTCCATTTGTAAGATCTGTTGGACAGCGCTTAAAACCAGCGCTAGCACGATAGATCTTGTGTCATGGTGACATCTATACAGGCGACGAAGCAAGAATACACCCAAGACTCAGATATTAAACACTTAACACTGAGCCAGAACTTAACTCAAACTGGGCGAGGTCTCAGGTAATCACAGCAGAAAGTGTGTTTGTGCCCCAATCGGCAAACCCTTTCTGTTTTCCACGTCCTATATACCAAAAAGTCTAACAGTCACACCTGTTTAATCTCACTCATCGCTCAAGTTTTCTGTACTTTGAATACATGTTGTTGTGTCACAGCAGGAAACTTATGCAAGTTGAATCCGACAGAATGAGCGTAATAGTGTTTTTTTCTCAACAGCACAAAACTCACAAGGTAATAAGGACAAGAGTAAATGGTGGCAAAAAAAACAACCTGAAAAAAATCAGTCGGGTGGAGGGAGGTCACAAGGTAAAAACTTACTGAACTTTTTAAACTCTGACATTATTTAGTTTAAAGAAAAGTAAAGTCATCCTTTGACTAGATGTGACTTTGTTTTCAGTTCAGTCCTGAATGTAAGTTATCAAAGGATGATCGATGCTCCAACGCAAACCCAACTGCCAACGACAAAGTGCATGTTCTCGTGTGTTATTGATGCCAACACATTGTCTCTGAAACAGGAAGTTCTGGAGGCAATGTGGGACATCAGGGAAGCGGCCAATGAACTGGGTGAGAGCAGTAATCACCATGTTTCTTTTCAACATCTTAAAGTGAAATTAGACTCTAATTGAAATCTCTGCTGTAGGTTCATTATATTAGTTTCCATCCCTACATAGAGACACATATAAATCAGTCCGCAGGCAGCAGAGCAAGATTTGAAGTTATGCTACAACCCGTTCACAATAAAAAGTGATTAATACATAAGAATAATGTAAAATGCTTCAGAATCTTACATATAGAAACTTTACTGTACTTTACCTATACTGTCGAACATTTTCAGTATTTGATTTTGACTGTAATTTCTGAACTGAGATCTTGTGATTTTTAAACAGATCTTCCATTTGAAGAACTCCGAGGAAGAAGAGCGTCGTTGACCTGAGCAAACTGAGAAACATCGACATCGGAGAAGACTTCCTCAATCTTAACAATGCTTGATGTTCAGATATATGTGCATGAAGAACATTATCTGAATTTTGTGATGTACAACTTTACTAGTTTTTTGTGGGTTCCCCACCAGTTACCCTACCCGGTGCGTAGTCTAATTGATCAGTCTGCCAGTGTTTGTTTTAGTGAAGTTGGAAGTTATTTATTCCGTGCTTTGAACAACCAGACTGTGATGTTACACGGTGTTAACATAAATTAACCAAATGGTCAGTCTCCTGTTCAATTATATATTTAATTAATGCTGGGCTAACCCAGCTGTCCTGACCTGTTTATTTATTTTTGGCTGTCACCCCAGTTGCTGTCATTGTTGTTGCCTTGTCATGTCTCACATGTATTTCTGTCTTAATGTTAATCGCATATCTTGCATGAATAAATATATGAATAAATATAAATCTGCAACGATTAGTCAACTGTTGGTTTTATGTAACGACTACTAGTCGACTGGGAAAGTCTTAAGTATTTTCCAAGATAATACAGGTGCAGTGCTCACTCCAAGTATATTAAAGTTATAAATGTGTAGCTTCATTTACCTTATTATAGTCCAGATGGTTTTGGTTGGACTGGATTCCTTACCTGTATTGAACTGTCATTTGTTTTTCCCTAATATTTACTATCTGTGGCACATGAAGTTGTACATTTATGGGTGAATATAGAAGGCATATTAGAGGGTTGTCAAATGGTGCCGGATGAGGAACTGAGAGTTTGCATACAGTGAAAGGCACACAGGCTACATTATGGTCACACTGATACTCAGTATGGGCCACTTTAGAAGTCTTTATTTCCTCCTTCATTTTATAATGAGTATGGTCTAAACCTGCTCTATTTGAAATGCCCTGAGATAACTTCTGTTATGATTTGGAACTAAATAAAAATCAGTTGAATTGAATCAGTATTGTCAACTGAAATGTAGCTTAAGCTGTAAAGTCTAACTGGTATGTTAATGCTTTAAATGGGCATTGAAATGGTAATGAGCTATTGGCAGCTCATCTCAGAACCATCAAAAAATGGTACAGATCTATGAATAGAGCTTTATATGTTGACTTTTGTTTGGAACCTCACAATCTAAAATAGAAAGTTGGTCCACACTTTGACTGTATAGAATGAACAATCTGTTGAATGGTATGGAACGGCACTTAAGGGAAGACAGTAGCTCCGTGTGTAGGGATTTGGCTTGGGAACCGGAGGGTCGCCGTTTCAAGTCCCACAAACCACAATATGGAGTGTGGACTAGTAGCTGGAGAGGTGCCAGTTTCACCTCCTGTGCACTGCTGAGGTGCCCTTGAGCAAGGCAACCTAACCCCAAGAAACTGCTCATGGGGCACTGCTAACGTGGCAGCCCATCACTCCACCATCTCTCTCTCCCTGTTGCATGTGTAATGGGTTGGAAAACACCATATGTTAAGTTTTTGTTTAAACAGACATTCTAACACTTCAGTCTTTACATCAAGGTAGTACACTGTTACACCAGCAGGTGGTGCTCTAGCACTGCTGTGGATCCATTAGGGAGACTGTAGCTACAAGCTTTGCAAATGCGCAGCTCAGAAATTAACAAGCTCTGGCATGAGCAAGACACTAACTTTCGTCATCTCTCTATCAATCCACAGTTTATATATTGGCTAGACAGTGCTCCCTAGCCTGTGTAACCCTTGTTGCTGGTCCAGATTTCCCCTAGGTCTGGTGCCGGTAACACATGTCCACATCCACAGTGTGTGTGTGTGTGTGTGTGTGTGTGTGTGTGTGTGTGTGTGTGTGTGTGTAAGAAAGAGTGAAGACAATTTCCCCAATCCCCTATTGGGGAAATTGTCTTTTAAGTACATATCTTCTTTTCTTCTTCTTCATCTTAACCTGTTTAGTTGTCGTTTTATTACATTTCTGTAGTGTTTTGAATTCAGCTTAACTCTGCGTTCAATATATATAATATTCATAACACATGTTCCTAAAGCCACAATTAGAAAACAGTACCAAAATAATGCAGAATTACATTGAGAAAAAGTGTATTTAAAGTGCTACAAAGCCCACACACACAGTCCTAAACTCAACTGTCTGAGTGTACTGACACACATTAAGATCATAATTCATGTACAACAACTTCTTTACTTACTATCAATAAGTAGTAATTATTGAGTAAATGAGGAGTGGCCTTGACTTTTGTTTGGAACCTCGCATTCTAAAAACATAAAGTTGGTCCACACTGGGACTGTATAGAATGGTACAGAACGACACCTATTTAGTCTAAGGCTAAACTGAGAGTTTCTCACTGTCTCATCTTACAACTGTCTGAGTGCACACATTTCTGGTTTCAAAAATATGCTTAAAAAGGAATTTATGCCAGTTTGCAAAGCATATTTACAATAATTCCTCATCCCTTAGTGAAACAATGAAATCCCTGGGCTTTTCTGTTCATCCTGTATTTGTTGGTCACATACGCACAGACATGAACATCAGAATCACAGACAATTTAGTCTGTCAGTTTGTCTGTGTTACAAAATTCTGCATCTACATCTGAGTCACTCTTTAAATAGATCCTCTCCTTCTGAATCTGAAGTGTCTTCCAACATACTTAAGCAGGAATTCTCCTGGCTCAGTGTTTTTGGTAGCAATTACCCCATAACCTGATAAACAGATAATGAAACTGACTACATTAATTCTATTTATTTACAAATTACATTATATCAAGTATGATACAAATTATTTAAATTTCCCATGACTTTATTTGCTGAGGGTTATATTAGAAACGGGGGAAACCTGGCTCTGTCCACAGTTATAAGCACACAGAACAATCATGGTTTTGATTTGTGTTGGTTTTTTTCCTTTTTTTTTAATCTGTATTTAGCCAACAAATATCAGAGTGGCACTGATCTTAGAATAATCAAATATATAAATCAAAGTATATTTATCACAATGTCAAACTATAGCCCTAACCTAGTTAACACAGAATACATGTAACCATGTCAATTCTTTATTATCTATGTACTATCTATGACTTAATTACATTTACACACAGGTTTTTAGGAAGTAATTTGTAAATTGTCTTGAGTTTATGATGTGGACCTAAACCATCAGCTCTACACTGAAGTAGTGAAGTGACCAGCACCCAGGTGCTTAACAGATTCTATCTTGTAAGGTTGTCTTCAGGTTAGCTGCCTTTTAGAAGTGAGTGACTTGGTGTGGGTGAGGGGTGTGAATCTGTTCCATACTATTGGTGAGTTTGTTTTGTCCACCCGCCTCGATCTCCGAGTCGGTTTCCTGAGTTATGAACCGGAAGTTGCAAATAGAAAGCTCCCGAGGACGTATAAAACGACTCTTGAAGTCTGAGCTCAGAGGACCCCGAGTTCAGTTACCAAGATGGCTACTCCGAGCATCGCACATAGTAAACATTGTGGTTTTCTACTATTTTAAGCACTTTTGTCTTTGTTGTAACCAAATGAAGAAGTCGTACACATAGCACTGTATACTGTTACCTATAGGCATGTCGCTACAGTCTTATTATGTGTTAAATACCGCCCAATTAGTTATTTTGTAGCTTGTGCAGCTGAAATTGGCTAGAGACGCTCCATGTTGCTATGACAACAATGCCGAGTCTTGAGCAGAAAGCAGAGCAGTAGCCTAACGTTAACGTCAACGTTAATCAGAATGGAGTATTCAGATATCAAACTGTGAAATATAATCGTGTAATATGTAATTAACATGTGAAATCCGCGGTGGGTGCACCGTAAACCAGATAATCACTATAAACGTTACAAAACGTTCAAACTGCCTATTGCAACCAAGCTCATAGTGTTGTGTGCCAAACAGAACGCCAAACAGAACGCAAAAACCCACGGTTACTCGTTTTCCAACATGGAAGTGACGTCGCTCTCGAGCTGCAAGTCGCGATTACAAGACAAAACGAACGCGGCATATCTCTTTTGCTCCTTGTTGGTCTGCAGCTTGGGACAGGGTGTCTGGGTAGCTGACGACAGTTGTTAAGCCCTTTCACATTGGGCTTCAGGGTTGTTAACTTATTAGTTAGTTCACTTAGTTGCTAGCTCATGGTGGGAATTGTTCTCTCTGTAAATGCCATAAGGAGTACAGTGTAGTTCTGCTCTTTGAGATAACCTCTGGTAGAATTTGACACTATATAAATAAATTGCAATTTAGTTGTATTGAAAAAATTGTCAAAGGCAAGATGTTATATCTAATTTAGACTGACTGAGACATTGGTATTCTCCTGTCCTGGGTTGAACAAGTGCTACACACTGCTGGCCTTTGGTGACGCATCTTCTCCGGAGTGTTGGGGAAGATACTGAAACTGTAAAGAGTGGAGCTCAAACCATAAAATAAACTTTTGTTGAAAACGGCATACTACACTAGTTACACAAAATTCCACATCAAGAAACATCTACTTAGTAGTGGCATAACACCATAAATAAGTAATTGAGTATACCACAAAAAAAGTTGGAGTTGGGTAAACTTACTTAAAATGTAACTAAATTATTTAAAAACAGGATAGTGTATAACATGCCTCTTTGGAGCAGCAGAGCTTTCTGTCGGTGGCTTTGTATGTCAGACTAATTAACTCTACCTGTAGTAGG
Organism: Dicentrarchus labrax; assembly: GCF_905237075.1. NCBI lineage: Eukaryota > Metazoa > Chordata > Actinopteri > Moronidae > Dicentrarchus > Dicentrarchus labrax. Next base: position 25,408,533 of record NW_026136708.1, read on the forward strand.
AATTAGACAGAATGAAGCAGAGAGTGAAGGAGACTGACTCCAGACCAAGTCTTACTCAGTTGAGCTATCCAGAGCCTGCCCTCTGTTCAGAGAGGTTGGCTACCAGTCTGGTTCTTTCTGTGCTCTATACTGTCAAAATAGCTCAATAAGAGAACAAACTGCAGGAAATAAATAACATTAAACATAGTAAATTCTACTCTGGGTAGGGAGTGAGTCCTTACCCCAAGTGAAGGAGTTCAAGTACCTTGGGATTTTGTTCACGAGTGAGGGTAGAATGGAGCAGGAGATTGGCCGGAGAATTGGGGCAGCAGGGGCAGTATTGCGGTCCCTTTATTGAACAGTTGTCACCAAAAGAGAGTTGAGCCGAAAGGCGAAGCTCTCGATCTACCGGTCGATCTTTGTTCCTACCCTCACCTATGGTCATGAGAGATGGGTCATGACCGAAAGAACGAGATCGCGGGTACAACTGGCCGAAATGGGTTTCCTCAGATGGGGGGCCGGCGTCTCCCTTAGGGATAGGGTGAGAAGCTCGGACATCCACGAGGGACTCGGAGTAGAGCCGCTTCTTCTTTGCGTAGACAGGAGCCAGCTGAGATGGTTCCGGCATCTGGTGAGGATGCCTCCAGGGCGCCTCCCGTGGGAGGTGTTCCTGACATGTTCAGCTGGGAGGAGGCCACGGGGCAGACCGAGGACCAATTGGAGAGATTATATCTCAACACTGGCCTGGGAACGCCTCGGGATCCCCCGTCAGAGTTGGCCGATGTGGCCAGGGAAAGGGAAGTTTGGGGTCCTCTGCTGGACTTGCTATCCCTGCGACCCAATCACCGTTAAGCGGATGAAGATGAATGAATGAATGAATGAACGAATGAATAGTACTAACATATTTTGATGAAGAAGATGAAGAAAATCACTAAATGCATTTATAGAAGTACTTAAGCTTAAATAATTTGTTCAAGTACTGGTTTTAAAAAAATGTTTTTCATCACTGTTTCATTTGGTCCACTGAGGTGTTGCATGTTTTGACTCAAATAGAATTGTTGTGCCCATAATAAAAACTTAAATACAGAGATACAGTAGTATTTTGTTTAAATACCCTTTTTTAATGTCCACCATATATTCAGATTTTAGATTAAAATCTTATTTTGAATGAATTTGTACGTACTCTGTGCTACCCAGTAAGACTTCTGTTATAGGAAAAGTGACTGGATAGCTTTTTTTAAGATGTCATTTACATGTTACATGATACATGTTACTAGCACCTTTATTGAAGTAAATGCATTTCTAAAGGAGGCTGACTGTTTAAGTGTGTTTATCTCTCTATTAAATGGTTATTCGCCTTTCTGTAATTAGGAGACACAACCAATTGCAACAAAACTTAGTTAAATTAATTGTGAAAACTAAAACCTAAACTATAGATCTACTGATCTGATCCAATGTCAGCTTGTTAAGCATTCCCACATCCTGGCCTCACCTCAGGTCTCACTGTGACTGACACTTTCACCTGAAGCCCCTCTGCATAGATGTAGATGTAAATTAAGTGTGGGATAGGGAAGTAGCCTTATCTTCACACCTCTCTTAGTTTTTTGTGCTCACACACAAATGCAAAAACCCTCAGTATTTGGATGGATCATTTATTTCAAAATTCTAATTTCAAAAGAGATGGCAGTTTGATTTTTTACGTGGCTACTCACAAGCCTAACTCTTACAAACAAAAGACATTATGTAATCATGTATGTTTGAATGTAAGATTTTGAAGGAATGCCGTTGACATCCCCAACTGTCAACGGCAAGGTCCATGTTCTCGTGTCTGTTATTGATGCCAACACAGTATCTCTGATGAAGCCCAAAGTTCTGGATGCAATGCGGGACATCAGAGATGAGGCCAGTGAACTGGGTGAGAGCAGTAATCACCATGTTTTCTTCTTTTCAACATCTTAAAGTGAAATTACACCCAAATGAAACCTCTGCTGTAAGTTTATTTATTAGTTTCCATCCTCAGAGAGAACAGCTGTTGTGGTCAGTTTGGATAAATGTCAAATGTAATGAGTTCACGTTAAAGGTTTTTGTTCTTCTGGCAGCAATCCCCCAAGTGGCCATTCTCACCAAAATTGACGAGGCCTGTCCTGAAATCCAAAAAGATATAAAGAATGTCTACAAGAGCATAATGCTACATGAAAAGGTATATTATTATTAATCATTACTTGAGTTTGCACAGAGAGGGAAATAGATATAAAGGTTCAATAAGTAACTTTCAGAAAACCATTAATAGTGACACCGGTGATGTTAAATTAACTGCAGTCAGTTTAGTCCAAGGCTAAAGCGTCACTTTTAGCCGATGGGAAACGCTGGGAAATAAATTACAAGCACATTTAGAATAACGTTTTCTTTTTCCCCAACTCTTAATCCTTCCCGTGAGCCAGTCTATATGCGGGTTGCGTTAAGTTAGAATTCAATTCAAGAATTCAAAAATGTAAAAGGTGCACACTGTTGACACTGTAGGGAAGCCGAGATGAAGGCACTTGGGAGCATAAACGTCACATCCTTTGGATTATCGGGGAATATCCAACCCTCATCCCTACATAGAAACACATATTAATCAGTCCACAGGCAGCAGAGAACGTTGGGAAGGTCTCATTATTTAAGTTATGTTACAACCCGTTCACACATTGGCAGTAAAAAGTGATAAAAAAGAATCTTTATTAGTATATATTTATTGATTTAACTACAATTCCTGAACTGAGATTTTGTGATTTTTAAACATAGATGAAGGAGTTCAGTGCAAACAGTGGAATTCCGATAAACTCCATCTTCGCTGTGAAGAACTACCATGAAGAAATCGACTTAAACAGTGACGCTGACTCACTGATCCTGAGCGCCCTGAGACACATCAACACCGGAGAAGACTTCCTGAATCCTAACGATGCATAATGTTCTGATAGACATGTTTGAAGAACAGCTGAATTTAATGGTGAATAAAAACTATAATGTGACATCAATATGAGAACTGGTTGCAGTGATAGATGGGATTGTTTGTAGATTGTGGTTGACTGGGAAAATCATATTTCCCAAGATAATACAGGTGTACATTGCTCACTCCAAGTACATTAAAGTTATTAAAATCAGTCCAGTGAATAAAATACCTGTGTCGAAGCTGTTCCTTAATGGGTTGTTGTTGCTGTTTTTTACACAAAGTATAAAATCACAAACCCTCTCTGAAATATTTTTGTTATTTTTATCAATTCATTTTTGTTACTTCTAATATAAATATACAAGTGTGTGTCTGGACACCAAACTACCAACCATGTGCTGACAACACACTGACTCACTCTGAGTCCTGAATTATAAAAATAGAGCTTTTCATGTTCTTAATCAATCAAATGGAATCAATATGAGAGCACCAGTAGTCTCGGTTCAATCAATGTGAGAGTTACAATACGATACACAGCAAACAGATCTTTGATTCACTAGCAAACATTTTAAATTCAGAGATTGAAAGGCTCTTATTTATTTATTATTCAGTGGCTGCTGAAAATGTCCATCTACAGCCAGTAGTAAACCATAATGATTCTTATATTCAGGTGATTATGCACTAATGAAAACATACTTGTGAATATTATATGATTAGAATATTGAACATCATCAATTCCTGCCAATAGATCCTTCTAAATGTTACAGACCTTTAAGATTAGTGCTGCTGTCTTTCACAATAAACATGACACACATAAAGGAGAATAAAAACTGTCTCACTGAGGCTGTCTGAGGTTTAATTAAAGACTTTTGAGCCTGAGAAGAAGAAAGGGTTCTCTGTGATCTGATGAGACTGAGGAACTGAGACTGAAGATGTGATCTTAAGTCAAATATTTGATCAAAGTAAAAGTCAAAATTGGATTGGAAGAAACCTTGAATATGCTAACTATTATAGTTAATATTATGCTAACTACTTTTTTTAACTGCTTTATTCATTGTTGTTTTTTTTTTTAATTGGGCAATGGTGGTGAAATCATACGTCATTAAACTTAAATCTTGTTATTTGTTTATGTGAGCGGCCCTCTAGTGGCAGAAAGAACCCTGCGCTGAGAGGAAATGTGTTCCAACTATCATACAGTCTGCAGTAATGATGACGTTTGAGTTTTCAATGAGAGAACTGGCCTGTTGGAAGTGGAAGTTTGTTCTGTGGTTTTCAGGAACTTGGGGGACTTATGTGAAAGTGAAAGTAAAACCAGGAGTGGGGGGTCTGGATATAAACCGCATTTTTCACTGCAATGTCACATCATTCAGCTTAAGGCTCTTTGTCTCAGCACATCAAAGGTAAGATGTTTCTGTTACTTTAGCTTTATGGTTGATTTTGCTGATGCTTCTGAAACTGTGATCAGTGAAATTAGTAACTACCAGAAAATAGGATTATTAAACTTTTTTTATGACTAAAATATATATATTTTAAGTGTACTCTATAAACGCTGGTCAGCTGATGTGTTTATTTTACTGTTAATACTGTTTTAACAGTTTAACTGTTCTGTTGCTACAAGATATTGAATCAGGGATAAAAACACTTAGTTATTATTTTTAACTTGCAATGTAATGCAAAAACATTATTACATTAAGGCAAAATTATTTCTTTATACATAAAAACCTTCTCTGCCACCATCACGTAAGATCACTTAAAAACTGATTCACTTTTATTCAAATGTCGTACAATAACGTCAACATTATTTCTTTAAATATGAGCTCTGATTATTGCTTTCATTTTGCAGCAATGGGAAAAGAGAACTCCAAACGTAAGATTTACCTTTTATTCACTTGTTGTACAATAATGTCAACTTTATTTCTTTAACACTTGTCTTGTACTTCAGTTCTTAATAAACCGTGGAGGGAAATAAACTGGGGGTGAGTATTTTTAAACATATTTCACAGAAAACTGAAAAAGCACAGAATATATTTTCCTCTTTTATGAACATCCCAATTACAGCCCTTGTGTGTTGTTGTTGTTGTTGTTGTTGTTACTATTATTATTATTATTATTATTATTATTATGTTGTAATGTTTTCAGAGAAAGACAGAGGGTACTGCAGTCTGTTCAGGACTACAAACCTCATATTGAAGGCCTGCAGCTCCGGATTCTTCTTCATGGGCTAGTTGGAACTGGAAAGTCCAGTTTCATCAACTCTGTTAGAAGTGTCCTAGAAGGGAAAATGTGCATACTGGCTGCAGCCGAAAACGCACATCATGGCTGTTTCACCAAAAAGGTATGCAGAATATTTAATTGTGGTAATATAGTCAGTAGGAAGTCATCTAGATTTTTGTTCTTGAAAATGTAGCAAAGCTGTAAGTAAGTGTTAATGGTTCTAATCCTCAACCCCAAATTTCACCGGGCACAGCCACAGCTACCAGAAGTGTCTCTCCGCTCCGCTCTCCGTAGAATACCCCACTGGTTTATCTTTGACAGAAGCTGCAACCCACTCGCACAGAGCAGATCGCACTGGCAGGAAGGAACAACAGGGTGAATCTGGTCAATTTTCAAACTAAAATACTGCGCGCAGACCACCAGAAGTCAGTCCGTTAGAGGCAGGTTAGAAGAGATTTAAAGCAGAGAAACACATTTTTTTGCATTATTTCTATGGACGAAATACACAAGTAAACAACGTTGGGCACAATCTGAAGAACCTCCTTCACAAAGGATACACCTGTGCATTCTCACTCATAGCTCCTGCGGCAAGCTTCTTCTGGATTTCTGGATTGAAGTTAATGTACCTCTGAGCAGAAGCAACAGCAGGAACATATAAGTTGAATCGTACAGAATTAGTGTAATAACTGCATTTTCCTCCATGTGTTCACAGTACACAACCTACAAGATCCAAAAAGGAAGTCCAGACGTCTTTTACCCTTTAGTCCTCAATGAAATGATTGGTCTAAAAAACGGCACCCCCAGAAACAGAAAAATCCACGTGAAAGATGTCACGCAGTTGATGAAGGGAGGTGTGAAAGACGATTACATGGTAAAAATTACTGCACTTTTCAAAACTCTGACATTATTTAGTTTAAAGAAAAGCAGTAATGTAATTTCCTGTATATTAATCTTGGTAAAGTCAAAAGTTGACTAGATTTTACTTTGTTTTTCAGTTCAATCCTGAATGTAAGATATCGAAGGACGATCAATACTACAACGCTTCCCCAACTGTCAACGACAAAGTCCATGTTCTGGTGTCTGTTATTGATGCCAACACAGTATCTCTGATGAAGCCCCAAGTTCTGGAGGTAATGCTGGACATCAGAAAAGAGGCCAAAGAACTGGGTGAGAGAAGAAATCACCATGTTTTCTTCTTTTCAACATCTTAAAGTGATATTACACCTAAATTAAACCTCTGCTATAGGTTTATTTATTAGTTTCCATCCTCAGAGAGAACAGCTGTTGTGGTCAGTTTGGATAAATGCCAAATGTAATGAGTTCACATTAAAGTTTTTTGTTCTTCTGGCAGGAATCCCTCAAGTGGCCATTCTCACCAAAATTGACAAGGTCTGTCCTGAAATCAAAAAAGATATAAAGAATGTCTACAGGAGCATAAAGCTACATGAAAAGGTATATTATTATTAACCATTACTTGAGTTTGCACAGAGAGGGAAATAGATATAAAGGTTCAATAAGTAACTTTCAGAAAACCATTAATAGTGACACTAGTGATGTAAAATTAACTGCAGTCAGCGTCCTGTTGCTCACACTCCGCACACAGTCTGAGACTAAGGCATCACTTTTAGCCGATGGGAAATGCTGGGAAATAAATTACTAGCACATTTACAATAACATTTTCTTTTTCCCCAACTCTTAATACTTCCTCTGAGCCAGTCTATATGCGGGTTGCATTAAGTTAGCCAAGGTAACCCCAGAATCAAAGAATGTTGCAAGAATTCAAAAAGGTAAAAGGTGCACACTGTTGACACTGTAGGGAAGCTGAGATGAAGGCACTTGAGAGCATAAACGTCACATCCTTTGGATTATCTGGGAATATCCAACCCTCATCCCTACATAGAAACACATATTAATCAGTCCACAGGCAGCAGAGAACGTTGGGAAGGTCTCATTATTCAAGTTATGTTACAACCCGTTCACACATTGGCAGTAAGACGTGATAAAAAGAATCTTACATATGTAATACTATCAAAACATTTTCAGTATATATTGATTGATTTGACTATTTTTTTAACTGAGATGTTGTGATTTTTAAACATAGATGAAGGAGTTCAGTGCAAACAGTGGAATTCCGATGGACAACATCTTCGCTGTGAAAAACTACCATGAAGAAATCAACTTAAACAGTGACGCTGACTCACTGATCCTGAGCGCCCTGAGACACATCATCAGCACCGGAGAAGACTTCCTGAATCGTAACAATGCATAATGTTCTGATAGACGTGCTTGAAGAACAGCTGAATTTAATGGTGAATAAAAACTATAATGCGACCTCAATATGAGAACTGGTTGCAGTGATAAATGGGATTGTTTGTAGATTGTGGTTGACTGGGAAAATCTTATTTTCCAAGATAATACAGGTGCACATTGTTCACTCCAAGTACATTAAAGTTATTAAAATCAGTCCAGTGAATCTGTATTGCATTAGGAATAAAATGCCTGTGTCGAAGCTGTTCCTTAATAAGTTGTTGTTGTTTTTTTGAAAATATAAAATCACAAACCCTCTCTGAAATCTAACCCCTCATACAAGTGTGTGTCTGGACACCAAACTACCAACTATGTGCTGACAACACACTGACTCACACTCTGAGTCCTGAATTATAAGAATTGATTAAATCTCTATGAAATGGAATTATTATGAGAGATATGAGAGCACCAGTCGCCTCGGTTCAATCAATGCGAGAGTTACAATAGGATACACAGCAAACAGATCTTTGAATCACTAGCAAACATTTTGAAAGGTTCTTATTTATTATTCAGTGGCTGCTGAAAATGTCCATCTACAGCCAGTAGTAAACCATAATGATTCTTATTTTCAGGTTATTATACACTAATGAAAACATACTTATGAATATTATTTATTACGTGATATATATTATCAATTTCTGCCAATAGATCCTCCTAAATGTTACAGACCAAACATGAAGCAAAATAAAAACTATGTCTCACTGAGGCTGTCTGAGGTTTTCTGAAAGATTTTTGAGCCTGAGAACAAGAAAAAGTGCTCTGATTAGAATGAGGAACTAAGACTGGAGACGTGATTTTAAGTCACTTATTTGATCATAGTGAAAGTCAAAACAGGCCTGGAAGAATCCTTGAATATGCTAATACAATTTTTTCTCATTACTGGAAACAAAAATCCAAAGTCTCACATTTCTCCAGTGCAGGTTAGTTTTTATGATATTTATTGTGCTTATTGTTACAGTTTTTTCTCATTGTAAGTTTTTAATTGTAGTGCACAATAAATTAACTAAAATCGGATCATTGTAAACTTGAACTGACATAAGCCTGATGAAATTAAGTTTATTTTTAAAAGGCATTTTGTGTATTTTTTTGAAAGTTGATTTTACTTTCACATTTGGTATCTCAAATGGAGTGAATACTCCTTAATAACTTTTCCCTGTAGCATATTGAATCAACACTGTGATAATAATTTAATTTACTTTAAGGCAAAACTTTATATAAACATATATATGTCTTACTCTCCAGCCATCGGAGCAGTAAACCACAACTGCCTCAAGTGAGAAGAAAAGTATTTTAAAATTAAAAGACTGAATCAGTAAATTTGAAAATTAATTTGATTTAATTAATACTGTTATTTTATGGTTGTTGGGTTATTTTGGGCTTTATTCCTTAATTCTACCAGAAATCAGATAAAACTGATATGGGGTTTAGTTTAACTTTTGACTGAAATAAATGCTGTTTTGCTGTTGTTCAGAAAGTCACTGCTGCAGTAATTATGAGCCTTCAGTGTGATAGTGTGTTTAAAATATTATTTACTTTAAATCTTTAACTGTTTTATTCTTCAGCTATGGGAGCTCAACAGGCCAAATGTGAAAGACCTCAACGTAAGATTGTTCGGCTTTTAAACACATAGTTTCATAATAACTGAATGTTTTCATTATCTTTTGTCTAATCTAAACATGTATCATGTATTTGTCAGTTCTCAGCAAACCATGGAGGAAAATAAACTGGGGGTGAGTATGTCTGCACCTTCAATACAACCCTTTTCAACATCTTTCACATAGTAGCATGTATATTAGTAGCAAATTCACTCTTTATTAATCTTTATAACTCAAAATATGTGCCCCATTCTAAAGTGCCTAAAGTCTTGCTAATAAGTAAGAAATACCTTAAACTGTGATAATTAAAATATTTCAACTCAAGTTGGCCAGTTGGAGTTTGTATTTAGAGATATGGACACTATTAACAGTTGTAAATTTGTGTTTTGACCATAATATTATGTGTTATTAAGGGAGAATGAGTATTCTTGCCTCTCAAAGCCATGCTGAGCAATGCATAATGCATGTACAACAACCTTACAATACTTCCAGTCAATACTTATTATCACGTTACTGTGTATATAGTTTTATTTTATTCTGTTTTATTACATTTTATATTATTCTTTGAATTTCATTGTCTTTTTCTTTGTGTGTAGCATGTAGGAACTACAAATGTTAATTTTGTTAAACAACTTTGTGTTGTACAATGATACATTTCCTTGAATATGGTCATGCAGAATATAGCATTAATATGTGCTTTATGATGACTAAGAGCCAATAGGCCACTTACACCTATCAGCTATAACATTCTGAGCACCGACAGGTGAATAACACTGATTATCTGGTTATCAGGGCTCCTGTCAGTGGGGGGGATATATCAGGCAGCAAGTGAACATTTTGTCCTCAGAGTTGACGTGTTAGAACATTGTGATGGACGACTGGGTCAGAGCATCTCCAAACCTGCAGCTCTTGTGGGGTGTTCCTGTCTGCAGAGGTCTAAGGAAGGAAAAGAACCGGAGACAGGGTCATGGGTGACCAAGGCTCATTGATGCACATGGGGAGTGAAGGCTGGCCTGTGTGGTCTGATCCAACAGACGAGCTACTGTAGCTCAAACTGCTGAAACAGTTAATACTGGTTCTGATAAACTTCTCAGCTGTCTGACATCCAAGCATCAAACACAAAATAGAAACTGTAAAGAGATTAAGATTAAATGTAAAGTCTTTAATATAAAGTTTATTTTCTCTGAGCAGAGACAAACAGAGTGCCCTGAAGTATGTACAGGAGTACAAACCTCATATTGAAGGCCAGCAGCTCAGGATTCTGCTTCATGGGCCAGTTGGAGTCCAGTTTCATCAACTCTGTTAACAATGTCTTACAACAAAGGATGTGTAACCTGGCTTTTGTGGATAACACCAGTGGTGATTCTTTCACACAAAAGGTATGAAGAACATCATAATAGAAAATCACATAGGGTTCCACGAGAACAGCATCATAAAGACACAGACAGACATTGTATGATACACGAGACACCCACAAAACTATTCAGCAAGTATTATTTAAGAAGCCAAGAATAAAAACTGTGCAAACTGTCGACTGTAGAGATTTGCTCACACATTTACAGAACTTTATATTTATATACAGATGTGTCTACACCTTTACAAATGTATGAACACACATATAATGACTGATATGCACATTTACAGATTTGTCTATACATTTGCAGATTCCTGTACACATGCAAATCTGATAATACACAGACGGATTAATATATATTTAAACATCTCTGACATTTGTAAATAGTTTTGCAACAATAACGTCCCCATACTAAATCCTGCATACTGAACCTTTGAACCAAAAACCATGCACTGTTCCTAAATCACAAAAACATGCAAGGAATTTTGCAAGAGTCGTTATTCTACTTCTGTTCTGGTGGTTAAGTTGACATCAAACAAATTCTGCTGCTTAGTTAGAAAGAAACTGATATAAAGTTCACCGTTGATAGAAAAATAAACCCTTTGGCACTGTACATTCTGTTTGTTGAGTGCAGTTATGTACAGAACTTACTGTCAACGTTGGCTACGACAGTTAACAACATATACTGCAGTTTTGTCTGTTTTTGCTCCACAGTTCACAACCTACAAATTCCAAAAAGGAAGCCCAGACTCCTTTTATCCTTTTGTCTTCAATGATATCTTGGGCCTGAGCGCAAGCAAAGGGGTCCTTGTGGGTGATGTGAAACTGGCTTTAAAGGGGCATGTGAAGAACGGTTACGTGGTACGAACTTTAATATTATTCACTTACTTTATTTAATGTTATTACTTTGAACTATATTTATTTCTTCACCTGTATTTAATATTGTTTTCCAGTTTAAATCTGAATCTAAGTTGTCAGAAGGTGATCAATTCTACAACAAAAACCCATCTTCCAATGACAAAGTGAATGTTGTAGTTTGTGTCGTTCCTGCCGACACAGCAGCTGTAGCAAAACAGGAAACTATTAAGAAGATTCGGGAAATCAGATTGGAAGCTCATAACCTGGGTGAGAGGAAAACATTTTTTAATCCTTTCCACATCCATGGATCAATCAATTATATCCTCACAGAGAACAGCAGCTGTGGTCTGTTTGTATGTCTGTCAGACTCAGTAGTTTGTTTTCTCCTGGCAGGGATTCCTCAAGTGGCTGTTCTCACCAAAATTGATAAGGTCTGTCCTGAACTCAGAGATGATTTAAAGCATGTTTACAAGACCAGTGCTTTGAAGCAAATGGTATGTTTTTATTTGGAATTTCGTGAGTTTGCACTGAGGTGGAGCCACGTGTTAAAAGCCTTTGTTCTAGGTTCAGATGTGAACTGAAATGTGATTTTTTTTTTAAACGTAGATGGAGCAGTTCAGTGTAGACACGGGCATTCCCATGAACTGCATCTTCCCTGTGAAGAACTACCACAAAGAAATCGATCTCAATAATGACACTGACTCACTGATCCTCAGCACCCTGAGACACCTTATCAACTTCAGAGAAGACTTCATCAACTTCAAGCGTCAGTCTGAACAGTCAGACACATATGCTTAAACACAAAAGAAAAAGATGGCAGAATACTTAATCAGCCTCAAAGAGGCCTTCAATTCATAATTAAAGTATTAATGTATAGTAAAGCCTTGGTCGCACTACATCACTTTCGGTCTAATCAGGAGTCTTGAAGTTGTTGTGGTTTTCACAATACATGACTGATCAGCAACAGGAGGTCAAACACTACAAGATCTACGTTTCATCAGGAGTCATTAATAACACCATTAATAACAAGCACATGATGTTTAATTAGGAAAGTAGTTTAAAAACAGGCACAAAGGGCAACCAAGATCTGATTATACACAGACGGATTAATATATATTTACACAACTCTCACATTTGTAAATAGTTTTGCAACAATAACGTCCCCATACTAAATCCTGCACACTGAACCTTTGAACCTGAAAACCCTGAACTGTTCCTAAATCACAAAAACAGGCAAGGAATTTTGCAAGACTCGTTATTTTACTTCTGTTCTGGTGGTTAAGTTGACATCAGACTATTTCTGCTTCTTAAGTAGCAAAAAACTGATATAAAGTTCACCATTGATGGACAATAAACCCTTTGGCACTGTACATTCTGTTTGTTGAGTGCAGTTATGTACAGAACTTAGTGTCAACGTTGGCTACTACAGTTAACAACATTAACTGCAGTTTTGTCTGTATTTGCTTCACAGTTCACAACCTACAAGATCCAAAAAGGAAGCCCAGACTCCTTTTATCCTTTTGTCTTCAATGACATCATGGACCTGAATGCAAGCAAAGGGGTCCTTGTGGATGATGTGAAACTGGCTTTAAAGGGGCATGTGAAGAACGGTTATGTGGTATGAACTTTATTGTTATTCACTAAATTTAATTAGTGTTAATACTTTGAATTATATGTATTTCTTTACCTGTATTTGACATTGTTTTCCAGTTTAAACCTAGAATCTAAATTTTCAGAAGGTGATCAACTCTACAACAAAAACCCATCTTCCAACGACAAAGTGCATGTTCTGGTTTATGTCGTTCCTGCCGACACAGCAATTGTAGCAAAACAGGAAACTATTAAGAAGATTCGGGAAATCAGATTGGAAGCTCATAACCTGAGTAGTTTAAAAACACGCACAAAGGGCAACGATTTACAGCATACTGCCATTAGAAACTGAGTATAGTTAGCTGGCACTTATTCTGATCAGACAGTGTTAGAAATCAATACACACATTATTAAACCATTAAACAGCTAAAGGGTGTCATATGTCCACAGTTTTCTGGTAAATTCTGTATCACTATAATCCATAAATGTAAACTGCATTCTATACAAACTTTACATTTTTTTGTCGCCTCGAGTGTTCAGTCTGTTGTAGCTGCGCTCTTTCAGTGAGAGAGGTCTGTGAGAATGAGAGGCGGACCATTTCAATAATTCAGATGAAGTGCTAGTTGGTGGATCAGATTCACACTGAATTGAACACCAACTTATAGCACTGTTAATTCACCATCCATTTTGTGTGTGTCTGTATCAGAGGAGGTTTTTTTTGGTTGTTACCAAATTACCCACTGATACACGGCTTCCTGTCCGGTGCTGAAGAGAGAGGATACCTGTGTCTGCTCTGACAGGCTGTAGCTTGTTGCATTGCTCCTCCACTAGTCTCTGACAAGTTTAACCTGCTAAATATTTTTCTGCCCTCTCCAAGACATTTGTTGTTATTTCCCAAAATAGTTGGTGAATAGAAAACAAGGGCTAAAATCACAGTGTGAACTGGGCTTAGGCAAGATTTTTCTTCATAAACATGTTGAGAGATCCAGCATGAAATATTGCTCCCTTTATTCCCCACTGAACTCTGACACACACAATGGTCAATAATCAAAATATGACAAAGGGACACAAAAGGATATCAATTAAATAGGAACTCTGTTTCCACCTCGGACAGTTAGTTTGTAGTCTTGCCACAGAAACTGCAGCCCACGCTTCACCTTAGCATCCTGTTCAACCAATTGTACCAACAGTGTGACCTATGGTGCACTATGCATCTCTTTATATAACACATACTGTGTTGGTTTCTACTTGGTAGAACAGACCAGTTGTGACTGACACCAAAGCCTTTTGTGTCTCATGCATAATCAAAAATAGTTATGGCTTGCTAAATAATAGGTTGTTAAAGGAACATTACAACATCACTATGTTTTACATTTGATGTAGAGGGTCAAACTTTGGGTGTGTATATATAAACTAGGCACAAAAAGTAAGGACATTTTTGTTTGGTAGATTATTTCTTTGTTATAACAATGCTTCTTGCCTTAAATGTCGCCAGGTGTATCTGCATCCGACCAATATGTGCCTGATGGTTGCCAGAACCGCACATTAAGAACAGACTGAATCCTCCCCCAAACAAAGTTTTAAGTTTGTGGGAGAGGGCAGGACATCATACATGGCTCTGATGATGAAGCGTAACCTGCTTGATTCCATGTGAGTTTCCTTGTCTCAACACCATCCCACCTCATCCAGCAACCTTCCTTGTCTCAGGATATGGCTGGCTGCTCCTGGCTGTTTCTTCTCGGCAGCGCACCTCCTCCTCTACCAGCTGTCAATGCTCAGTGTCATCGTCCAAGGCATTTGATGAGTTTCTCAAGGAAAGTTGGTATTGGCTCATTGTTGATGTAGAATTTTTCATTAGTGAGCCGGCCTTTCACAATGGAAATACTTGTGGGATTCGCTAGGTTTGATTTCCATCCATGCCCATTTGATGTTTTCCTCGAGGTTTGTTTTGTCTTAATGAGCTCCATTGCTATGGTGAATGCCAGGGGAGAGATGTTGCAATGCTGTCCTGTGTTTTGACACAGAACTTGACCAGCTTTGTGATGCTCTCTGGGTGTCTTGTGAGGCACCGAACCGAAGGCATTGGCAAGATCTAGGAAAACCACATGCAAATCTTTCTTTTCCTTCTTGGCAATTTGTATCTGGTGCCAGATGACATTTGCCTGTTCTAGGCATCCAGAGAAGCCCCGTGTCCCTGATTTCTGCACTGAGGTGTCAATGAAATTGTTGCTCTGCAGAAAAGCTGTGAGTTTTTGTGCCACAACACAGAAGAAGATCTTTATTTCCACATTCAGGAGGCTGGTCTGGTGGAATTTGCAGATGGTTCCAGCATTATTTACTTTGGGAATAAGAATCCCTCCTGCCCGTTGCCATGCCTCAGGAATGATTTCTTTTCCTCATGCCACCTTGCAGTAAGTCACCTCTGCTGGCGCTGACAAACTGTCAAGGCGACAACCATAACGCTAAACTTGAGGCTTCAAAATACTACTTCACAAACCAATGGGTGACGTCACAATAGGTTCACATGTGATTTGTGATCTGGAAAAAGTAATTCACGCTTTTGTTTCCTTCCATCATGATTATTGCAATTTACTGTTTACCACCCACTCACTGTTTATCACTCTATAGTTGGTCCAGATTGCAGCTGCAATACTTCTTACTAACACAAGTCGTAGGTCACACATCACTCTGGTACTGACCAATTTAAATTGATTATCCATCAAATTCATCAACTGATTTTAAGGCATGTAAGAAAACAGTAGTCCTATATCTCAGCATTCTGTGCACTGCTGTGAAGAAAACTAAATTAAATTAAATTAATTTAAAACTTCACATTATTATTTAACTTTGAAGACCTGAACACAAACTATATGGCTAGAAACTAATAAGCAGCATCGTTCTGCATTAGAAAACAAGAGCTTATAGAGCAATGGCCAAGGGTCAAGAAAAAAAAAGCCTATTAAGCCTGTATGATGGTTACATATTTTAAAAATACAAAGCACAACCATCCCGCCATCTGCCTAAAAAAACGCAAAGTCAGTTGATAGCTTCAAGAAGCTGCTAAAATCTCATCTGTTTCGTAAGCACTTTATCCTGTAATGTGTTGTTTTTATTGCTTTTCATACTGTTATTTACTCTTTTACCTTTGAATGTTTGTAGTTTTATTGTTTTAATGTTATTTCTTGTTTTAAATTCTGAGTTTAGTTT
Source organism: Dicentrarchus labrax (assembly GCF_905237075.1). Taxonomy (NCBI): domain Eukaryota; kingdom Metazoa; phylum Chordata; class Actinopteri; family Moronidae; genus Dicentrarchus; species Dicentrarchus labrax. The sequence continues at coordinate 25,424,566 of NW_026136708.1, forward strand.
TTAATGTTGTATATTGTTATTCCTGTTTTATCTGTCTAATGTTTGCATTGTACAGCAGTTTCTAATTCTGAGATTGAAAGCCTCTTTTTATTTATTACTATTCAGTAGCGGCAAAAAATCAAAACACTACTTCTTCAAATTCTTATTTTCAGGTTATTATGTTTTATTTCCACTAATAAAAACATACCTATGAATATCATTTATTAAATTGTATAATAGATTAGACTATTAGATATTATCAGTTTCTGCCAATAGAGCCTCCTAAATGTTACAGACTGGACCTTTAAGATTAGCGGGGCTGTCTTTCACAATAAACATACCAAACATAATGGAAAATAAAAACTGTCACCCTGTGAGGCTGTCAGAGTTCCATGAGAAAGTTTCGATCTTCAAACAGCCTGAGAAGAAGAAAATGTGTTCTGTGGTCCGAGGAGACTGAGGAACTGAGACTGGAGACATGATCTTAAGTCACATATTTGATCAAAGTGGAAGTTGAAACAGGACTGGAAGAATCCTTGAATATGCTAATTACTGGAGACAATATAATCCAAAGTCTCGCTTTCTGCCTGTCACATTTCTCCAGTGCAGCAACACAGGTAAGTTTGATATTTATTGTGCTTGTTGTTACAGTTTATTTAAACTTTTAATTTTGAAGAATAAGTAAACCATTGTAATCTGGAACTGACATAAGCCTGCTGAAATGAATTTTACTTTTAAAAGGTATTTTGTGTATTTTTGTGTTTAGTTGATTTTAGTTGATCATATAAATAACTTTACACTGTTGTAACATATTGAAATAGCTTAAATATCAGAGCAGCAAACCAAAGCTGTTTCAGGGGATATAAGTTGTAAAAAAAATATAATAATAATTATTTTATTTTTTTAGTTTCATTAAACACTGTGGTTTATGTTTTTTTTTTTAATAAAGTGGGATTTTATATGTCTATTCTACCAAATATATATGGTACTATATATGGTTACTATATATGTAAATGTTTTCTTCTTCAGCCATGGGAGCTCAGCAGTCCAAGTCTAATGAACCCCAACCTCAAAGTAAGATTTTAAACAATTTCTAAACAGTTTTTACTCATGGACAATTACAGTCTGTTGCATAATAATTGTATGTTTTATTATCTTTTGTCTCATCTGAACATGTATCCTGTAATTGTCAGTTCTCAGCAAACCATGGAGAGAAATAGACTGGAAGTGAGTATGTCTGCACATTCAATACAACCATGTATATTAGTAGTATAGTGGCTCTTTATTAGTCAAGTTGAAAGGTTAAAACAAGCATATTCTGAGTTAGAAAATATTTAATTTAGAGTTATTTGGAGACTATTCAAAATTGAAGTTTTTTGTTTTTACCACTGATAGATCCTTTATTGCCTTTTTATAGGCCAGTGATTCCTTAGCTACTACAAACTTCCATAACTACTAAATGAGCAGTAATTAGGAGGGTTTTGGGGGGAAACTCCATATTCTAAAACTAGTTAGACTATTCTAGTTTTTGCTAATCAGCAACTAGTTAAGGGTGAATATGTGCACCTTAATAGAAAATGCTGTGACACACTTTTCTCTTTTGGAAATGTGATAAACTTCTCAGTTCATCATTCATCAGACATCTGGGTATCAAACACAGAATGGATACTAAATTTAAAGTCTGTAATATAAAGTTTCCTTTTTGTAGCAGTGACAAGCACAGTGCCCTGAAGTATGTACAGGACTACAAACCGCATATTGAAGGCCAGCAGGTCAGGATTCTGCTTCATGGGCCGCCTGGAGCTGGAAAGTCCAGTTTCATCAACTCTGTTAACAGTGTCTTACAACAAAGGATGTGTGCCCTGGCTTTAGTGGATAACACCAGTGATGATTCTTTCACCCACAAGGTACGTATATGCAGGTTCCATGAGAACAGCAGCATAAAGACAGATAGACAAATAGACAAATTATTATTTAGGAAATCAAGTCTAAAATGTGCAACAGTCCTAAATGTGCAAACTGAGAGAAAAAAAGAGAGTTCCGCCTGAGTTGTAACTGAATTGTCTGTATTTCCAGCCCTTGGAGCAAAAGCCACTAATATATATGTCTGCATTCACAGATTTGTCTACACATTTACCGATTTCTAGATAGATAGATTCTTTATTGTCCTTTTCAGGAAATGTGTTGCCACAGTCTGTACATAAACGTATACACACAACATTACCACAGGATAGACATCTAAACACAGCACAGGTATTTACACATAAGGGCTACCAGGGAGTTTTGTTTTTGAGTTTTGAGTAATGCTAGTCACAGATCACTGGCCTGTAAATGAGTTTGCTGAGGCTATGGCCGAAGTTTCGTCCCTTCTGCCACAGCACACTCGTTTACAGGCCAGTGATCTTTATCTGGGGCCAGATGGGAGCAGTGTTAAAAATTGATTGAGGGAGTGCTATGATGCGTTTGATGGCTTTGCTGTTGTGGTTTATCTACACATTTAAAGACTTCTCTGCATGTTTACTGAATAAGAGTTATTACTGTAGTTTTGATCTTTTCATTATTTTTTTATGATTTCGTTTTCAGTGTTTGTTTTCAATTCTGTTTAATTAGTTTCCAGACTGTCTGTCTGACTATCTTTTGGGTTCTGCAGAGGCACCACACCAATATCACTGACACTCTCTGACACAGCCTCATACCTAAACAACACAATAGGTCATTTGTTAACAACCCCTAAAACAACATATATAACTGTTGGAGAGTATCAGCCACTGGCAAACCGGACCACTGTTTTCCTTTTAGAAAGAGATTGTGGTTTGGGTTAAAATAAGTACATTACTTCTGTTTGTTGAGTGCAGTTATGTACAGAAGTTACTGTCAATGTTGGCTACAACGATTCATGATGTAAACTGCAGTTTTGTCTGTATTTGCTCCACAGTTCACAACCTACAGTATCCAAAAAGGAAGCCCAGACTCCTTTTATCCTTTTGTCTTCAATGACATTAAGGGCCTGGATATAAGCAAAGGGGTCCGTGTGGACGATGTGAAACTGGCTTTAAAGGGGCATGTGAAGAACGGTTATGTGGTGCGAACTTTAATATTATTCACTTCACACTTTAGTGTTATTACTTTTAATTATATTTATTTCTTCACCTGTATTTGATATTGTTTTCCAGTTCAATTCTGCATCTAAGTTGTCAGAAGGTGATCAATTCTACAACAAAAACCCATCTTCCAACGACAAAGTGCATGTTCTGGTTTGTGTCGTTCCTGCCGACACAGTAGATGCAGCAAAAGACGAAATTGTGAGGAAGATTCGGAAAATCAGATTGGAAGCCCGTGACCTGGGTGAGAGGAAGACATTTTTTAACCCATCCCACATCCATTGATCAATCAAATATATCCTCACAGAGAACAGCAGCTGTGGTCTGTTTGTATGTCTGTCAGACTCAGTAGTTTTGTGTTCTCCTGGCAGGGATTCCTCAAGTGGCTGTTATCACGAAAATTGATAAGGTCTGTCCTGAAATCAGAGATGATTTAAAGAATGTTTACAAGATCAGAGCTCTGAAGGAAAAGGTATGTTTTCATTTGTAATTTCCTGAGTTTTCACAGATGTGGAGCCACATTTTGAATATAATTAAAGCCTTTGTTCCTGGTTAAGATGTGAACTGAAATGTGATTTTTTTTTTTTTTACTGCAGATGGAGCAGTTCAGTGTAGATGTGGGTATTCCGATGAACTGCATCTTCCCTGTGAAGAACTACCATGAGAAAATCAAACTCAATAATGACACTGACTTACTGATCCTCAGCACCCTGAGACACCTTATCGACTACGGAGAAGACTTCATCAACTTCAAGCGTCAGTCAGAACAGTCAGACACATATGCTTAAACACAAAAAGATGGCAGAATTTTGCAATTGGGGATTCACTCTTTGCTGATTTGGTTGCTTGATTTTTATTCGAATTTGCTGTATAAACATCTCAATCCAGTAACTGTCAGTTTTGGTAACATGTTTGTTAAATTATGCAAAACATCTAAAATGTCCTGAATTTAATGGATTAATGCAGCCATAAAAACAGTGTGAATGTTTCACTCAATGTGAGCATCATATACCTGATAAAATAAAAGTTGAATAAATGAAAAATAAAAAGCTACAATCATTCTGTTCTATATTCATATCTATTTTCATTAACTTGAAGGGTTAAAACAACTTAATTAAGGTTTTAATAACGTAAGTAGGTTTACATTTCAAAGTCAGTTTCCAACTCAAATCAAATGATAAATGGACTCCACTTATACACAGTATATAGAAACTTTCTAGTCTTCCGACCAATCAAAGCGCTTTGACACTACATGCCACATTCACCCATTCATACAGTGATGGATGACATTATAAACAGAAACTAGCATCAGGAGCAATTTGGGTTCAGTATCTTGCTCAAGGACACTTTGACATGCAGCAGGAGGAGTCGGGGATCGAACCGGCAAACTTCTGATAAGTAACGGTAGAGCGGGTCGTCTTTTTTCTGAGCTACAGCCACTCAAGTGCTACTGTACCACACATTCAGCTTTGTCAAGTCAAGAAACATCCTCAATTACCTCATTAATTAAATATGTTAATGAACTGTATTTTTATTTAATATAAACAATATATATAATGTATTAATATTAAGTATAAGCTATATTAAATTATTATTACATTAAAGTCAACAGTGAACCAGAATTAGACAGTGAAAATGGTCCATAGACCTTTCACTACAGCTTCAATGTCTATATGTGTAGAACTGTGGTTCCCAAACCCCACTAGTGATCGCCAAAGCTACACACGAGGCCTTTCGAGGTTCCTTAATTAGTCGATTTAAGTGTATTTCCTATGATTGTTATGTGGATGATGCACAGCTGTACTTCTCCTTACATTCAGACACCATTGGTAAACTGCCTTACATATAACTGGATATCAGACAACTTCCTCCAACTTAACCCTGACAAAACAGATGTCCTTATCATAGCGAGAGGATTTCTGGAAAAGTTCAGCAGTGTACTGATCCCACTGACAGTGTATATGAGCTTCTGTGGGTCTGTTAAGTGAAGCCAACGTAAGTATCTTAAACCTGCGTTATATGTAAAGGCCAGCAGGGGGCAGCTCTGGACTGTAATAATAACTGATAGCATGCAGTCTCAGTAAACAGTTTCCTGATGGGTTTATGGTCTCTGGTTTCAGTCTTCTTCCATACAGCATGATGTTCATTTAGTAACTGATGGTCCCATTTAGAGTAAAACAGACCATAAAGCAGCGTATGCTTTAGGGCGGGGCTACCTTGTGATTGACAGCTCATTCTCAGTGAGTCCGTCCAGCTCAACCAAACTCAGATCAAACTGTCAAACAGTGCTGATCAGATATGGATCCAGATTCTGTTGTTGACTATTTCTCTCCTAAAATCTGTTCACAAACACATTTTACTGTTTATCTGGAATACCAGATCCTGAGCCGCCATTGTTTCCTGCTACAGACTAGTTGAAACTCAGACAAACCGCCATGGCGACGACCAAAACGCCAAACTTGAGGCTTCAAAACGATTCTCTACAAACCAATGGGTGTCATCATGATAAGTTTACACTTGATTGGTCTCTTAGCAGCTTTGTAGTCCAAACTTGTTTCTTCCACTAAAGAAACATTGCTGAAATCAAAGGCATATTTTCCTTTAAAGATCAAGAAAGAGTTATTCACACTTTTGTTTCCTCCCAGCATGATAACTGCCGATAGTCTTAAGAAGCTGCTAAAAACCCACCTGTTTCGTAAGCACTTTATCCTATTGTGTAGTTTTTATTGCTTTTCATACTGTTATTGACTGTTATACCTTTCAATGTTTGTAGTTTTGTTTTCATATTATTTCTTAAACTTTGAATGCTTGTAGGTTTTATTTTCTTTTATTGTTATTCCTGTTTCCTAATCTCTCGATTCTTTAAGGGGTGCTAGAAAACTTTAAATATATACGCAGTAGGCCTATATCTCAGCATTTGGTTTACTTCTGTGAAGAAAAGCAAATATAAAGTAAAGTAGATTGTCTAATAGAACAATGGCCAAATGTCAGGGACAAGAAAACACAGAATTTGTCAAAAAAGAAAGGCTCTTATTTATTATTATTCTTCAGTGGATGTGAAACTCAAAAACTGCCCTTTATAACACATAATACTCACATCACTTAAATACGTCAATAAATGCGTTATACATAATCTTATGTAACGATACATAAAACTAAAGGTGTTAATAGTGTCCAAATAACTCTAAATTAAGTCGTCAAGTCATCAACTATGTTGACAGCATCTTACAAGAAAAGATGTGTGGCAAGGCTTGGGCGGGCTGCTGCAGCAACCTCACTAACTTCCTGTTCATTAACCAGAACCCCATTGGCAGAGCAGTAAATGGTCATATGTTGATGCATACAGAGCAAACCACATTAAGATCCTAATCCATGTGCAACAACTTCTTTATTTATTATCAGTAAGCACATTTCATTTCATTGGTTGACATTATCTCTCTGGAACTCTCTACAGCTCAAATCAATGATAAATAGTCGGTGCCCTGTCCGAGGCCCTTGAAAAAGTGAAAGTGAAACTGAGTTGAGTGTTGTGAGGTGGTAGGTGATGGCTATCGGTACAGTACACACAGATGTTGGTATCATTCCCCAGGATGTGGTCTGCATGGTTTGTTTTGTCGCAGCTCTTTTGCTCCTCAGTGACTAATATCTCTCTTACTTCTTTTATTTGTTAATTGAAGTATTTTTAAGTGTATGTATGCAGTATGCAGTGTGCGTATATATTTTTTGCCCATGTGCCATTTAGGGTTTTGGGGGGGAAATCTGTTTTTTACAAGGAAGGATGAGTGGTAAGGCTTGAATGGATAACACCAGTCATGAATCTTTCACCCAGAAGGTGTGAGGAACATCACAACAACAACAAAAACTATTTCCAAAAACGGTTTCCACGAGAACATCAGCATAAAGACACAGACAGACATTGCACGGAACAATTATTATTTAGAAAGCCTAAAATGTGCAAACTGATAAGACCAACAGTAGACAGGAAGCACTGACTGCTGCAGCTTGTTAAACAGAAATTACTTGCAGCGATCTTTTACATGCAGCCCTTTGGAAATGCTGTAAACCGTCAAATGTACACACATACAGCCTATTAATGATTGAATCTGTTTTTGTGGTTGATAAATACTTGCACAGAAATTTATGTTTTGTTCATTCACAATAAACATAAAAAATATAATAGAAAAGAATAACACTGAGGCTGTCTGAGGTCACATAAGAAACAACACGTGATCTTCAGTCTCATATTTGTCCAAAGTGAAAGTCGAAACAGGATTGGAAGACTCATTGAATATGCTAATTACTGGAGAGTATAATCTAAAGTCTCACTTTCTGCCTGTCACATTGCTCCAGTGCAGCAACACAGGTAAGTCTGTTGTGCTTGTTGTTACTATTTACTCTCATTTTAAGTTTTTAATTTTAGTGCAGAAAATAAAAAATTAAATAAAATAACTAAAATCTGATCATTGTAACATAGACATTAACATGAAGATGATGGAGTTTATTTTAAAAAAGAGTTTTATCTATTTTTCAGTCAGTTTCATTGATTCTAGAGCCTGTTTACAGCTGGTGGACATATTTGACCACAATGTGAACATAAGCCTACAGGCTCCGACTGCAGCTTTATTATTCCTTTTTATACATTTTCACATATAAAGCTGTTTATACTGAGGCTTGACTATAGTTGTATTACACTCTCACTGTTGTTAGGCACACTGTCCAGCTGTTAGTGAGACAGATTCAACTTAATGGTACTGTTATTTGCTGTTGATGTTGAGCAGCCATTTTGTCGTTGACTGCTGCAGTCACTTTGATTTTTATTTACTGTTTATGTAACTGTTTTATTCTTCAGCCATGGGACCTAAACAATCCAAATCTGATCAACCTCAACGTAAGATTGATTTTTTTTTACTTATAGAAAATTACAGTTTGTTGCATGATGACTGTATGTTTTCATTATCTTTGGTCTCATCTGAACACATATCCTGTATTTGTCAGTTCTCAGCGAACCATGGAGGAAAATAAACTGGCAGTGAGTCTGCACCTTCAATACAACCTTTTTCAACATCTTTCACATAGTAACATGCATATTAGTAGGATATTGACTCTTTATTATTCATGGTAAAGCACTTATTAATGCTTTATTCTGCTTGACCATATTCTACAACGACTAGGCCAAGAGTTTTCCCTCAATAACTTTCTAATTGTTGCTTATTTATAATAAGTAAGGAAGTTGTTGTACATCAATTATAATCTTCCTGTGCTTCCCTCAGTATAGGTTTTATAAAGGTGGTAATACCACAAGAATAGTCTCTTATTAACTACGTCTTTTCTTACGTAACAAAAAACAAAACTACAGGTGTTAATGTCCTAATAACTATAAATTAAGTCTTTATAACTCAGAATATGTTTCCAATAGGGATGCTCCATATTGGCTTTTTTTGCCGATATCTGATATTCCGATATTGTTGAACTACCGATATCCCCTGATACCGATATCTGCAGGCTTTTTACACCAAAACTGTAACAACATAACACATCTCCTATTGTGGAATTAACACATTATGCCTAATTTTATTGTGATGCCCATCTGGATGCATACATAAATGCAACATGGCTTTCCAAATGTAAACACTGTCTGTGCAAAATAAGAGAACAACTTCAACTTTCATTGTATTAATACTGAAAAGAGCACTAACGCTAATCGCTAGCTAAGCACTAGCTTTGGTTAATGTGTTTAATTGTATTATGCACCTGAAGGAGTGCTAATGTAAATTCTGAGCCAATTGTTAGTTTGGTTAAGGAACAGCTCAGAGCAGGGTAAAATATTTAAGGTGCATTGCACTTTTATTTTGTGTTAATATTAAAATCATTCAGCTTTAAATTGTTTGCTTGTTAGCCACAGTCAGCAACCAACCAGTCTAGTGGTTGTTGTTGTTGTTATACGTCATCTAGCGCGCGCCTGTAAACGTCCCATGCTGCGTTCAGGCAGGCTCGGAAATGCTGAAGCCTCCAGAACATACATCGGTTATAAAACCCCGATACCGATAATTCCCGATATTACATTTTTTGTGAATATCGGTCGATAATATCGGACATCCCTAATTTCCAATGTTCCAATTCTAAAGTGAGATCTTGCTCATAACTAAGAAAGACCTTAAAGTGTGGTCATTTTAATGTTTTTTTAAATATTTAAAATAAAAACAAGTAATATGTTTGTTGAGTTAGAAGAGACTTTAAGAATGTATTGTTATTTGGACACTATTAATGGATGTAATTCTTTGACCATAATATTAAGTGTTATTAAAGGGAATAACTATTATTTATTAACATGCTGAGCAAAGCACATTCAGATCGTAATTCATGTACAACAAATTCATTACTTACTATCAATGAGCAGTAATTAGGAGGTTACTGAGGGAAAACACTTCCTCAACACATTACATAATATGGTCATGCAGAATAAGGCATTACTAAGTACTTTATAATGAATAAAGAGCCAGAATGATACTAATATGCATGCTAATAAGCAGTTAGTAAAGGGTGAATTTGTGCAGCTTAACAGAATTTTATTTCTTTACTTATTTTTCTCTTTTGAAAATGTCATGATTAACTTAAAGATTAAGATTTAATATAAAGTCTGTAATATAAAGTGTCCTTCTCTGAGCAGAGACAAGCAGAGTGCCCTGAAGTATGTACAGGACTACAAACCTCATATTGAAGGCCAGCAGCTCAGGATTCTGCTTCATGGGCCGCCTGGAGCTGGAAAATCTAGTTTCATCAACTCTGTTAAGAGTGTCTTACGACAAAGGATGTGTAACCTGGCTTTGGTGGATAACACCAGTGGTGATTCTTTCACCCAAAAGGTATGAAGAACATCATAATATTAAAAAGAATCAGCATAAAGACAATGCCATTGCACGATACACAAGACAACCAGAGAACAATTCAGCAAACTGATCCGACCAACAGTAGACAGGAAGCATTAACCACTGCAGCAGCTTCACTGACTTCCTGTTTATTAAAGGTTGACTGTGTAACGTTTACAGGGTTCCCACTTATCCTGGAAAACCTGGAGATTTAGAGACTAGCTTTTTAGTCATAGAAACACCTGGAATTGGATTAAGCAAGTTGAGCGAGCACTCGACGGAAAGTATTGGGTACAAATAAACTTTTTACAAACAAAATTGTCAAATGAGTAAAATGTGTCTGTAGTTTTACCAAAAACATTAGTCTGGAGCTGAATTCTGAGGTTATTCTGTAATTAGTTTATTCATAAATATATTAGCAACATCTGATCAACCGATATTAACTTCAGCCTTAAATGAACAACTTCAGGTGTGCCCCGCCCACTTTCAGTATAACCACTGTAGCTTTAAGCCCCGCCCATCATGAATTCAGATCCTTTAGTTGGTTGAACAGACACAGATGTTGTACTCGCTCACTCCTACTGGTAACAATAATCAACATGTGGTTAAAGGAGACTTGTTATACTTTAGTTTTATATATATAATGTTAAAATGTCGTATTCTGATGTTAAACCTGTCAAATAAGGAGGTAAACATATGTAAAAGTAATCTCTGTGAGCAAAAAGCTCAGAATTCAAACTCTTCTGAATGCAACGTCTCTAACGTCCTTTTGATGGTTAACTGCTCCAGGCAAAGTTATCAGTGAGGGCTGACTCTTGAAGTTTTTGTCTTACAAAAAGCACTTTTTAGTTGGGAAGGAAAGTTACATATTTTCTGGTGTCCCTCCGATGTCGTGCAGCTTCTCTGCCTCAACTCTCTGGGATTTACAGAGTTTACTGATGGACATTTCCTTGTATCTATAAACTAACTGCTAACGGCTGCTAACGGACTGGGAGTTTGGGGCACCGGTGGTCCAAAGCTCCTGTACTAGAGTTGTAATGTTAAACACCGACACTTCCCCGGGTGCTCTGAGCTCCCAGTCTAGGCCGAATAACCTAATAGGACGGCTAAGTTAGCTCCACAGCTAACAAGCTAAAAGCAGCTGCAGTTAGTGGCTCAAGTAGCTATCTATGAATGAATCAAACTCAGCTTAAAGAGACAACTTGTTCCAGACGTAGAATGAATTGATGGGCCTGCTTAAAGTTTAAGATAAATAAGGACGGTTTTGAAGAGTGAATTGTGCAAAGCTACTCTAGTGGAGTCTCAGACTAACAATATAGAGCTGGAAATGTGCATCATAGGTCCATTTTAAAGCATAACTAAACCCCAAAAGCACTTGGATTTTGCTATTGGCTGATCTGGAGTCAGATGTTGTATGACAGCAGGTTTTGTCACCAACCAACCCCTGCTCCTATAAAACCAATGTCTCCACTCTGCAGATTGTGGCCTGCTACATAGCGGTAGCCTGACACTCTTCCACAGACACCTGAGAGTTAGCGTCTCTGAGCCGCTAGCTTAGCTAACGTTACAACACAGGTGAATGTGCTTCTAGTGACTATAAAAGCTCCAGCAGACTCTCAGTGTTTGCAGCGTAGACACAAAGAGTCTGTTCTGGTTAGCTCTGTTAGCTCTGACTACCAGCAGCTGTACTGTACTGCTGCATGGTGGGAGGAAGCTACCAGAATTTTAGGGTTTAGTTACACTTTAATGTGTAGGCAGCAAAACTACTTATTTAGGTTTAAATAAATACATTACTTCTGTTTGTTACAGTTCACAACCTACAAGATCCAAAAAGGAAACCCAGACTCCTTTTATCCTTTTGTCTTCAATGACATTATGGGCCTGGATGCAAGCAGCGAGGTCCTTGTGGACGATGTGAAACTGGCTTTAAAGGGGCATGTGAAGAACGGTTATGTGGTACGAACTTTAATATTATTCACTAACTTTAATTAATGTTATTACTTTGAATTACATTTATTTCTTCACCTGTATTTGATATTGTTTTCCAGTTCAATCCTAGAGCTAAGTTGTCAGAAGGTGATCAATTCTACAACAAAAACCCATCTTCCAACGACAAAGTGCATGTTCTGGTTTGTGTCGTTCCTGCCGACACAGCAACTGTAGCACAAGACGAAACTATGAAGAGGCTTCGGGAAATCAGATTGGAAGCCCGTGACCTTGGTGAGAGGAAGACATTTTCTAATCCTTCCACATCCATGGATCAATCAAATACGTCCTCACAGAGAACAGCAGCTGTGGTCTGTTTGTATGTCTGTCAGACTCAGTAGTTTTGTGTTCTCCTGGCAGGGATTCCTCAAGTGGCCATCATCACCAAAATTGATAAGGTCTGTCCTGAACTCAGAGATGATTTAAAGAATGTTTACAAGACCAAGGCTCTGAAGCAAAAGGTCTGTTTCATTTTTTGTACGATCAATTTAAGCTTTTGTTCTTGGTTAAGATTCGAACTGAAATATGATTCTTTTTACCGCAGATGGAGCAGTTCAGTGTAGACATGGGTATTCCAATGAACTGCATCTTCCCTGTGAAGAACTACCACGAAGAAATCGATCTCAATGATGACACTGACTTAATGATCCTCAGCACCCTGAAATACCTTATCAACTTCGGAGAAGACTTCATCAACTTCAAGCATCAGTCCGAACAGTCAGACACATATGCTTAAACACAAAAAGAAAATGGCCGAGGACTATTCAGGATTTACTTTTCCCTGATTTGCTTGCTTGATTTTTATTTGAATTTGCTTTGAAAATATCTTAATCTCACTCTCTAGCTTTGGGCAAATGTGTGTTAAATGATGCAAAACAACTTGAATATCTGACTAAATACATTAATGGATTATTACAGCCATAAAAACATACAGTCTTGGATTTAAACATTTCAGTCAATGTAAACATAATATGTCTTCAATAAAAACTATTTTGATTATTTACTATTCATTTTTATTCATTACATTTTAAGGTTAAGATGTCATATTTGCAGGCAATCAGAAGTCCTGCCACCACATCTTACAGATTATGGGGCACTCCATCTATGTATGTTTCTTAATGACTCAAATTACATCACTAATTAAATATTTTATTTAACTGGATTTTGCGCACTCAGTCTTTACTGCTTTGATTTTGACCACTTTTCTTGTTTTATAGTGAATTAAATAAAGTGTTCATACTTTATAAATATAGCTGAGCCTTTCGATCTCAGACCTCTTACCACAGACTGCAGCTCATACTTGCCCTCAACATCTTTTCCTGTGATGCAATATGAGTCTCTTTGTGCAAAACATCCTGTGTTGGTTTCAGAAAGCAATAAAACTTTTAAATTTTAAAACCAATTAATTTTTTGTTGAAATGCTCTGAACGATTCAGAACTTGGTGCACAAACCAGAATGGAGCCGATTCCCTGTTGGTGGAAAAGGCAGAGAATTTTTAGTTCTGGTTCTTGAACCAGTTTTGTTTCTTGCGAACTAGCCTGCGTTTCCAGCAGGTTTGAGCTGAACCATTGTAATTGGATGCATCATCAACAGAGGGCGCTGCACAGTCTGTAGAATATGACACATCCTTTGGGTTCAAAATTAATTTAGTTTTAGTCGAAATTTTCCCTCGAACAGAATGGAACAGAGCCGGTTCCCTGTTGGTGGAAAAATTCGATCAGTGTCATTGCTTTTATGTTTGGCTGTTTGATTTCAAATACTTCATGTCCTTTTGTAAAAAAGCCGACCTGTGTGACTTTCTAAATACTTTCTGATTCTTAAAGTCCAGGTAAAATGAAAAATGTTACTTTTATTGTATTTTTATGTTGTTCCCCTATTTAACAATGTATGCCAAACATTAAGTAATTACACACCTCTAGTGATCACAGCTAGTTTTTCCACCAAACCCAAAGTTTACTTGTATTTAGCGGGTGTTCATTTGGGACCCTGTGTGTAGGTGACAGAAAATAATTGAAAACGATGCAAAAGACAATTTACATACATCCAAACCATTTATTTAAGGCTCAACAATGAGGTGAATTCATTTGCGGTGTTCAACAACTCACTCAGTGAAACAATTTAGGTGAAGCGGTTTGAGAACATCGTCTTAAATACATTTTGAATCAACAGTTACGTGTAAAACCAAAAAGCGAAGATCTCAGAAAACAACCAAATAATGTAGAACAGTGTTTCTCATGTATTACTAAGCCTGAGCCAGACCACCAGTTTCACTCTGAACTGAAAACTTTTTTACACTTTCTATAAGAACATTAAAGATCTGTAAATAAAAACAGAAATAAATAATCATGTGGCTTCACATCAGCTGAACAGACCTATTTTGTCTTTCCACAGTTTTGAACTGTTTCCCTCCTGGGGGGTCGCCAAAGCTTCACAGGGCGCTGTGAGGCCTTAACAGGGGTAAGAACACTTTAAATATATACACACTAGACCTTTATCTCAGTATTTCAAGTTTAGATTATAATAAAGTTATATTAGAACAATGGCCAAATACCAGGCAGAAGAAAACACTGACTATGTAAAAAAGAAATGTTCTATTATGACTCTGTGATTGTTAAAATATATATAATACAGACAGAACTGTATAAAAGGTTTCTAAAATTAGATAAAAACTCATCTGCAACATTCACAGTTTAATGATATATTTGATATGAAAAGAAATATAAATGTATTATTTAAACTCAACACTTCCTGTATCTGTGTGGGAAACACTGCTGCTGGATTCAAATGTCTCAGTGAGCTTCATTTACTGCTGCTGCTCTCGTCGACACACTTTAGTTTTTTGAAAACGTCGATCTGAGTGAATCTTTTACCGCAGACGGAGCAACTGAAGGGTCTCTCTCCCGTGTGGACTCTCCTGTGCTGCAACAAACTGCTTCTGAAACGGAAGATTGTCTTACAAACCGAGCATGTGAACGATTGTTCTTCCGTGTGAAGTCGCGAGTGTTTTTTCAGGGCTGAGATTTGTGTGAATCTTTTACCGCAGACGAAGCAACTGAAGGGTTTCTCTCCTACGTGGCTCTTCATGTGCGCCACAACGTCCTCTTTCTGGGTAAAAGTCTTTCTACAGAATGAGCAGTTGAACCGTGTTCCCTTTGAGTGAGATCTCATATGATTCATTAAGTTGTTCTTCCCCGAGTAGCTTTCACCACAAATTGAGCAACTGAATGGTTTCCCTTTTGTTTGGGTGTCATTGTGTGTCTGCAGATGCCCCTGATGGTCAGAGCTTGTAGCACATCCAGAGGAGCTATTACACTCCAGATCTCTTAGGGGGGCTTCTTTGTTTTCCAGAAGGTTTAACCCTGACTGAGGTTCCTGGGTCTCCTCCAAGACTCTCTCGGCTGTCTCGGGCTCAGAGGACGCTGTGGCTTCAGTTTCTGGTTGTAAATGAATATCTGGATTAAAGTTCCTGGCTGGTTCTGGTCCTCCACAGTCCTCTGTGTCCTCTTCAGTTTGGCTTCGGTGAAGCTGTGAGGACTGAGGTTTCTCTTTATCATCTTCATCACTCTTCACGGTGACAGGAGTGAACTCAGCTTCCTTCAGCCCTCAAAGCTGCTCTCCCTCCTGACTGGTCCAGAGTTCCTCTTTTATAAGTGGCAGCTCTGATGGGTCCACCTGGTCCAGACTGGGGCTCCGATCCCGCTGCTGCTGAGGGGGAACTTCTTCTTTCCTCACCAACAGCAGCTGGACGTCGGTGGAGAATAATGAAACTCAAACACAACTTTTAATAAACTTATAATAAAGATTGTTACAAACTGGACCTTTAAATAAAACCAGAAGTAAATGAAGAAGAAGTGCCACAAACACGGATATTAAAGCCACCCAGAATAAGAACTCATATTGATAAAAGTTTTGATAAATTCTGAATAAAAGCACAAATAAATTAAGATGGTTGGTAGATTAAAACACATAAAATTAGCGATAACCAGTAAAACTCCTGCATCCACAGCCAGTGACGGTCAGGTGCTGGAAGGTTGCAGGACAATGCAGTTCAAAATCAAAAAGCATAACGACAGCAGTTTATTTGACCAACATTTAAACCGATTTGGAGCCAAACACTATATTAAATATAAGAGGTATATAACAGTACAACTTAAACATCTTTAGATTACATAAACAATCAAACTTTTATCAGTGGTTAATGTCAGAATATTTTTAAATGAGGCAAAATCCTAAAACTGTTTGTTAATTAGTGTTTTTACACTGCATATGTGCAGATATTTAACATTTAATTTATAAACTCATAGATTAAATACTAAAAATGTTCCATAAAATATTCTAATTCATATAAATAACAGCTGCACATTATCAGACAACAGGCTCCACAGATATAATCATTAACTACAGACCGTCAGTGAGTCTGTCTGTGGCAAACACAGAATAATTATTATTTACAGCTAGCACCCGGAGCTAACTTCCGTAGCAGTGCTGCGAGCTCCGTCCAGGGACGTAGTTCTTCTTCTTCTTTCCATTTTATGGCGGGATGTAATCAGTTACTCTGGAGGTGGATAGCGCCACCTACATTAAAATAACATATATTAAAATATTATATATTACAATACAGTTTTTATCTTTAGTTAAAATGTTTTAATTTAACATATTTACACTGTAAAAACAATTAAATGAGCTATAAATCCAGGTGAACTATAATATAAATAATCAGGCTTACATTTATTTTAATGTGAATGTTAAAAGTTATAGAACTGTAATAAAAGTCATTATGTGTGAAATTACAGTAATTATTGCTGTTTACACTGATAACAACTGTATTTGGACAGTTTACTTTAATGTTTGGGAATAGCACTTACTGTTTACTTGCTTATTAACTTTAACATTAAAGGTGCCACATCATGACTTTATAATGGAATTATATTCTGTAAATTAAACCGGTTTCATGTAGATATTTAAATAAAGCCTTTGAAGCTCTGTCTTTCTTTCCTCTGAATTTAATTTGACATCAACCAGAATCAGGAATATGGAGGGGAACAGGTGACATGATGAAGCAGCGTGGGATCATGGGAGTTGTTGTCTTCACCACCATTGGCGTCATTGCAGTCAGCTTCTCCCGGTTAGGATTCCTTCAGTGTTCATGGTTCAGGAGGTTTCTACCGGGAGCCCAATGATCCACAGAGGTCTCCTCCTCTCCAACACAAACAGACCCGCTGATTAAAACCACTAAACACACTGAATAAAGCAGTTCCACCTTAAACACACTGAATAAAGCAGTTCCACCTTAAACACACTGAATAAAGCAGTTCCACCTTAAACACACTGAATAAAGCAGTTCCACCTTAAACACACTGAATAAAGCAGTTCCACCTCCATCTGATGTTGTTCTGTTGTTGTTCTGTTGTTGTTTTGATGTTGTTCTGATGTTGTTCTGTTGTTGTTCTGATGTTGTTCTGACGTTGTTCTGTTGTTGTTCTGTTGTTGTTCTGACGTTGTTCTGTTGTTGTTCTGATGTTGTTCTGTTGTTGTTCTGATGTTGTTCTGACGTTGTTCTGTTGTTGTTCTGATGTTGTTCTGTTGTTGTTCTGATGTTGTTCTGTTGTTGTTCTGATGTTGTTCTGACGTTGTTCTGTTGTTGTTCTGTTGTTGTTCTGTTGTTGTTCTGATGTTGTTCTGACGTTGTTCTGTTGTTGTTCTGATGTTGTTCTGATGTTGTTCTGTTGTTGTTCTGTTGTTGCTCTGATGTTGTTCTGTTGTTGTTCTGATGTTGTTCTGACGTTGTTCTGTTGTTGTTCTGTTGTTGTTCTGACGTTGTTCTGTTGTTGTTCTGATGTTGTTCTGTTGTTGTTCTGATGTTGTTCTGTTGTTGTTCTGATGTTGTTCTGTTGTTGCTCTGATGTTGTTCTGTTGTTGTTCTGTTGTTGTTCTGATGTTGTTCTGATGTTGTTCTGTTGTTGTTCTGTTGTTGCTCTGACGTTGTTCTGTTGTTGCTCTGATGTTGTTCTGATGTTGTTCTGTTGTTGTTCTGATGTTGTTCTGTTGTTGTTCTGATGTTGTTCTGTTGTTGCTCTGATGTTGTTCTGTTGTTGTTCTGTTGTTGTTCTGATGTTGTTCTGACGTTATTCTGATGTTGTTCTGTTGTTGCTCTGATGTTGTTCTGTTGTTGTTCTGTTGTTGTTCTGATGTTGTTCTGATGTTGTTCTTATGTTGCTCTGATGTTGTTCTGACGTTATTCTGATGTTGTTCTGACGTTATTCTGTTGTTGTTCTGATGTTGTTCTGTTGTTGTTCTGATGTTGTTCTGTTGTTGCTCTTATGTTGTTCTGATGTTGTTCTGATGTTGTTCTGACGTTGTTCTGTTGTTGCTCTGATGTTGTTCTGATGTTGTTCTGTTGTTGTTCTGATGTTGTTCTGATGTTGTTCTGTTGTTGTTCTGATGTTGTTCTGATGTTGCTCTGTTGTTGTTCTGACGTTGTTCTGACGTTGTTCTGATGTTGTTCTGTAGCTTTGACTGGAGTGTCAGCGCTATGTCACCAGAGCTCCAGCAGGGGGCAGCATGCTGTTATTTTCTGTTGTCTTCCAGTTGCTACTGGTGGTTAAATCTTCTTCCTGTCAGGAGTTCATGAAACAGCATCTCAAAGTATGAACATCAGTTTTTATCTGTGATATATAGGAACAGATAAAACCTGTTGATTAAGATTAAATGTGCTAAAACATCCAAGTTGATCCTGAGACGACGTCTTAAAGCTGCAATATTTAACATTTCCACATTAAAATGTCTGTAAACTCTAAACTCTGCTGTAGGTTTGGATGACTGGAGGAAAAATATGGAGGGGAACAGGTGACATGATGAAGCAGCGTGGGATCATGGGAGTTGTTGTCTTCACCACCATTGGCGTCATTGCAGTCAGCTTCTCCCGGTTAGGATTCCTTCAGTGTTCATGGTTCAGGAGGTTTCTACCGGGAGCCCAATGATCCACAGAGGTCTCCTCCTCTCCAACACAAACAGACCCGCTGATTAAAACCACTAAACACACTGAATAAAGCAGTTCCACCTTAAACACACTGAATAAAGCAGTTCCACCTTAAACACACTGAATAAAGAGTTCCACCTTAAAACACTGAATAAAGCAGTTCCACCTTAAACACACTGAATAAAGCGTTCCACCTCCATCTGATGTTGTTCTGTTGTTGTTCTGTTGTTGTTCTGATGTTGTTCTGATGTTGTTCTGTTGTTGTTCTGATGTTGTTCTGACGTTGTTCTGTTGTTGTTCTGTTGTTGTTCTGATGTTGTTCTGATGTTGTTCTGTTGTTGTTCTGTTGTTGTTCTGATGTTGTTCTGATGTTGTTCTGTTGTTGTTCTGTTGTTGTTCTGTTGTTGTTCTGATGTTGTTCTGACGTTGTTCTGTTGTTGTTCTGTTGTTGTTCTGACGTTGTTCTGATGTTGTTCTGATGTTGTTCTGATGTTGTTCTGTTGTTGTTCTGTTGTTGTTCTGATGTTGTTCTGTTGTTGCTCTGATGTTGTTCTGTTGTTGTTCTGTTGTTGTTCTGATGTTGTTCTGATGTTGTTCTGATGTTGTTCTGATGTTGTTCTGATGTTGTTCTGATGTTGTTCTGTTGTTGTTCTGTTGTTGTTCTGATGTTGTTCTGATGTTGTTCTTATGTTGTTCTGATGTTGTTCTGTTGTTGCTCTGATGTTGTTCTGTTGTTGTTCTGTTGTTGTTCTGATGTTGTTCTGATGTTGCTCTGATGTTGTTCTGACGTTATTCTGATGTTGTTCTGACGTTATTCTGTTGTTGTTCTGATGTTGTTCTTATGTTGCTCTGATGTTGTTCTGATGTTGTTCTGATGTTGTTCTGTTGTTGTTCTGATGTTGTTCTGTTGTTGTTCTGTTGTTGTTCTGATGTTGTTCTGATGTTGTTCTGTTGTTGTTCTGATGTTGCTCTGACGTTGTTCTGTTGTTGCTCTGATGTTGTTCTGTTGTTGTTCTGATGTTGTTCTGATGTTGTTTTGTTGTTTGATGTTGTTCTGTTGTTGTTCTGTTGTTGTTCTGTTGTTCTCTGATGTTGTTCTGATGTTGTTCTGTTGTTGTTCTGATGTTGCTCTGACGTTGTTCTGTTGTTGCTCTGACGTTGTTCTGATGTTGTTCTGTTGTTGTTCTGATGTTGTTCTGTAGCTTTGACTGGAGTGTCAGCGCTGTGTCACCAGAGCTCCAGCAGGGGGCAGCATGCTGTTATTTTCTGTTGTCTTCCAGTTGCTACTGGTGGTTAAATCTTCTTCCTGTCAGGAGTTCATGAAACAGCATCTCAAAGTATGAACATCAGTTTTTATCTGTGATATATAGGAACAGATAAAACCTGTTAGTTATATTTGATTAAGATTAAATGTGCTAAAACATCCAAGTTGATCCTGAGACGACGTCTTAAAGCTGCAATATTTAACATTTCCACATTAAAATGTCTGTAAACTCTAAACTCTGCTGTAGGTTTGGATGACTGGAGGAAAAATATGGAGGGGAACAGGTGACATGATGAAGCAGCGTGGGATCATGGGAGTTGTTGTCTTCACCACCATTGGCGTCATTGCAGTCAGCTTCTCCCGGTTAGGATTCCTTCAGTGTTCATGGTTCAGGAGGTTTCTACCGGGAGCCCAATGATCCACAGAGGTCTCCTCCTCTCCAACACAAACAGACCCGCTGATTAAAACCACTAAACACACTGAATAAAGCAGTTCCACCTTAAACACACTGAATAAAGCAGTTCCACCTTAAACACACTGAATAAAGCAGTTCCACCTTAACAATCACTGCTTCTCCCACGCTGTTGGACAGACAAGGGGCGAGCTGCTGCTAACGTTAGTTCAGCTTGTTCGAACTTAAGATTAGAGACTCTTCAACACAGTGTTGGATTCTGCTAACTCCTCTCATCTTTGAAGCACTTTGTGAACCCAGGTCCTTCTGCATCAACATATAAAAGATGGACGTAGTGTCTCCACTTCCTCCTGCTGTACAAAAATCAAGCTGAAATAAATCCCAGATACAACCGCTGCCATCTTTCACCATTCGGAACCAGAGTCTGCTCAGTAGAGTATCGTTGTCTGCACCGCGGTATCGAGGTCAGCCTGATGAACTGAGGATGAAAATGAAGACTTGAACAAACATGAGCGTGATAAGAACGACCTAAAAGGACAGAAACCATCTTTAGGAAAAATCTATTTAACTTTGATTTTTTAGTTTGTCCCATCTGCTAACATGGAGGCTTTATGGGCTTCACTGCAGTCAGCCACCAGGGGGAGATACAGATATATTGGCTTCACTGTCATCAACCTTTATAATTGCCTGTTATCGATCATCAGTGTGGATGTTTGTATTGTTATTCTGAACTTTATGGTCTGTTTTACTCTCAATGGGACCATCAGTTACTAAATGAACATCATGCTGTATGGAAGAAGACTGAAACTAGAGACTGAGACCAGAAACTCATCAGGAAACTGTTTACTGAGCTCATAAATAAACTGAGACTAGATTTAGATAGATAGACTCAATACTATCAGACTTATTATTGCAACCAGAGGCGCTGCCCCCTGCTGGCAGGTTGAAGACACTGTCCAGTGATGACCCTCCAGTCTGTGGTGGACACACGTTAACAGCCGGCGCTCTGAAGGATCAGATACGTGTTCTGGGCCTCGTCCTCCTTCCATATATCAGTCTGACCCGGATTCGGCTCCGAACGTCATCCAGCATTTGGTGTTTGTTTTCTGCTTCAGGTTTTTTCAGCAGCGGAGCAGAACACTGTGTTTTCATCAGAGTGTTTTCTGAGAGCTGCTGCTGCTTTCTGACCCAGTTTCCCTGCTTGACTTGACTGGGTTGTTTCCAGTGCTGCTGTGGGAGGTCCCTGCTGGGTCCCCTTCACACACACACACACACACACACACACACACACACACACACACACACACACACTCATGTGAAAACAAGGCTTTCCTTTTAATTTGTTCAGTTCTGCTGTAATGTGAATTATCTTGCCGTTATTTATGTCCCGAACAGTCACGTAATGTTGGTTGATTTGAACAATGTTTCCTGTTTGATTGCACGTTGCAGATGTTTTACTCAGAGCAGAACATCAGCACGTGTTTTTACATCCACCTCGGTAAAGTCTTGTGTAACGCAGAGATTCCCACGCGTCCTGGAAAACCTGGATGTTTTATAGGCTAGTTTTCCAGTCATGGAAACAGCTGCAATTTGATTAAATTACCAAATATCCTGCAGAAGAACCAGCCGTGGTGAGAATGATACGACGTGTCCGATAAAAGCCGACCACCTACCTGTGATAAACAAATGTATTATGAACCTGCATCGTTAAACAAGGAGGAGTAAAACTGGGAAAAATGTGTCAATACTTGACCTTTACTGGTAAATTATAAAACCAGTTATGAGTCCTGTGTTGTCGAGAAAAGTCCTGGAAAAAGATTTATTAAAAAGAGTAAAGCGACATACGTTTAAAGCTGCAGTAGGTAACTTTTAAATGAATTATTTTTAGTCATATTTGTTGAAACTTTCACTTTATGCTGACAGGAGAACTTGAGACAGATAATCTGTGAAACAATCGGGTTCCTCTGGTTCCTCCTGATGGAGTTCATAAGAATCCACCGGACCCGAATGAAAACAACCAATCAGAGCGTCTTTAACATCTTTAAGCTTTAAATCTTTCTTAATATATAAACTGATTTAATCACAATCACATTTATAAATATATTCACATTAGAGAGTTAGAGGAGTTTTCTTCATGAACATAAATATATAATAATCTATAATAATTGTATTCTTGGTTAGAACGCAGCATAAAACTAAAATATGACCATAACAGATCATTCAATTATATATAATATATTATATTATAATATAATATATATTTGATTTTTTTTTATTGAAAATGAGAAAACAACATGTTTCTTTTTTTTTTTTAAAGATTAAAAACCTTTTATTTATAATTATGATTTAAAATAAAAGTAGAAAATTACAGTTTTCTGTTATTTCCTCTTCTTATTTTATTAAAGTTAGTCAGGAAACTAAAATCTGTTGACGCAAACTACACTGACCCTGCTGGACCTCCTCTTCCTCCTCCTCTTCCTCCTCCTCCTCCATCATCATCATCATCATCATCATCCCACCACACTCCTCCTCCGCTCAGCCAGTTCATCCAGCAGCAGCAGCACCAGCGGAACACCCACAACAACAACAACAACAACAACAACATAATAAACAACAACAGCAACAACATCCAGCAGGAGAGGAAGAGAGAGAAACATCATGGAGGGAAAGAAAACATCCTCCTGGTGGGGAACAGCCATCAGCAACACCGGCTGAATACCAGCGGAGGAAGAGGAGGAGGAGGAGGAGGAGGAGGAGGAGGAGGAGCGGATGGATGCCAGTCTGGGATCAGCCACCACCACCAACAACAACCCTCCTCCGACTGGGACCAGCTCCGAGTTTAATCATTATTATGGGAATGGAAGAGGAGGGCCCAGCTTTGATCATCAACATGGCGGACAACAAAGCGCAGGGACTGGGGTAACGGCGGCGGTCCTCTCGGTACTCGACACTATGGATCAGGTTCAGAACTCCCACGAAGGGTACAGCAACAACAACAGCCCGTACAACCACTACCCGAACTACCGACCCGGGTATGGGAACAGTGCGTACGGGGGTATGATGAGTCCCTCCCGCCAGGGGACCAACATCCTGCTGGGCCCCGGCCCCGGCCCCGGCCCCGGCCCCGGCCCCGGCCCCGGCCCCGGCGGCTCGGCCGCTGCTAACCACAGTAAAGCGGCTATGGTCGCCAGCAGCTCCCCGGCTGGAGGCGGAGGAGGCGGGGGAGGGTTTCAGCGGTTCCCCGGTCAGCAGCAGCTGCACCCGTCCGGAGCTACACCCACTTTAAACCAGCTCCTCACGGCTCCGAGCACCGTGATGCGGGGCTACGGGTACCCGGAGTACAGTGCTGCCCAGCAGCAGCAGCCCAGCGTCGGGCTGGCGAAAGACTCCCAGTACGCTCCTCACGGATGGGGAGGACAACAAAGGAACCACCCGGCCATGAGCCCCGGGAACAACGGGCAGGGCGGCGGGAGATCGCAGGTGAATAACGCGTTTATAAAGTACGGTCAGCCGGTGTTCGCTGCGGATCCTCCGGATGATCACAGAGCCATCTTACTAATGCTAACCCGCTAGCCGCTGTGTGCCGTCAGCTAGCTGTAGCCGCCGCTGCTGTGAGACGTCATTTAACACAAAGTGCTCCACCTGTTCGACATTAACGTTAATAATCCTCACGTAGTAAGGCTCCCGGACAACGGTCACTGACCGCCGCAGGAGTTAGCGTTGGTTTGTAAAGTCAGCGGTTCGATTCCGCGTCCAAGGTGACTCCGGGTTTAGCTTGCTAGGCTAAGCTAGCGTTAGCATTTAGCTACTGCTAACCCAGACGTTGTTTTATTTTCCTCCCAGGATGGTGAAGGCACAGCCCGCCCTCCTCCACCTGGACTCACATTCACTACAATGGGCTTTATTATTGTTTATTATTATTATTATTATTATTATTATTGTTATTATTATAACATTACAGAACAAAACGGAGCCAGAAACAATTAAATCCAATATATAATGTAAGTTAGTGAATAATATGTACACAGGGTGACTTATTATTATTAATAATACGTTAGTAATCAATAAATAATTAAACAGTCAAACAAATGTAGATGTATATAGACTATAATGTATATTATAAGTTTAACTGTCTACATTATATTGTTCCTCTTTAATAATTATAATAATGTGTAAAATGTGTTTTTGGGTCTGAAACAAACTGTATGAGTAGAGCAGCTCTTCGTCATTATAATAATGTTTGTCACATTTTAACTCCATCAGAACATTTCAGCTCTTGAGTTATTGAGATTTCGATAATATTTTAATTTGGTTGTTGTTGTTTATTCTTTCTTTTCCCCCAGAATGAGGCTAATTTCTACATTTTTCACATTTTGGGAAGAATTCCTTCCTAATATTTAAATATTGGACGATATGAGGAAGTGTAATTCTGTCTCTGCAGCTGCCTCACTGATAGCACAGCCTGTCCTCTCCAGGGCACCGTAACCCTGACCAATCCTATCCTATCCTATCCTATCTGAAGCAGAGTAAGGCGAGTCATGACTTTGCCATCCTGGGAGGAAGCGGTCCAGGCCTAACGAGGCTGTATGTAGCTGTGTGTACAGACTCACAGTGTAATTACATTTAGCTGTTGTATTGTGAGATGAAGTTTGGGGACATTGAGATTCGGTGACAGAACAGGACAATTATCTGCCACCACTTGCTGTTTGTCTGACAGCCCCGTTCACACCTGACATCCACTAATTGCCTCACATATGCTAATGATCTCTTTTGAAGTCGTCTGATGTGTCTGCGGCCGTTAAGTTGTTTCCACCGCCGTTGTTAGCCTCTCTGTGATGCTAATAGGCCACCGTGTCAGCCTCCTTTCAGCTCGTGATCCGGCCTCAACTTCAGCTGGCAGGGAGCCCGTTATGGCCCCCGTCTCCACACAAGAGCCCTGACCTTCACTCATGCAGATTAGCCATGTGTCCATTACCACAGGCAACAACACTGGAGCTAAATATTCGTCATGCTCCTCCAGCTGCTGGAGGCCTCGGCCGCGAGTGCATCGCTGCCGTCGCCAGCCCTTCCTGCTTCCTGTGCTTCATGCTTTTTTACACAGTGTGCATGAATAGGGCTGCAATTAAAGGTCCACTGGTAACGTTTAGGAGGATCTATGGGCAGAAATGGAGTAAAATATTAAAGATATGTTTTCTTTAGTGTGTAATAACCGGAAAATAAGAAATGTTTTTGTTTTTTAAGCCGGCGTTCTACAGTAACACACAACAACAAACGGGTTTTGCCGCCACCGTAGTTTCTCCTACACGCTCGGGAGGCGAGTGATATTCAGATGGTTTCAATCTGCAACCTCGCCGCTAGATGCTGCAAAATCCTACGTGCTGGTCCTTTACCTGAAAGCAGCATGAAAAGGTCCAGTGTGTGATGGATACTACCTTGTCTCGCCCTCCCCATCCTAGTGTGAAGGGGAAACTGTGGTGTCTGTGAAACGTGGCGACCCCGCGGCGTCTGTAGCAAAGCAGAAACTTTATCATATATTAAACTGTCAAAAATGATTTGAATCTGTAGACGTCTGACATCTAAAGACATCTCGTAAGTTGGTAAACTTTATTGATTCAGCGTCTTTACAAAGGTCTTTACAGTACAAACATTAGAAAGTTATAACAGAAAATAATAAATAAAAACTAGAAGATGAATTTTCTGTAAAATGAAATAAAGTCTATTTGATTTGAACTGGTTCTTATGAGCTGTGGCCACATTAATGTTAATTAAATGCAAATTAACGTGGAGGCTCCCAAAAACACCGACCACCGACCTGTAATGAACCTCATCATCATAAAACCTGCATCCTGAAACAAGGAGGAAGTTAGATCTATAATAAGACCTATAATATAATATAATATAAGGCCTGCAGGTTAAGTATTGACACAAAGAGTATCCTGATATGGCACCTTTCAAATCCTGGGTTACAAAGCACAACAACATCCAGCGTACAAACAGTTTGAGGCATCACAGATCAACAATGGTGTACGTGACTCAGGCACCGAAGCAGTTGGGAGAGAGGGCGGGAGCCACAACTGCTGAGGCTCGGACACATTTGGTTGTAAGCCTAAATTTCAGGGACAAGTCAGAAGGCTTTGTTCAGTAGACCTCAGAGATCTCACAATCACTTCACATCAATCATTCAGACATATAAAGGGGGGGAGGCAAACCATCACAAATAGTCAGGAAGGCAATCCGGGTCCAGAACTTCTACAGAGTGATCCACCGGTGCACTGAGGGTGTGTGTGTCTATATATATAATGTCTGGAGATGATCTTTAAGACGGAAACACAGTCACAAACGGTTTAAAGGCCGGAGGAGATTGGACAGGAATGTGTGTTTCTGACTGACAACGTACTTTGAATAGCTGATATAAGATGAGATCACTTGTTATATAAAAACATTCGATAATTTCATTGTTTTTACCTCCTGTTGACCACGTGCTTTGGCCTTTTTCCAGCGGTGTGCATGTCTCCCTTTAAAATGTATCTATATACGTTGGTGACGACCCGATTCAGAGACTGAGTCTGATGCTGTCTGATAGATCTTACAAATGGCCGAACTTTCCTTCCTTCTCTTTGAATCCGAAAGTTTTTCAGACTTTAGATTGTAGTTTTGATGCTGAGCTGTAAATCGTGTCGGCATTATCGACGAGCCACGCTGCCCTAACGTTACTCTTGTTGCTCTTGTCGTGAGAGCGTGGCGTTGACCTTTTACTGTTGACCAGGAGTGTTTCAGTCAACAGATTCATAACTTTAGAATCGGACCATCGACCGGTTCTTCAGATATATGTAGATCCATCTCGGGTCCGCGTACCGATGTTGTTGCATCTATGAGGTTAAAACCGTCTCGGTAAATTGTTTCACCTCTACCTTTTCCTCATTTTATCTGCCGGCACTTTGTAATGTTAAGAAATGTGATATATAGTTATAGTTCATTGTTATTATTGTTAATGATATAGCATCAGTGGCCTCGTACGGCGGTATGAACAGTAATCTGATGCTTTGACGTGTATATTGTCAGACTGATTACTAAATTAGATTGTGTAAAATAATTTAATGAAATACAACAAAATATGACAGGAGTCTCCGTTTTCTTCACAGTTTGGAAAAGTTAAATTTCTGCCAGTTTCAGCTTCAGTCGGCGACTTAAAACCATTGAAGCTGATCCTGAAGCTTTGTGACAACCTGTCCGATCTCACGCTGAGCTGTTTACATCGGGATTATTGATGGGGGGGGTTTCCCAGTGTGGTCGTCCTCAGCTGACTGAAGGAAACGTGTCACCCAGAGAAAAGATTAAAGAAGGAGGAAATGTCTGGATCGTGTTTTGTGTGTAGAATCCATAAATGGTTTCTATTTTTAGCCGCAGCCGTCTGAGCAGCAGTGAAACATCTGTTCTCACTGAGTCACTTCTCTCACCTACTATTATGTCAGTGTGTCAAATACTTGTGTGTGTGTGTGTGTGTGTGTGTGTGTGTGTGTGCATATTAAAGTGTACCCAGGCGTGACTGTTGACTCCAGTTTAAAGTGGCCTCCCAGGCTTTTGGATTGCTCACATTTTGTCTGAGTGCTGCTTCAACTGAATCTGCTCTGACACGAGAGTTAAGTCTCAGTTGTCAACCCCCAACTTGATACCAAGATACCTCGATACCCGCCTCTGATGTGTTTACTGTCCTCCACCGGCTGGGCGATGTGCTCCACCTGGTCTGGAAGAAAAAGTATTCAGACGATTCAGGTTGTTCCGATACCAATTCCTCTGATATTACCGGGTATTGGTGGGAGGGGGCACATGTATTAGCAGTGTAATGCAGGAGTATATCCACTTATTGTCAGCAT
This sequence comes from Dicentrarchus labrax, assembly GCF_905237075.1. NCBI lineage: Eukaryota > Metazoa > Chordata > Actinopteri > Moronidae > Dicentrarchus > Dicentrarchus labrax. Next base: position 25,453,028 of record NW_026136708.1, read on the forward strand.
TGGGAATACTCACTTCTAAATCCCCCCATATGCTCATCATTCGGTTTTGTTATCCCAGGATGGTGAAGGCCTCACATAGTTATCCAGTTTTTATGAGTGGATGGAGTAAAGGAACAAGAAATACGTCACTCTCCCAGATCACCAAGGTTCAAGGTCTCTTTGGGGACAAAACTATAGCGACAGACGAGTAAAGATTAATTTGGATTAATGACGTTTGCTCTGCTGATTCTAACATGTTGGGAAGAGCCTCAAACTCCTACTGGTTCCAGGTGACTGGTTCCAGATGTGTTGTCATCTCCTTTGTAGTTTATCAATATGTTGATTTCATTCACTCCCACAGGTCATTTACCTGCCCTGAAGCTTTGATACATCGATGTTTTTTTTAACCTAGTAGGGTAAACAAATGTCTCATTAACCAATCGCCTCTCTCCTCCAGGTGCCTCCCATGGACCCGATGGCGATGAAGCGCTCTCAGCTCTACGGGATGAGCAACAATCCGTACTCCCAGCAGCAGGCGGCGCCGTACTCCGGCCAGCCCTACGGTTCGCCCTCCCCCCACAGATACCCGATGGCGATGCCCAGCAGAGGGCAGATGGGGATGGGAGGGATGCAGTACCCTCAGCAACAGGTAGGGGACAATCACGATAAATGACGCACTGGAGAACCAGCATCTATCCGACTACATTTACAGAAAGAGTCATTTTACTTCAAACTGGACAGAAAACAAATTAAACTCACGAAAACTGTTATTAGTCTTTCCATCTCAACAACAATCACCAACTCTGGTTTGGCCAAAATAAACCCAAAATTCACAGTTAGGTTAGAAAAAAGCAGCGAAACAGGCTACAATGTGCTGTAATGTTAGCTAATACTAACAGTAGTTGTTTGTTCCACTGACAGACTCAGGTTGTTATTGTCAGTGTCTGACAGCATTATGGAAAGGATCCCTACAGAGATAGACCTTTAGTTTAACCACAAACAGCCGTAATATCACTATCACTCTCCACCAGACTCCAGAGACACAAACACTCATTTTACCTTCAGATCATCAGAACTTCATTAAAGTGAACAGAAACAGAATAAAACTCATTAAAAGCGTCTCTGTTAGTGTTTCCAACAATCACCAACTCTGGTTTGGTGGAAATAAATCCTTAATTCACCGACGTAGATGATAAAAACAGCAGTTTCAGTCGGAGCAGACCGGCTATGGAAACAAACCACAGAGAGGCTGCGATACAACACAGGCAGAGGGAGAGAGACACCATGTGACTCTGTATCTTTATAAAGAGAATATGATGTTAGCGTAGTGCCGAACCCACTGTGAATCAACACTGACTCAGCAGCTCTTTGGAGCCTTTTAGCCTCTTTTTATTTTATAGTTTTGGTTTTAGGGTACATTTGGTTGCTGCTATATAAATGATTTAAATCTCCCGTATAACCTTTAACTCTCCGTCCCTACAGTTAGTGTTTGTTTCTTGTGATGCTCTCTAAGGAAGTTGTTTCCTCGATGTTCAGAGTGTGTGTTCCTGAGTGATGAAACACTCAGTGAAGCTCGTACGACCTCCTCTTGTTTTGTCTCTTTTGAGCTGGTTGTTTGTTCATGTGGTCGTCCTGCTGATTCATCTGCAGCATCATCACCACCTCGTCACTGTGGACAACAGACCTATTGATGTTGTCAGACCACATGGCTGCTGCAGAGCCGGGCCGGGCTGGGTCAGGCCGGGCCGGGTCAGGCTATTCCTGGCGCAGACTGGGCTGAGGCTATTTTTAGACTGCAGGCTGCTGGTTTTGGTTTACTGATGACTGACGCTGCCTCTGATACGTCACTTACGAGAACATTAAAAGACTTTTCTTTAGTGGTTGGCTGCTGTCGCTGGAGTCAGACTACAGGGAATTTAACTTCACAAAGAAAATTGCTGAGAGTTTGATTTCAGTCCGTTACAATGATGGCAAGTTTTCAGGGTGTTGAAATATCCATAGAAAGTTTCCAAACCACGTCTGCAGCACAATCCACCTCTCGGCTCTTCATCTCTGTCATCTAAATATGTGTAAATGTCTGCAGCTGAACATTGACTTTATTCTGAGGGAAAGTAAATGCAGCAGCACATTTTTAACAAAGTTCACTAGAAATCAAAATATTAATAAACTTTAAAGCAAACATTGTAAAAAATTACAGGTCAAATAAATACAAAAACGAACACAGACTTAATAAGCTGATATTGGCTGGTAATATGACAATCAGTTGAGTTCGATTAGTTGTTTTTCTTCTTATGTGATGTTAACCTGAATATATTTAGGTTTTAGTGAAGTGTTAATGCCATTTTAGACTGAACGAACCGTTTTATGTTGTTTTGAAAATAAAAAAGACCCATAACAGCTCATTTCCTGATTTAGATTTTTCTCATTTCGAAACTAGAATCCGTCGGCTGTAAAGTTCACTAACCCTGATCACACTATTACAGTCATGATCACTTGTGTCACCACAGCTTGTTTTAAATCCAGGTTCAACTGATCTTCGTGTTTTCTCTTCTCTTTTAACTTCCTAGTAAGAAGTTAAAACACCAGAACACATTTTTAAGACCTGGAGGAAAGCGGGATTGTTGCATCCAGGTCTCATATCGTAGATTTACTCCGATCACGGTTTTCTTACCCCTGGAGCTTTTCCTTCTTCGCTCCTCTGATGTCGTCTCGCTCCCCCGAAGCCTCTCGCAGAGACAGATTGTCATCACGGAGTAACGGTGACGTTATTACATCATTACAGCTTGACAGACATTTTCTTTTTTGTTCAGCCTGAGGGAACTTGTGTCAGCGTTGTCATCTTTGCTCGCTGAGACTCGGATGAAGACGCCGAGGCAGAGGGAGGAAATGTAATGACTTTTATGTGAGCGAGGCCCCAGGTGGCCCTGGGACTCTTCCTTTATTAACTCTCTGATTCCAGATGAAATTGGACCAGGCGGCTTCCCCCTCTGTGCCGCTTCGATTGATTTGGTTTCAGGAGGGTTCTTGTCCACAGTCGACTCTCTGACTGCTTAAAAACCTAAATCTCAACCAAAATGTTTGACGGTATTCAACCTACATTTTGGTAAATCCTCCAGTTCTGTCTTAGACCTTTAATTGTCCCTTCTGATTAAAACCACTAAACACACTGAATAAAGCAGTTCCACCTTAAAAATCACTGAATAAAGCAGTTCCACCTTCAAAAACAAATCGGTTGGGAGAATATCCAGTTGATATTTTCTGTAAAATAATGTTTTTGATTATTCAGTTGATCATTTGGTCTGTAATATGTCAGAAATTAGAGAAATTACCAACGTGGTGTCTTTAAACCGTCGCACCATCACGTCAGCTGTACTTTGTGATTTTCCACTCTGCTTCTGACACCTGCTTACATCATCACACTGATGTCACACCGCGGTTGCCGTTTACCCGGTGCTGCAGATGAACAACCCTTCACAGCTAAGAGCGCCTGAGTAGATGCAGAAGGTGCTCTTGAGCAAGGCAGGTGATCCTCGGGTCGTCCGGCAGCCGCTCGGAGGCTCCGGCTCTCACAGATTGCAGCGAGGTTGCGTCTTGTTGCGTTTTGTGGCATTTTTTATTCCCGAGGAGAGGATGTGCTTTTAGGGATAACGATCTGAGGAGGAAGGTCTGTGGAAGTGTTTACAATACGCTGCAGTCCTGATGTAATCTCAGCGGGTCTAGGCACCTTATTTAAGGTGGTATAAATGTTCATGTGGAGGTTTAATGTGACCAATTAGTTCCATTAAAAATGATGAAACTGAGTTCATCTGGAAAGCTTTTCCGTGCCGTTCTTGCAGTGTAAATAAAATAAATTTAAGTTAAGACATTCTTCACACGTACGATCAGCTTAGGGCCACCGTAGTTTCTCCTACAAGCTAATCTGCAATCTGCACTAAATCCTACACACTGGTCCTTTATGTTTGTTTCTAACATAAAGTGCCCGTGGAGCAGTTTGAGTGCTACATAAAAAAGCTTCCTGCCATCATCACCAGAGGAACCAGAGCTGATGTGCAGTCAGAAGGAATGCGTTTCAAATCATCAATGTGGCTGCGTGATCATGTGATTCTCCTGTGACTCCAGAACAAGCTGTAGCTCTCAAACACTGGAGACAGTAACGGCACGGAGGTCGCAGGTCACATCAGACCTCTTCGCTCACAGCACAGGGACACGATGATGAGAAGCAGCATTGTATCGTGGATTTGTGGGAGGTTTATTTCAGTCAGAGAACATGTTGAATCCTCGGGAGAGGAATTTAAATATATAGGTCACTTTCCAGGAATACAGCAGAGTTCGTTAGTCGGCTTGTTTCACATCTTCAGCAGAGTGGAAACATCTCAGACCTTTAATATTTTCTTTATTCACGCTGCAGCGAGTAGGGCAGGAGGTCAGGACGACCTCGGTTACGTTGCTGTCTCCATCACTCTCTCCCATATACATGAGTCCAGATACACAGTTGTCCGTGTTGTGCAGTGATGATTCAACAGCAGAGTTTCGTGTTGATCCAACATGTAGAAGCTCTCCGGCTGTCAGTCAACGTTTGTCACGTCTCCAAATTGAAACAAAATTTCCAGAAAATCAAACGGGAACACGACTGAATGTTTGTTTGTTGTGTGAATGTGAGTTCACTGGTTGACGGAGACAAACAGCTGGTGGAGATGATTCTCCAGCCGTTGCCTTCAGACCGGTGCTGAAGATGAGGAGATCGTTAAAAGAGACAATGAAACGACGGAAAACATGTTTTCTATTCCTCCGATACTGTGTGTGTTGTTTAGGATAATGTACTTTTGATGTTAATTACAGAGCAGAAACAAAGGAGAAATAAACCCAAAAAACAGGGAATAGTCAAAGGAAGTTATTAATTACGCTGCTGCTGCAGGTACTCTGTGATGGAGGTGGACGACACACTGTAGATTCTGTTGCTATAGATATTATAGATATATAGATATTGACCAAGATGATCCAGAAATGTATTACGGCTGTCCATCATGTCGTATCGAACCTTGTGCTTATATAGTCCACACTGTACACATATTCAGTGTAGTGCAGTTATCCAGGTTGAGTAAAAACAAAAGTTAATAATTGTATCCTAAAGTGTGATGTATTTTCTTCTCCTTAAAATGAGCTGATTACCAACAGTGATAGGTCTGGTAGAGGTGGGTCAGAGAGCTTTCTGCAGGAGGATCACACAGAGAGGAAATGGTTGGAAAGATTGTGTGCAGTTTAGTTTTTGAATAATGAAGCCTGTGCACAAGCTTTAAATTGGATTAATTGATGCCTGGCCAAACCTCATCCCCCAATCTGTGCTCCCAGTTCCTCCTCTAGGCATTTCTCAGAGAGAGCGGGAGAGAGTATATTGCTCTAATGTGTTCTTAATGGAAATGTTTGTTGTTTTTTGTTGTTTTTCCTGGTTAAATAATGAAAAATGATAATAATAAATGAAGGTTACAGTCTCCTCATCACTTGTGTTCAGCTCTTCACTGGAAGTGGTGTTTAAATCACGTTTCACCCACAAAATCCTTTATTCTGTTTCTCATCAACTTTTACACCTCACATTGCTGCGTTTCTACTTTATGTGCAAATATAAAAGATGGATGCTATTAGCACCCAGCTGTCAGTAGCTAACAACGCTATTTTCACCCTCATGGCAGAGACAACCCAACCACATCCTACACTGCAACAACAACTCTTCTAGAAACAGGCCAGATATTCTGGAATATAATCCTCATACTGATTAGATTGATAGAAAATCTTACAATATTATGCAAACCAGTGTTATAACGTGTTACTGGTTAGATGTAGCTCACTATTAGCTGTAATATCTTATTAAAACAAAGTCAGATATATTTTCTCAAAACCAGTTCCTAATGTAAAACATGCCTGACAGGATTATTTTATTTTTAGACTAAAAATAAGACTTATTTCCCCTTTTTTTTACTTTCTTTAAGTTCCTTTTTTGCAGTATGAATGTCACAAAACACCAGCAAGAAACTAAAAATAATTCAAAATAAGGTCTAAAAATGAACACTGGATTCACACGGGGCTCCAGCTTCAGTCTCCCATGTGGGGTCTCGAACCCTAGTCTGCCAGTGAAAGTCCCGTTCCTGCTCTAGATGGCTGGGTGTAGATATCCGGGTACCTGCTGTTACCACCCGGGTGCAGATAGACACTCGCTGGAGGCACTGAATATAAAAACAGGTGGATGGAAACAGTTTTGTGGTGATGACTCTTGGTTTATTCATCAGAGACTCACTGTGCTGATGTTTGTTGTGTCCTCAGATGGGTTCTCAGTACAGTCAGCAGCAGCAGCAGCAGCAGCAGCAGCAGCAGCAGAACGTGGGCGGTTACTGTCAGCCGGGTCAGCCGCCGTACTTCAGCCCCCCGCAGCAGCAGCCCGCCGCCCCGAGCCAGCCGCCGTACATGCAGCCCCGCCCACTGCCACAACAGGTAGAAACTGTAATGTTTCAGAGAGGGCGCTCTCATGACCCCACATACAGTGGATGTTAGCTATAAGGGCTCCGGACCTCTCCTCATACTGTACCAGGGCTCACTGAGCAGGTTTCAGACATTAGGAAGACGACACTCACTATAGAGCAGAGTTTCCGGGTTCACAGTGAGAAGAAAAGAACGTTTCCTGATCATTTTTACTGCCGTTTCTGTTTCATCACATCAGATTTTCTTGAGCAGGTAAAGCAGCCGTGTTGAAAAACAATGAACGCACTTTAAATACTTTAATAAATGAAACAGAACAAAGGCGATGAGGTTTACAGGTTCTTGTTTTTTATGATCTTTTCTTTTGAAACGAAACACACACACGTTCTGATTGTGTGTTCTGTAAATACAATGGATCGCTCCGTCAGATCCGACCTTGAGCAACGTCTCACTGCTCCTCTGAACACCGTTCTCTCTTCACCCTGATCGACTCTAACATACCGAATGCACAACAATGTGAAATAAGATTGTGGAAGACACCGTAGAGGAAACAAATCACAGCGACCGACGAGAACAGGAAACAGGAAGATTTCTTATTAAAATGTAGTCAGATTTACGTAAGAAACGGCCACTATTGGAGACATTTCTGTGTTTAACAAATCAAATTGGATGATTGAAACACAGTTGGACTCCGGCTGATGTTTCCGGTCAGTGAGCTCCTTCATCCTTTTGTCGTCCTGTCCCCGACTGAAATGAAAGCGGGTGTTTCAGAGGGAGAGCGGCTCAGTTGGAGCCTCCAGGGAGTTTAAAGTTTCTGCATTTCCTCGCGTCGTCTCAAAAGCCTCCAGAGGCTACAGCAAGGTCGACCCCTCCCCGACTGCTGCGAGAAAATGTCTTTACAAAGCATTTTGTCTCCGAGCATCATCTTCGTGAAACAGGAGGAAAACTCAAATGTTACTTTAATGTAGAAAGATGAAATTAAATCCTTTTAAAGGCACAAACTGCTGAACCAACAGCACAAAATAACAAATAAAAAGATTTTTATTTTAAGCAGCTTCCTGATGTACAGAATCCAGGGATTATTTTCCTTCAGTATTAAATGGGTGTACTTTATAAAGTGGCAGTAAGCAAACTTTATTGATACAGTAAGTGGATTGTTTCTAAAGTGTTTTACAGAAAAAACAACAAGTGAGTGAGGAAGAATTCACACAAGAATCTCAAATCTAATCTCGGCCTGGTCAGTTATTTAACCCGATATTCATCATTTTACTGACTACTATTAACCCGATTGATGAAATAAATTGATTAAAAACGGTATATAAATCAGATTATATTACAGATAATCTTATTCTCAGATAAAAACATGTTTGTTTGGTTCAGACCTCAATAAATGTCACATCATTGTGATTTTAATAGTTTTCATTAAAAATTTTATTTGTGATGCAAATTTTCACACTAATCATTTAACATATCACAATTTTAATATCTGTCAATCTCAATAAGATGTTTTTACTACATCCTGCAGCCAAAGAATTGATTAAAATGACCAAATAATCCTGGAAGTAATCGTTGTTATTTAGTATTTTTGTATTTCAGCCTCTCACTCCTACGTTCTCCTACGTTCTCCTAGGTAAACCTACATATTTAGTTTGAATCTCAACTGTTGGTGGGATAAGCTGCAGGTTATATGACACTTTTCATTTCCCATCTCAGTCAGTGCTTCTCTTCACATTCGATGCTGAGCGGAACGGACTCGCAGCGATCTTTTCACCGTTGAGTCAAATGTTTCTGTAACCACAAGCGGAAATCTCGACCCAGTGGAAATGTTGTAGCTGTCGTATATAAAGCTGAATGATTGAACCGTTTGTGAGCGAGTGCTGTCCTGTAATGTCAAGAAAAACTAAACAGATCAGATCTTTTACTTAAGTAAAAATATCAGTATCAAAGTAACTACCTCTGACAGATGAACGTAGTAAAAAGTAATATTTGCCTCCCATCTGTAGCGGAGTACAGAAACAGTCATGAACTTTCGTTCAGAGTATCGAGTTTATCACATCAATGAATCAGTCTCGAGAGTTTCAGTGTAAAGCAGTCGTGACGAAGAGGAAGTCCCGACCTTCAGCTGTGGTTTTATCTCCTTCATCAGTCTCGAGACGACACACTGACCTGCAGCAAACAGCCGGATCTTTATTTTCTATCAGATAACACGTAGAAGATCTGTCATTTTAAAGATCCACTCCAGACTTGTGTTAAGATGTTTGTGTATATACAAATCAGAGATGTCTTTCTTTGCAAGTCTAAGTCAAGTCAAGTTGTTTGTTATATGATCACTTTAAACAGGCTGTTGCAATGCAATATGAAGAAAACACACACTGAATGCTTTCCTTTAAAGGAAACTGTATTCTTCCAACATGAACATATAGTTACAGTATATCTTGCCCCCTATTGTGCAGGCTCAGTGGGACCATAATAAGAACAAATCTAGAAAATGTTACACTTCACCCAGTCAAAGACATTGTAATGAACATAATTCCAATTAGTACAAAACATCACACTTTAGCTAAATGCAAACAACTTGTAAGCAAAACACTTAAAAGTACTTTAATCACTTATATATGTTACTTGTGTGTTATTTGCAAAACAATTTGTTCACAAAAAAAAGCAAAACTGTTGCTGCCATATTATCTGAAACAATCAACAGTGTTGTTATGTGTAATGTAATCTGGTAAACCTGTAACATTAACGCTACGTGGTCAACAGTTAACCTGTAACCTGCCTGTAAGCCGACAGTATAAATATGGATTTTTCTGCAGTTAACGTTAGCCAGTAGATGATTAACGTTACCACTCAATGCAAACAAGTGCGACAAGCAAACTAACATTCACTCATCTATTCAGATATTCAGTTACAAAGCCAGTAGCAAGCTAAGAGAACGTTACATAGCTGATGCTGAGCTAACCGTCCATATGCGCTAATGTGACTGATGTGGTGGATCCAGCATCCTTGATTCAGGTACTGCAGACTTTGCAGTCAGCGCTCCTTTTGTTGGTGCCGTCCTGTTTGAAGTTTTTATAACCAAATGTAATCACAAATGGTACAGCAGCAGCTGCAGGTGTGCCACCGGTCGCTATAGTCGTCGTCCGAGGTACTAGTGCGTGAGGCCGCGAGGCGCGCACCCAATGCGTAATATGGTTACCATGGTAATACACATTGAGCTCGTCAGACGTTTCAGAGTTTCCTCAATATTAATACGCAAAAAAAGAAAACATAATGATTGTTCACGAGTCCCAAAACACGAGTCCGAGTCGAGTCTGAAGTCTCTGTGTGTGCGACTTAAGACACTCGAGTCCCCTCTCTGATACAAATACTATAATACATCTGATTCTGCCTCATTAAAAATCAATACGTTATATAATCAATAAGGATCCTGTGAAATGGTTGAAAGCTCCAGAACACCAATGTCATCAGATCCACTGAGGGTAAAGAGAGTTTTGTAGTTTGAACTTTGCGTCTTCGTCTGTCTCGACTCAGGAGGTGCCGCAGGAGGCGTACGGGGGGCGGGGCCAGTCTGCTGCTATGACTCCTGGGAAACCAAACCACGAGGAGATGAGTCTGAGCCAACAGGAGAGACCATCCAGCCTCCCGGTAAGTCTGAGGAGCATCAGTGCTGTAAAATATCTCATTTCTCTACCAACCAAAGTCCAAAGTGAACTCCCGCCAAACGTCTCGACTTGTGAATCATTTGGAATCACAGCTTACAACCACCGTACTTATCACAGCATCAGTGAATCAAATCAAAGCAGCTTACCAATATTCACACTTTCTACACAATGTCTAATAACGATCTTTAGTGCTGATGGCGTCTCTAGTAAAAAGAGGACATCAGTGAGGACTTCAAAGTATGAATAATTTGTCATCAAAAGGCGAAAACTGTCGTAATAGTAATCGTGTTTGAGGAATTTTAGATCCGTCTGGTTTCTCTTTGTTCCTCTGTGCGGCGTGTACGCAGCTTTACTGTGAAACTGGAAGTTGGGACAGAGTTTCTCAGGTCAGCTGATATCTGCCCTCCTGTGGGTTTGTCTTTATAAAATCAGCTGCTGTTGTCACTTTGATACGAGGATCTTAAAGAGTTCAGGTTCACTTTTAGTCGAGGTCGTCGGAGGACGCGCTGCCCTCCAGTACGTGTTCACACATCTTGAGCTATAACTGGGCCACGTCACATCGGTGGCGAGTTAAATCTAAAGTGACAGTCCGGTTCAGAGCTACTCGCAGCGACAGAGAGAAAAGACATCTTTCTTCCTCAAAGATCAAACTTCACTTACAGTCTTGTTTTATTCAAAAACACCCTGAAAAAGTGACAGAGGAGCTGATGCAGCAGCTGTCCTGATAACAACCATAAAGCCGACAGACGGATTGAAAGAAGAGTCGTTTTGTTGCATCAGGCTCGGTGGTCGTGGTTCAGCCCCGCCCCCCCGCTGTCTGATTGTCCTGTAGCTCGCCACTGTTGTCGGTAATGACGCAGTCCTCTTTTATCCGGAGCTGAACCTGGCAGGTATCACGCCCGGAGCGCCTGATACTTCCCGCTGGGTCGGTGCCGTGTGGGCCGGACCTCCCGGAGAGAGACACAACTGAAATAATGACCCTGTGAACACCGACTGAACTGTAATCTACATCGAAGTCTCCAGCTCTGCATGAACTGATGGTCTCACTGAAGGCTGAGCGAAGCAAAAAGACTTCTCAAATTGTATTTGTTTTGGCACTTTTGGTCATTTCAAGGTTCCCACTCTTTAATAAATCATTTTCCAGGACCTTTCAAGGACGTTTTCAAAGTGGTTTGTTTTGACAATACAGGACAGCACCTGCTCACAAATGCTGGTCACCGTTGATGGAACAGTTTTTGAAGTGGACTCGTTCGTGGTGCACTTCGCTGTTCTCAGCACAGCCGTTATTTCTGCTTTCCCAAAAAACCTTTTCCACAGCGGACATTTTGACATGACAAAGTAGGGTAAACAGTAGGGTAAACACAGGTGTTACCAATGATACTAATTAAGGTTGCGTTCCATTTAGTGTAGCTGAGCCTACCTGTGAAAAAGGTCTGACGGCAGCTTTCCACCAACTGTTACAATAACTTGGCCACAGCACAGGATACAACACATTATTTCCTTTAATGGAACCAGCGTGTCGTCTTTATGCAGTGTGTAATAAACTGTCCTGTATCATTTGTATAAGTATGAAATAATAGAGGTTCAGCGATGGAGCTCTGGGGAACACCTGAGTCTGTTTTAAAGAGGAAGAATATTTTAGCTTCACGACTCCGTCACGTTTCTCTCTGTTTGAAAACCGTTTTAAAGCTGCTTGAAATCACTTCCAGCACTGAGACTCTGACTGTGAACGCTCCTCTGCCCACTGCTTTCTCTCCCTGCTTCCCCTGTAATTATTTCATCTCTCCATCCATCTCTCTATCTATGCCTCTTTCCATCTTTTCCTTTTATGCATCCTCCCTCTCTTCTTTCACCTTCTCCCTTCTGCTCCTTTATCCCTTTATTCCTCCCTCTCTACCTCTCCCTATTCCTCTGGTTTCTTCTTCTCTCTCTCTCTCTCTCTCTCTCTCTCTCTCTCTCTCTCTCTTTCTCTCTCTTTCTCTCTCTTTCTCTCCGTGTTAGCCTGCTTCTGTCCCTCATCCTCTCTCTCTCTTTCTCTTTGGAGCCTCCTTTTGAAGTCGGGTGCTGATGCAGTTGCCATGGCGACAGGCAGGGGAGACTGCTCGGTTGCAGGAGGAGCAAAAAAAAAAAAAGAAATCAGCAGAAATCAGCTGCACCCGAAGGCCTCACAGACTCTTTAATAAGTTGACTGCATGATTTTCAGTTCAGTGTCTTATTTCCTCTCGTTTAAAGACTAAATTCTAATTGTTGCTTTATTTTTGCTCTCATCGTCTCTGATTAAAGGTGGAACTTCAGTCGTTGTTCAAGGTTTAACTGTGAGTTGAAGCTGTGCTGCTGTCTGTGAACAATATTCTGGATACTGGAATAAAAATAAAGATATTTATTTATATATAGACATAGTAAACAGGGAAATGTGGAGAGGTGTGGCCGCCCTGGGAGCAGTTAGTTCAGTGTCTTGCTCAAGGGCACCGCAGCAGTTCAGGACTTGAACCACTGACCCTCCGGTTCCTGCTGCACCAAACTACACTTAAAACTTTAGTTTCAGCTAATTAAATCAAGTCTTGTACAATAGTTAAAGACGGTTCAGAATAAAATATATCGAACAAATCTTTCTTCTGCCCCCAGAACGGTTGTGTAAACGGGGCTTATCAACTTATCAATCATACTTAACTTTCCTAGAGCCACAACAATTAATCAATTAGTCATCGAGTAATAAAACTAAAGAACTATTTTGATAATCGTTATTTTTTAAGAAACAATTCTTTGATTTCAGCTCCTCAAATGAGAGTTTCTTTATTCCTCTGACGACGTCGCTTTGGACATTTTATGGACCAAACAACTAATCGATTAAATGAGAAAATTATCGACAGATTAATCGATAATGAAAACGTATAAATAATAATTATTTGCAGCTTTAAACTTTCCCCAGTTTGTTGCAGTAAAGAAAGTCAACGAAGGTGCAGAGGGGCAGGAGACGGGAGCGAGGTCTCTTTAATAATACTTATTGATTAATCACAGTCGATGTGAAGGTTGAAGAACGGGAGGAAGAGGGAATAGATGAGTGAAGAGGAGAAGGTTAAGGAGGAAAGAGGGAGAAAGACAGCAGAAGATGAGGAAGAGGATGGGGGAGGGCATGAGTAGAAAAGGAGGTGAAGGCTGAAAGCTGGAGGTGGAGGAGGGGTACTACTACTAAATGTACAGTGTTTGTGTCTCTCTCTGTCACACACACACACACACACACACACACACACACACACACACACACGCAGTGATTCATGCACAGCGGCTCCGACAGTCGAGGCAAGAGAAATATTTAAATTACAAAACAACAGCCGCTGACTAACAGAGGAGCGTGTGATGGAGAGACGGAAGGAGAGAGAAGGAGGTGTAGAGGCTGATTAAAGGACGAAGAGGAAGAGGAGAGACAGGAGAGGAAATAAAGACCATGAAAGGAGGAGAGATACTGGAGGAGGAAGGAATGAAAGGAGAAGCAGAGGGGGAGAGAAATAGGAGGAAGTAGGAAGGAGAAAAAGAGGAGGGTAGCGGGTGGAGTTGTATGAAAGGAGGAGAGGATAAAAGAGGAAAAGGAACAGAGGAGATGTATGAAGAAAAGGAGATGGGAGGGGATGGAGGAGAAAGATGGTATGAGAGGAGAAGGGGGAGAAAAAAATACAAGGAAACAGAAGGAAGGAGGTGAAGGAAGACAAAGAAAGGAAGGGAGGAAGTATGAGGTAATGAGAGAGAAAAAGGAGGTGAAGGCAGGAAGGAGTGGGGAGGGGAGAGAAGGAGAAGAAAAGAAGAGGAGGGGGAGTCAGTAAGCAGAGAAGTTCAGGCAGGTGAGGAGGAGGAAGAGGAGAGAAAGTGGAGGAAGATGCGGAGGCAAAGTATGAGGTAATACGAGGAAAGGAAAGAGGAGGGAAGGAAGTGAAAGGGGGGAGAAGAAAGGAGGTGAAACCAGGACAGAAGGGGGGAGGAGGAGAGGAAGAGGAGAAGAAAGGAGATGAGGAGTAGAGGAAGGTCGAGCGAGGCTTTCAGACAAACACTCTCTCTCTGCAGCTCACTCTTTATAATTAGAACACACACCAGGAGAGTGTGTGTGTGTGTGTGTGTGTGTGTGTGTGTGTGTGTGTGTGTGTGTGTGTGTGTGTGTGTGTGTGTGTGTGTGTGTGTGTGTGTGTGTGTGTGTGTGTGAGAGTGAGAGAGAGAGTGATGCAGCGCAGCAACCGATTGGCTGAGCTGTTGGCAAGGGGCGGAGGGAGGGAGGGAGGATGGGTCGCTGCGCTCTGATTGGCTGGCCCGAGGCCCAGGGGCAGATGGGAGATTTCAGCGCAGTGCTTCTCTCTTCTTCTTCTTTGATTCTCCTCCTCTTTCCTCTCGTCCTTCGCTCTGTTCCCTCCTTCCTCTTCCTCTCTGCTTCCACTTGTTTAACTCTGTCTCTCAATCTTTCCTTCTATGACTCTTCATTTTCTCTTGTCTTCTCTCGTTTTAGCCGAACAGCTCAACATTTTCATTAGTAACATGTTCAACTGTTGTTCACGACCTCTCTTCTAAAATCATCTGTGAACACAAAGACCCTGATCTGAACATCAAAGTCCCAAATATAACAAAGAATAACACAAAGCTGGATCTCTCTTCATGGAAACACCTGGAAATGAATTCAAATGAGTAAATATCCTGAAAATAATCTGTCTTAGAAACTTTTTATTGTTTTTTGGATGCAACAAACACTTTTACTTCCTTTTTAATAAATACATTTTCTGTAAAATAAAATAAATTCTACTTAAAGTGAACTTTTAAGCTGTGGTCACATTAATGTTACAGTTAGAGGAAACAACTGTAGTCAGTTCACAGGAGAGTACGCAGCAGGGATAACACGTATCGATACATTTATATTTAGTGTTTGTGAGTGAGTGCGGCTCTAAATCATCAAGAGAAACTGACAAATGATTTTTCAAAAAGAGTGGGAACCCTGCTGATGTTCGTCTGCACCGAACTCAACACCAAACCAAAGAGTGGAAGCTCTGACATTGAGGCGGACGCAGGCGACGGATCTGCAGTTTCCACTGGGTTCTGTCGGTTCTGGTCGGACCGTTAATGTCCTCCAGCTGAGTCGGCGCAGACGAGACGTTTCCGCCTCCTCGGCTCATTTAGGAGCAGCTGAACGAGGCGTTCGTGAGCCCGTCACCGGAGGAACAGTCAGTGATCCTCCTGTGAGTGACGTCATGAGCTGCAGCTGCGAAGGTTCATTAAACGACTCGTCAGAAATCCCACAGGAAGTTTAAAAAAGCACCGAGAGCAACAGGAGAATGTTTTCAGAAGTTGTTTCAGTCCAAAATAAAATCCGGTATCGTCCATAAATCTGACCTTCGGTCTGTCTGTGTTTCAGGATTTGTCCGGCTCCATCGACGACTTGCCCACCGGCACGGAGGCGGCGGTGAGTTCAGGGGCGTCGGGCTCCGGCAGCGCTCAGGGCGACCAGGGGACCCCGGCCCGCTCTCCTTTCTCCCCCCACGTCTCTCCTCGACTCCCCCCGCCAGCTCGCACCGGGCCCTCGCCCTCCCCCTCACCGTCCCCCGCTGGCTCCAGCCGTTCCGGACCGATGTCTCCCGCCACCAGCGGACCAGGTATGCAGATGATGTCACTTCCTGTCTCTTTGAAACAGGATAACTGAGGCCTCATAGGGAGTATTAACTCTGTTTGTGTCTCCCTCTCAGGCTCTCAGCTGACCCCGCAGGTCTCTGGTCCTGGATCAGATCCTGTTCCTCATCCCTCCCAGTCCGCCATGACTCAGGACAGAGGTACGACTCATCAGTGTGACAGAGTGGATTCATATTAAATATATATAGCGATCATCATCCTCCGTCTCTTTGATAAATAATCTACAGGCCTTTCAGAGTTTCTCTCTCTGTGTCTGCAGCAGCTCTGAGGAACATTCCTGAAAGCTAAAAGAGGAAAAGTCGTGTAATCCTCTGATTCATCCTCTGGGGCAGCGGCTCCCAGTCGGGTAGCTGAGAGATTTAGTCATACTGAATTCTAAATCAGGCCTACGCGTCCTGGAAAACCTGGAAATGTAGTTTTCCAGTAATGGATTAAAATGTTGAAATATCCTGGAAATAATCTCTGTTGTCCTGGAAACCTTCAGTTGTACATTCCCAAACTAACCGTCCTCCCTTCTCCTTCCTCGCCTCTGTCTTCTCTTCAGGTTTCCCTCCCTCCATGCAGCGTAGCACCCAGGGGCCTCAGTTTGGCCCCCAGCAGTCAGCACCACCCATGTCCCCTCACTCAGCGTCGGGGGGGCCCATGCACCACGGCTCCTATCAGCAGGGCGGCTCATACGGCCAGTACGGACCCCCAGGTACGCACTGCAACCTGGAAGGAAAAACACTAAAACATAAAAGTAACAGAAGTGGAACAGTTTTTGTAAACGTGTCCTCCTCGCTGTCTCCAGGTAACTACCCTCGCCCCCCCCACTATGGCGGAGCCCCCAGTGCCAACTACAGCAGCCCCGGCCCGGGCCCCGGCTTGGCCAACAGCCTGGGGTTGAACGCCAGCAGTCCCATGCACGGTCAGGGCCCCTCCACCCCGGCAGGTCGCGGCCCTGGGCCTGGCCCCGGTGGCCGGCCTTATCCCGCCGGAGGGAGCGTCATGGCCCCCACCTCCCCCGGTATGCCACAGCCCGCCGGGCAGGGCATGGGTCCTCCGGGGCCCAACGCCAGCCGCAAACCTCCCGAGGTCGGCCCCAACGCCGGGCCGAGTGCCAACTCCTTGTCCTCCTCGGTCTCCGCCACAGCCGCCCAGGGCAGGTGAGTCTGGGAAATCCGAACTATTTCAGGAAAGTTTAAACGTTCAACAACCAGAATCTGTTTAAATATTCCTAAAGAACTTTAAACTTAACATTCAGTCTCTGGTTTCTGCGGTAAGAGAGCCTTAAAGGAGTGAAACAGAACGGATTTAAATGGCGACACAAACAAGATTCAAATGAATCGAGATATAAAGACTTCAGTTCAACCTAATAATTCTATAATTTGATAAATAAAATAGATTTTGTAGATTGTGAAATAAATCCTCATTTTGTTAAAAGAAATTGTTACATCCCTTTAATTTCACTAAACATTATATCCTGTATTTTTTATCACTAATACGGTACAGGGTATCGGTGTACCACTGCAACCCTTCCTCACTCCTGTAAACGCCTGTTTACTAGTTGTTTACTAGTTGTTTACTACATTATTACCATTAAAAACTATTTCAGTTTTTAGATAATTTGAGATTTGAAACTTCCTTCAGAGAGAAGATCCTTTGGCAAACATTAAAGGTGCCTCCTGTGAAGAGGAGAGCAGGTTTTGGGTCTTAGTTTGGCTGCGAGCATTAAAGATGTATAGAAACTTCTGTTTGCACTTTTTTTGTTAAGTAAGATGTTGGAAATAAATTCAGAATATTGCTCTTTCTTGTAGTACTGTAGTGTTGAAGTGGCCTCAAGACAATTTGAGTTTGAGATCCGTGATTTCTGCTGAACATCAGTCATTTAAAGTGTCTATAGCGATACGACGATGTATATGTTGTATATTGTATATTAAAGAGATGCTTGAACCTTGGAGCTCAGTGAGTCTGGGTGTTTTATCAACCCGCATCCTGAACTCACGGACTGAACGATAGAAATCCTCTCATTAGTTGCTCGCTGAGTTTTAATTTGACCTTCAGCACTGAGATGTTTTAATGTCTGAAGCTGCAGATAGTCGAACAGTTTGGACCGAATCAAAGATTCTGTTGCTTCTCCCTCCATCCCTCCGTCCTTCCAGGCCTCCCTTCGCTCGTTCCCCAGCCTACCACAACCAGTCCTGGCCCGGGGCTCGACCTGCCCTCTCTCCTACCCTTCACCCCTCTCATCCCCCTCCTCACCCCCACCACCATCACCACCACCACCACCACCACCATCCTCCTCCTCACCCTCCTCACCACTCCCAGCAGGGAACCTATGCTCAGCCGCAACCCACCCTGCAGACCCCCTCTGAGCATTATGGGTAGGTTTGGTACCAGAGCCTGACAGATACACTTGAACTGGTTCCTCGTTGGATTTTATTATTTGGTGTCGTCTAAAAACCTTCTGCAGAATTTGATTGAATGAATCAAAATGTGGAGCTCTTTCTTTGAAATCCAGCACTTTATAAGTCTGTGTGTGGTCATGTTTGGTTTATTATCACAATAAAACAGAGAATTATGAGGCTGTATGTATGCGTCAGGCTCTGCCGCACACACAGAGGTTATGGGATGTTCTACTAACCAGACCACTTCCTGTCCTCTGACGGGTCCTGCATGGCTTCAGAGGGGCTGCTGCTGATGTGTTTTTATGTCCACAGCTGCTTTAGCTTAATTTATGCTCAGTCATAGACAAGGACTTCTCAACATCAAAGTTGGCTTAAAAGTTGAGACTGAACCTTTTTGTTCTGTAGCTTTCAACTGAGTTAGATATGAAAATATTCCTCTGCGCGCTGTCGCTGCCTCTCTGATGCCCCCGACCTCCCTCGCTCTTCTACCTCTTCATGCCTCTCCTCCCCTGCCGCTCTCCTGCCCCTGCTGTGTCCTCATCGTCCCCAGAGTCAGAGTCTTGTTTGGAGCCTCTGCGAATCACCTTGTAACTTTATTCCCCGTTGTCAGACTAGTGGAAATAAACCCATAATTCACTGCAGTTAGTCGTCTGTCACCGAGCGGATCTCTTCAGAGGCCGAACATTAAATTAGCTAAATAAAATCCATCCAATCACCCAACTCTAGACTGTATCCATCATACAACATCCTATTGAGCATAGAGACAGTACTGTTGTGTGACTGACCATAAATTAAGCTGGTCACAGATCAAAAGGATTCACTATGTATGTGACATCTGACAGCATGCTGGAGAGGTGCAACCGCTGACCTAACTGCGCTCTGTCCACCAGCTTCAGAGGACCAGAACAGATTTCTCTTCGTCTGTTTCTCTGTTGTTTTTCAGCCGTGTCCACTAACTGCTTGAGTCCCAGAGACAGACGCTTTACTCCTCAACGTAACCTCCTGCATGCAAGCTGCCGCCTCGATCACATCTCGTAATCATAATCCAAACCCCTTTGTTCTCTCTGTGGTGTCCAGGCAGGGCAGCTACCTGGGCATGACACCAATGGGAGGAATGGGCCCTGGAGGTCCTGGAGGTCCCTACAACCAGCAACCAGGCAGCAACTCTGGAAGGATGACACCGCAGGGACCCCCCTACAACGCCCCACCCTCAGGTAGGACCACAGATCCCAGCGCCTGTTGAAGAGTATGTTTGGAATACTTTTATAAATGACTGATCTTCTAGGCCCCATGATGATGCCAGCAGAGGGGATGGGTGCTCATCCCGACGCCAAGCAGAGGGTTGAGCTCAGCAAAGAGGTGGTCTGCCCCGCCGCCACCAACCCACCCAAACCTAAGGTGCGTCCTCTGGCTTTTGTTAACCAGTCACAGTGGCTGTTTGCTGTGCCAACGACGCTGTTGTGCTCTCCTAGCATGTTCTAACAGATGCATGCGTGCTGAGGCTAATGTGAGAATGCAGCTTCACAGCACCGATGCAGGTTTCTGAATGGTATTTTAGATTCTGCATACAGAACAGAATCCAGTGAACCAATTATCCCGGTCCTGGTCACAGTACAGGCTTCCTACGCATCCTGGAAAACCTGGAAAATTTTAAACTTTAGAGACTAGTTTTCCAGTCTGGGTAAACACCTGGAAATTAATAAAAATGATTAAATATCCTGGAAATAATCTATTTTCTTGGAAATTTTCAATGTATTCTAGCCTGTGCTGTGGCCAAATTAATGTCACGTTTTTGAGCAAATGCTGTCCTGTATTGAGAAAAACTCCTGGAAAATATCCTGGAAAGGTCCTGGAAAATGATTTCTTACAAAGAGTGGGAACCCTGCCAGTAACAACTTAGCATTGTTTTGGATAGTTGTTCTTTTCCAACCACATCCTCAAGCTGAAAGATCCTTGAGGCGTTTGGGTCTGATATGAGGTTTATAATCCCTTCAGTGAGTTCTGGGTCGGCTCCAGAGTCTCCTCCTTGTTGGACTTGAACCTCCACAAGGAAGAATCATAGACACACCCTGATCAGTTCCTTGAACCACCTCAACTGGCTCCTGTCAGTGACTAAGTTTACAGGCACAAAAATGTCCACTGTTATTCCAAATAATAATATTCCGGATTCCAAGGGTCATCATTATTCCTAATCAGGCCTCTTTCTGAATAGAGCATTTTCCAATTAAGACATGTAGATATGCCGATATTATCCAGGTATTGGGAGCATTCTTTGGACATTCGGAGTATTTATATAATTTATGGTTTTCACTGCAGTTTACAGTCAGCTCATTAAGCTCTTGGAAGGCTGGAGTAGAGATTCACACACAAAGGGAAAGACAAATGGTCAGAAGGGGAAACACCTACTGTTAAACATTATGAGAAACTTGGATATCAACGGGTTTTTGGGTATATGCAAATGCTGCAAGGGTGATCTTTTTAAGAAGGTGGTTGATCAAAGGTCATTAACAGAGCAACAACAAGAATATTTTGTGCATGTAAACATAGTCACTGTTCTCCTCTCAACTCGTCCTTCCTTCCTTCCTTCTTTAACGGGTCCAAACACCCTTCGTAGGACTCATTTTGACTCCTTGTATCCGAACTCTTTGATCAGCACCCAGAGCTGCTGACTGTAGGTCCGACCTGTCTACCTTTCCTCGAGTTGTCTGTTTGCCCAAAGCTCTTTCCAGCAGACAGAATCTTTTTCTATCTGGCCTCCCAGAACTTGTTGACATTTTCGCTTCTGCAACTGCAGAAAATACCTTTCTGCTGATTCAGGACTCCCGCGGGCTGCCTTCAGTTTGACAGCTTGAGTCCACCAGGGGCGTTTTTTGGAATGCGTGACCTTCTAGTTCAAAGCAATGGAGAATTGGCCGTGAGACCCTGTCAATAAGGTCTTTAATTAACTGCCTCAGCGAGACGAGCCCAGTTCAGGTCTTTCCTCCAGGCTCCCTCAACACCTGATGTGTTCTCCACATGTAAATCCACTTCACATGGCCACAGATCGGATGATTATCCACCTTTTGTAGTTGGCAAGACCTACAGACTACAGACTGTTTTATTTCTACAGTCTCCGCTGCGTCCCCCACAGGTTTCTGAAGAGCGGCTGGGAAGCTCAGTGTGGTCGGCTCTCTGAATGACTCACTGCTGGAGCCAGCCTCAAGTGGCTGTTAGAGGAACTGTAGTTTGTGTTACTTCTGTGTTGGCTTCGTTTGCAACCACAGTGGGATGTGTGAGGCCTCTACACTTCACCTTGTGGGTGGTCTGCGCACTGAAATCTGAAAGTTTAAAGCAGCAGTGTCCAATGTTTTTCCCTCAGAGAGCCAGCCAACGGTGGGACACCTTCTTTGTTGTATTATTAAAATGCTAAATGTTACTAGAATCCCAGATTCCCCTTAATCGACTGACTTCATGCACAAAGTTTGTGCTCAGATAATGAAAAATAATTGGGGATCCCACATATTTACAGAGCATTTTTACCCCATAAAAAATAGTTTTCCAATCATGGAAACGCCTGGAAACTGATTTATAATGACCAAATATCCTGGAAATAATTTGTTGTCCTGGAAATGTGTTCACAGCAGGTTTACCAGATGCAAAGAAGAACTGAACTGAAATGGTCTTATCTCCATGCGTACAGCCTATTAATGACGTTTCCCGTGGTCGATAAATACATCCACAGTGATGTTAACTGTACGTGCAACAATTTAACTTTGTAGAAGATTCATTTTCTGTAAAATGAAATAAACTGGACGTGATTTGAACTGTTACTGATGGGCTGTGGCCACATTAATGTAGTTAACCACAGCTTTTATGACCGTTTGTAAGCGAGTGCTGCTCCTGTATTGTCAAGAAAAAGTCTGGGGGGACGAATCGAACCTCATGGTGGACCAACTTGGCCCGAAAGCCCCACTTTTGGAAGCTCTGGTTGTAAGCTTCCTACAATAGAACCGATAAAGTTTATTATAAAATAAATCAGCTGAACTAAGTTGGGGAACACGGGGGACTCGTTAGTCACCTGACGGAACGAGACATCGACGTGAGAAAACAGCATGTCAGACTTTGTGGGAGAAAACTGTAATTCAGATTGACATTGTCGACTTTTTTGTGCAACCAGGAGAGTTTTCACAAAGAATATGATTCCCTGGTTGAGCTCACTTTATCCGACAGTATTGATCAACGTGTTTCCAGCAGCATGCTGTTCGTTACACCTGTCATTATTTCATCTGGTTGTTTTTGGTGTGTTACAGAAAAACCCCAAAATAACCAGTTTCTGCCAACATGAGCCAGACTTCCCTCCGACGCTGCTTCTGTTTAGATTTGTTCTTCTCTTGCTTGTTTTATCTTGTTTTTTCCCCCACTTGTTTTCACTCTCAGCTCAGCAGCTGGAGAGTTTTGAAAGCTCCGACTTCTTCTCCTCGCTGCTCTGCTTTGACTTGCCTCTCCTCATTATCCAGTAGTGAGGAGTCGGCCTTGATCACAGATCTGTGCGGGATGTAGATCTGCCGGTCGGGGTTACGAGAGACGACTCGTCTTTGTCTCGGCTTTGACTCTGGTTCAGTTGATGAGAAGCGTCTGCTTTTTTGTGAGGAGCTACAACAGCACGTCTTCGTGTTTCTCCAGAGCTCCTGAGAGACTGTTGCTGCTAATTTTTTATTTTTGTGTGTGTTGTGCTGAAGCAGTTTGCTCATAGTTTGACGCTCCGCAGGTAAGGTGTGTTGTTTTCATGTCAGGTGTCAGAGAATAGATGTGACACAACAGGAAAATGTGAACCTGGTGGAAACTTTTAAAGTCTAGGAGTTCAGTTGGCTGTTAAAATTCACAATAGTTCCATTATTTTCCCAGATAACTGGATTGTTTTTGCAGAATAACTCAAAATAACTTCAAACGGCGATGTAGGCCGAGGCAGGGACTGATTGGGTTTTGATCAGGATCAATTAGCACTAAAGGAAGAAATAAAAAAGGAAAACTGAATTATATTTATTATTTAGAAGGAAGATGGATCCTGTCACGATAACTACTAATTGCAATAAATTATATCATTGCCATTTTAAGACCATTTTATGCCACTGATACAATGATAAACAAACAACATCCTGTAGTCACATCTTAAGTTATTTAAGGAGGAAGTTGACTGAGGCTTGCTCAACTTTTATTGGAGCACAGAGTGAAAAGGGGCGGGAGCTCCGACATAAGTGTAGCTTGACTCGAGATGCTGATTGTCTTTAAGGAACATTACAACCTTTTACTCTCGTCTCTTTGATCAGTCCAAACAATCTGTTCCTAAATGTTTGGTCCTCAGAGGGTTGTTGACCTGTTGCAGTTGATAACCTGTTGTTAACCAGGTATCTGCTCACTGCTGGTTGCTTCCTGTCTGCCGCATTAACCTGAATGTCCATCTGCTACCAGCTGCTAAATGCTAACGCTAACGTCTGAAGCAAGGTTTCACTCCCGAGCTGCTTTCGCTTTGTCGAGTTGTGTTTGTGCGAAACATTAAACACAAATCTCTCTTTATTCTTATTTATCTTTTACATCTTCTACTCGGTCGTCCTGACGTCCCCCTCACCACATGGTGTGTGTTTGTGTGTGTGTGTGTGTTTTGTATCACAGGACAGCTACAGCTCTCAGTGTGTGTCCAAGCCCCCCACCCCCTCCCCCATGTCCCCCAGCTCAGCTAGTCTGTCCTCCTGTCACGGGGAGGACAGTGATAGCATTAGCAGCCCTGCCTGGCCCAAGACGTCCACCAGCCCTGTAAGTGCAAAGCAAAAGCACATATATTTTTGTGTATTTTATATTTTTATTTTTGAGGGTTCTGCTGTGTGTAAATGTCAAATCGTGCTACATTTATTGGACTTTCATCAACGTTAAATCCTACTTCTTGCTGCCGATGTGTGAAAACCTCGTACTCTCAGCTCGAGCTCTGTTATAACTCAGTGGTTCCCAAACCTGAGGGGGGGGGGGCAGTCCTTCTGGATTTTAAGGGTTGTAAGAAAACTTTATTAACTGTAAGTTTAGTAACTTTATAAACTGTATATTTTATAGTTTTCAAGAAATAATTTGCTCAAAATTCATCCAAATCTCTCGTTTTACACAAACTTCCAGCAGTTATTGAGTTCCCTGTTTGGGTTCATTGTACAGTTTATCAGCTGTTCTCTACTGTTATTGTTATTGAATATAATATGAAATATCCATAAAATAGTCAGTTTACTCAATGATAGAAAAACGGGTCCCTTAAATAAAAAGGTTGGGAACCGCTGTTATAACAAAATGTGACCTTTTTTGGAGAAGCAAGGTTTTCATTGGACGAAGCAGCATCTGATCTTTATTATTAGTTTATGTATTTATCAAAGTCCAAAAGCTGCTTTTTTATTTATTGTAAATGTTTTGCATCGTAATTTGATTTTCTGCGTGTTTACTGTGAGACTTTCTCATTTAAAAAAGCAGAGAGTTCAAAGTTCAGTTCTAACGTCACAAAATGATCGGGTTATAGATTTTAATCTGTTGGCAGACTGTTGAGAAGAAACCTGCCTCGATACCACGATTGATTCTTATCTCACCGATTTGAATATTCACACATTTGTGTCGATAACGACCGAACTTCAATCGGATCAGTGAACTTTATATCACGTAGTCAAACTCTTACTGAAACCAGAAGAGCAAAAATCTTTCAGTCGTTCGTTGCTCCTGTTTCGATGAAGAAATTCTCTCCAGTTCTGATACAACTGACGGTAGCAGCAGCAACACTAACCTCTTTAGCAGCCGCCATTATTGTTTGACGCTGATTGGTCCGAACCAGTTTGAGGCCCGGTAAGATGGATGGGTGTCCAGCTCTCACAAGATTATACAGTGAGTGCATTCAAACCAAACCAGGGAGGAAGAGCTACAGATCATCGAGTTTGGAGTGAATCCCTTTTAAACAAATGGGGCCTAATAAAAGAACCTGTGAGAAAAAGTGCAGCAGTGCATTGAAACCTCAGAATAAAACTACGAGTACCACAATAGCAGATCCTGGGTGAAGGTTCTCTGTGGTTGAGGTAAGAAATAATATGTCAGGGAAGATTGGTTTAATTTAATTACTTTGACTCTTTGAAAAAGATGAAGAAACATTGGGAAACGATTTATGAATGAACTTAAAACACGAAACGGACTCTTTGAATTTCAACTGTTTTAATGAGAAAGTCTCGTTCTGTGACGTCTGTCAGACACCTGGTTGTTTCTGTGGTGGATCTTCTGGTTGTGTCCTTACTGTCTATCAGTGCTGCCCGACCTCCTCAGCCAGCCGTACACGCAGAATTTAACCCATTCTCAAACTACTTTACACGTATTGATCGCAGTCGATGGTTGACAGCTTTAATGGATTGGGAGCTGGACTGAAATCGAGGAGCTGTGATCAATATAGTTTTAGTAATGAACCCATAACGCTGGCAGTATTCACACTGCAGCCCTTCTAGAAACAAGTCAAATATTCTTAAGTAGAATAAACATTTTCTTGTAAAATAACTATTTTATTTGACTAGAATTCTTAAAACAATCAAATAGAACAAATTTAAAAAAGTTGGGCTTAAATGCTCAATCAATGAAAACTCAGTTATTTAAGATTCTTAAAGTAAGTATTTTTATTTCACTTTATTGAGCTGAATTTAAGAATTTGTACTTTAAAATCTTACAATAAGACACAATTTCTTCAAACAGCATAAAAACAATCAGTCACTTTGTGTTAAAAGAAGGAACCGGAAACATTGTTATTTTTATGATTTCTTATTAAAACAATAAAAAACTGAACAGCTGACGACTTTCTCTTAAACTGAGAAGTTGTGCTTTTACTCTGAAAATAAGGACAATAATCTGGTTCCTCTGCTGGGATATTATGCAATCATTGTTGGTAAATTAAGCTCAATATTAACTGGAATATTTTTAAACTGATTTCCCAGAAACAAGATGTTTTTACTTTCTCTAGATTCCTTTTTTTTAAGTCATTTAACCAGCAACATTTCTTACTGGAACCACTTTTAGACAATCTTGCTTATTTGAACAAAAGCTTTGTTCTGAATTTGTGGATGTTGAGTTTTCAGAATAAAAGCAGATGTCTCAAATGTTTCTAACACTAATCTGCAGTAAAGGAAACATAACTGACTTTGAGTCTCAGTGTTGGGACCAACAGGATGCTGGTAGGATATGAAATGAGAGGTTTGGTAGCACTGTTTTGTGTTTGTGTTGTTGTGATGTGACAGAACTGTTGTGTAGGACTGCACAATATTCAAAACATCTGTAGTCGTACAACACCAAACTCACGTTGTTTCTCATTATGAAGATGCAGACCGTGATTTTATTCTCACTGGAACAAATTGACTTTGATTTTTAATGAATTTATACAAAAAAACTTGGAACTATTTTTTCAGTTTTCACTTTCTAAAGCAAAAAAAGCCTAAAAACATCTGTTTTTAGAGAAGTTGCCATGAAATTAGGCCGTTAAGCGTTTTCTCTCCTGTAGTGATATTTCTGATACTTTTTATTTTATTTGTCACGTTATTCAGAAATCAGCCTACATTGATAGAAATATACTTTATTGTCCCCATGGGGAAATTTTACTTGAACTCTACAAAACATTAAAAAGTACACAGAAATACAAATAATACCAAAACAAATACTAAAATACACACAATTAATCAATTAATCAATCAATCAATCGTGTGATTACTGCCTCCACCTCAGTACCTAATAATGGAAGTCTCTGTTTCCATCAATATATCATAAAGCAAAGTGTCGTCTTAGTGAAGTTTGATGGAAACGACAAAATTCAAAGAAACTTCCTCAATTTCACAAAGAAGTTTTTACTCGTTTCATTTTTGATAAAAAGAGTTAAAGCTCTTAATGGAAGATAGAAACACTCATTCTGAATAAGTTCTGACGTCACAAACATTTAACTCACGACTGATCCAGTTTCCTCATCGCTGCCGTGACTCAGGTAACACAGGTCTGATGCAACCTTCCTCACATCAGCATCATGTTTACATCCTGTTCTCTGTATTTGATTTTCACCATTTGAGCTTCCACAGGTGCTGATTTATTACGTCATCAGCTCTTAATAATAATTCTGATTTATTCGGATCAGATTTTCTTTATCTGGCTGATCATTTTTGAATGTGGCCCAAGTCAGTCTTGAAGTGACCAATCAGTCAAATAGATCTAGAGTGACATTAAAAGTCTTGAATTCTGATTTGTTCAGACTGAGGTCACATTGACAATAAATTAGATCTGATCTGGACCACATATGAAAGTTTCCCAAATCAGAACTGATCAGATTCAGTGTGATTTGTCATTAATCAGAGTTACTTGGATGGAAACTCGGCTACCGACCGTCAGTCTCTGGCTTTATATTAAGTTCTGGTGGACTTTGGCTGCTTCGTGCTGTGACACAGGTTTCCTCCCGTGTGTGATTTTCAGTGGTATTGTGCAGTCCTTCCTTCCTTCCTTCCTTCCTTCCTTCCTTCCTTCCTTCCTTCCTCCCTTCCTTCCTTCCTTCCTCCCTCCCTCCCTTCCTTCCCTTCCTTCCTTCCTTCCCTTCCTTCCTTCCTTCCTTCCTCCCTCCCTTCCTTCCTTCCTTCCTTCCTTCCTTCCCTTCCTTCCTTCCTTCCTTCCTCGGTGAGTGTGAGTCTGACCGTGGTCTCCGTGTCTCGGTCTCTCCAGAAGCCCAGCGCAGCCACCATGACAAACGAAAAGATCACTCGGCTGTATGAGATGGGCTCGGAGCCGGAGAGGAGGATGTGGGTGGACCGGTTCCTGTCCTTCATGGAGGAGAGGGGGACGCCGGTCCCGAACCTGCCCGCCGTGGGAAAGAAACCTCTGGACCTCTGCAAACTGTACCTGGCCGTCCGAGAGATCGGAGGCCTCGCCATGGTGAGAGACTCTTCCTCTCTCTGCTGTTGTCTTCTAATGAATATTTGAGTTCAACATTCGATGGACAGAAAATAATGACCTCCTCCTCCTCCTCCTCCTCCTCTTCTTCCTCCTCCTCCTCCTCAGGTGAATAAGAATAAGAAGTGGAAGGGGTTGTCGTCCCAGTTGAACGTGGGGACGTCCAGCAGCGCGGCCAGCTCTCTGAAGAAGCAGTACATCCAGTACCTGTTTGCCTACGAGTGTAAGGTGGAGCGAGGGGAGGAGCCCCCGCCCGAGGTCCTCGGAGCCGCCGGAGACCCCAAGAAACCTCCGTCGCTCCAGGCCAGGATCCAGCCTCCCTCCCCAGGTGAGGAATCACCTGTTTCCTCTCTGAACAACCTGTAACCCGTGATGTTCTGGTCCGGCGTTTCCTGGTGATGACATGAGGAAGTATTTAAGGTGGTACCCACAAAGAGCACAGACACGAGTGTTAAGGTGGTGGAGGTGAGCGGTGAGTATTGGTGGTCATTAAGTCTTCCATCAGCCGGTGAGATAACACTCTCTTCTTCGTTGGTACGCTGTTCTCCGGCTGTGACATCACTTCCTCTGTGGATCAGCTGACAGGTATCATCGAGCGTTGTGACTCTTTCTGTAGATGATGTCTGAATGAAGCTGTGAGGAAGCTTTACATCAGAGACAGAAGAGTCAGCAACGTCTCTCACACACACACACACACACACACACACACACACACAGACACACACACACACACACACACAGACACACACACACACAGACACACACAGACACACACAGACACACACACACACACACACACACACACACTCACGCAGTCTCACTCATCTGATTATGTAACAGAAGCAGAGTGAGTTGTCAGGCGGGGGAGGAGAGAGTGAATGTAAACATCAGTGACCTCAATCTGACCTAATTCCCACGATGCCTCTCTCTCTCTCTCTGTCTCCCTCTGTCTCTCCCTCTGTCTCTCTCTCTCTCCCTGTCTCTCTGTCTCTGTCTCCCTCTCTCTCCCTCTCTCCCTCTCTCTCTGTCTCTCTCTCTCTCTGTCTCTCTCTCTCCCTCTGTCTCTGTCTCTCTCTCTCTCTCTCTCTCTGTCTCTCTCTCTGTCTCTCTCTCTCTCTCTCTTTCTATAATAAACAGAGTTTATTTAGCTGATTTAGCCACTTTCATCCCGTTTCCTGGAATTATAAAATAAATTCTGCTGCACAAACATCGTAGTGATTGAGTTTCTTTTACCACACGAATAATAATATATAAGAATATATATATAATATATATATATATTTTGTAGATACTGTGTTTTCTCTTTTTAATGATCAGCCTAAAACTACGTTACGTACTTAAAAACCTTTTTTTCTTAACCTCACTGCTGCTGGTCCTCCATAAAACAGACCTCAGACCTCTACCGGAACCAGTCTGGTCCATATTCTGGTGATATTTCTGTTCCACAGACTCTCCTGGTCCACCTCTTTTTGTCTGAATAACTGCGGTGTGACGTTACATGATGACACGAAACCCTTGTTCTCAGCAGGTTTTCTGTCTGGTCTGTATCTCTGCAGCCAACTCGGGCTCCCTGCAGGGCCCCAACACCCCTCAGTCCAGCAGCAGCTCCCTGACCGAGGCCCCTGGAGACCTGAAGCCCCCGACCCCGGCCTCCACCCCGCACAGTCAGATGGGCCCCCAGCCTGGAAACAGGTAGAGCTCAGATCCTAAACTCACCGGGTCCCACTGAAGGGTTCAGTCTGGTGTCACATTATATTTTGAGTTTAAAGTGGATAACGTTTGTGTGCGATGGCCCCTGAAAATAACAAATAAACCAAATAGTAGAGGCCCCATGATCGAGCCTTGTGGCACACCTCATCTAAAATTAACTCTTTTAAGGTTTCTGAGTGACATTGTGCTGTAATGACTTTCTAATGAGATTTTATGAGATCAGCATGAGTTTATACTCTATATCTAATATTTGTATTTACTCATTTATTTTACTGTTTTTATATTTAATTCCATATTTTTTTTATTGTCTACCACTTTAACCATCCTGATGTTCCATCATCGTCTTCCCTCTACCATGTTTTCTTGTTCTGGGCTCTTTGTTGTTAAATTGCTTTTGTCAGTGTTGTGTTGTGTTACAAGTTTAAAGCCAAACTTTGGGTTCATGTTCTTTCTGTTAATCTCTCAGGAACATGGGAGGAGTGAGCGTCCAGGACCCGTTCTCTGAAGGCAGCGATCCAGCCTTCCACAACAAGCGAGGCCCGGGACCCGGCGGCGCCCCCTACCAGCAGGGAGGAGGACCAGCAGACCCCTCAATGAGGATGCAGTACGACGCCAACAAAGACCCGTACGGAGGACCGAGGAAAGGTGAGGAGAGAACAGAAGAAGAAAGAGGATTCTAGGATGATGAAAGGGATACGGCTGTATTCACAGAGCCGTCACTGAACACAGATTTTAAGCAGATATATGTTGTGAAAAGGTACAGACTCATTCCTCCGGCAGCCCAGTGGTTGTGACCCATCATCAGCCCGACTGATCCAGAACCACCTCGGACACAAAGTGAAACCAGTTAATCATCTGAAGCCGTCGTAGAGAAGGAACCAGAGCTGTGGATGGAAACGTGTCTTTATTCAGGCCTTCAGTCTCAGCCGCTGTGCTCTGCTGCCCCCTGGTGGTCACACAGTTTCACTTCAGCCCCATTTAAAGGACGTGTTTCATATGTTAGTCTGTTAGCTCGTATTGCATTCACATTACATCACCACATTACATCACCACGTCACATCACCACGTCTGTCAGCAGTAATATGTTAGTGAAAGACAAGCAGATAATATTAATCATTTCTTTAATGATTAATTTTATCTGCTTGGTTCAGAGCAGTTTTTATTTTTACCAAATGAACTGATGTGTTTCTACCTGTTCCCCTCCAGGTCCAGGACCCGGTGAGGCCTTTGGTCCCGGTCAGATGCCCAGCGGTGCCATGCAGGACATGTACCCCCGCGGGCCGCCCTCTGGGCCCCTTACAGGGATGGGCCCCAGACCCCAGTACCCCTACGGCCCCGGGTACGAGCGCAGGTGAGATTTTAATGATGTATTTCTACCTCGTGACGCACCTGAATGATTGTTGTGTTCATACAGTGGGAAAGGTCTTCACTCCACTGACCCAATGTTATCACATCCAAATCCATTTAAGATTTACTGACATACAAACAACCAAGACTAATACAATCCAATAATCTGGATTGTATTTCTTATGTTTTGTACTTTGTTTCCAGTGTGGAAGTAAAATCTTAAATTACATCATAAAGGTTTCAAATGTGAGCAGCTGTTTATTTTCTACCAATCAGAGGTTCTCAGTGTGTCTGTGGTCCTTTCTCTGAACTGCAGGCCGGAGCATGTGATGGGGCCTGAAGGAGGCATGGCGCCCCCTGGAGGTCAGAACAACATGGGTCCATCTGGAAACGAGGCCGGCATTTACCCCAACAGATACCCCCCCCAGAGGTAGAAGAACCAACATCTGTTTGTACGCTGATGTTGAATACGAGCGGAAGAAACTTTATCTGTTTTATCTTCTTCAGACACGGACACGACGGTTACGGGCAGCAGTATCCTCACAGCATGGCCTACACTTCCCATCAGCCCCTGTTTCCTCAGCAGCAGGTCAGAGGAAGTTCCCAGCTGATATTTTCTGTCCAATCAGGGTCTTTGTTTGTCAGGAGCTCTCTGATTGGTTGTCTCTGTCGTGTGTCTCCAGGGTTACAAGCGTCCGATGGAGGCGCTCTATCCTCCGGCGAAGCGTCACGAAGGCGAAGCGTTCGCCGTGCAGCAGTTCGGCTCCCAGCAGCCCGACATGTTCGGCCCCTACGGCGGGGGGGGCGGAGGAGGCTACATGGGCCCCGAGCGGCGGCCGGTCCAGAGCCAGTACCCGTATCCGTACCCGCGGGACCGGCAGGGGCCTCCGCAGCACGCCATGATGGGCTCGGGACCGCCGGCGGTGAGCGGGGGACCCGGGGGACCCGGGGAGGGGCCGCAGGCCAACATGTGGCACCCCAGGACTGACATGGGCTACACATACAGCCGGCAGGGCCAGGGGCCCCCCTACCCCGGCCTGGGGCGGGGTGACGACCAGGAGGGCAGGGCCCCCCAGGACAGCCAGTGGCCCCCCAGTCATCCAGGCCAACGCCAGCCCCCATACCCTCCTCCCTCCTCCTCCTCCTCTTCCTCCCCCCTCAATCCCCCCCTTCCCTCCAGACAGCCCCCCTCCTCCTTCCAGGCCACGCCCACTGTCCCTAACCATGTGACCCGCTCTCACAGCCCCTCCTCTTTCCCCCGGCCTCTGGGGGGGCTCTCTGTCCCCCAACAGCGCCCCCTATCTGCCCTCCATGAAGAAGCCCGCGCACCCCGGCGTCCCCCCGGCCCCCCGCCCGCTCAGAGCCTCCACCTCATCCACAGAGAGGTCAGCTTCCCCCCCAGCTCTGTGGAGGCCACGCCCCCCAAACTGAAGCCCCGACGCAGGTTCACCGCCAAGGACACGGGTGAGGACACACACACACACACGCACGCACACACACACACACACACACACACACACACACACACACACACACACACACGCACACTCTCTGACTCTCTGTCTCGTCCAATCAGGAACCCCGGAAGCGTGGCGGGTGATGATGTCACTGAAGTCCGGCCTATTAGCCGAGAGCACCTGGGCTCTGGACACCATCAACATCCTGCTGTATGACGACAGCACGGTGGGCTCCTTCAGCCTCACACAGGTCAGACACACACACACACACACACACACACACACACACACACACACACACACACACACACACACTGTATTGATCATTGATCGATCAGCTGACCTCCTCCTGTTCTCCTGCAGCTGCCGGGCTTCCTGGAGCTCATCGTGGAGTTTTACCGCCGCTGCCTCATCCAGATCTTCGGGATCCTGGAGGAGTACGAGGTTGGAGCCGAGGGCCAGAGGACGCTGTTGGGACCGCTGCTCGACCCCCCCGAGGAGGAGAAGGAGGCGTCGCCGGCCGCCGCCTCCGAACCCAACGACCAATCAGTGGAGGAGCAGAGGATACCGAGGAGCTCGGCGGAGGAGATGGAGGCGGCGCCGTCGCTGCTCGTGGTCACACCCGCCGCCGACAACGCGAACGACGGCGAACCTGTCGTCAAAGAGGAGGCGGAGGTGAAGGAGGAGCGCCAGGAGCCGGCGGAGCCCCGCCCCCCGCAGGCCAGCAAGTACGACAGGCTGCCGATCAAGGTGGAGGAGACGGGGGAGGAGTGGGAGGAGGTGGAGGAGCGCTGGGCCGAGCTCCGCCGACCCAACGGCTTCATCAGCGGCCTCCTGCACTGGAAGGCCGGAGGAGGAGACTCCACCGCTCACATCCAGACCGGAGACTCCACCCCCACCGACCCCCCAGGGGAGCGGGACGAAGGGGGGAGGCAGGAGAGAGGGGGAGGGAGGCAGGAGGAGGCGGAGGGAGGCAGCGAGATGAACCTGCCAGCGGGTGAGGAGACGCCACCTGAAACAGAAGAAGGTAAAGAGGGGGGGGGGAGGAGGAGGAAGAGGAGGAGGTTCTTGATAACGAGGCCTTTTAGACAGGCTGCATTAGCATAACAGAGGAAGAGCTGCATTGTGGGTAATGTAGTTTCCGTTGCAGTGCTGCTGTTCGACCACCAGGTGTCTCTGTTCGCTGAGGATTTAGTGTTCAACCAGGTGAACTGATGTCTTCTGTCTGTGGTTGTAAACTGTCTCTCTCTCTCTAGGCTCGCTGTCGGAGGTCTGGGGTCAGAGGTCACCGGCTCAGAGTCCCATCAGCCAGCTGGATGACGAGCCTCGCTGCTGGGACGAGGCGCCGCTGTCCACCGCCGAGAGCTGGCAGGACTCTCTGGCCAAACGCTGCGTCTGCATCTCCAACATCGTGCGCGGTCTCTCCTTCGTCCCCGGCAACGACGCCGACATGTCTCGGCACCCCGGCCTGGTTCTGATCCTCGGCCGGCTGGTGCTGCTGCACCACCACCACCCGCGCAGGAAACGGACGCCGCCCAGCTACCAGCGGGAGGAGGAGCAGGGGCTGGCCTGCAGCCGGGACGAGTGGTGGTGGGACTGCCTGGCGGCGCTCAGGGAGAACACGCTGGTGACGCTCGCCAACATGTCGGGCCAGTTGGACCTGTCGCTGTACCCGGAGAGCGTCTGCCTGCCCATCCTGGACGGGCTGCTGCACTGGATGGTGTGCCCGTCCGCCGAGGCCCAGGACCCGTTCTCCTCGGCGGGCGGCTTCTCCTCGCTCACGCCGCAGCGGCTGGTTCTGGAGTGTCTGTGCAAGCTGAGCATCCAGGACTGCAACGTGGACCTGCTGCTCGCCACGCCGCCCTTCAGCCGCCAGCAGAAGCTGTACGCCACGCTGGTGCGCCTCATCGGCGAGCGGAAGAGCCAGGTGTGTCGGGAGATGGCGGTGGCCGTGCTGTCCAACCTGGCGCAGGGCGACCCGACGGCGGCGCGCGCCGTGACGCTGCAGAAGGGCAGCGTGGGAACTCTGATTGGCTTCCTGGAGGACAGCGTGGCCATGGCGCAGTACCAGCAGAGCTCGCACGGCATGCTGCACGCCGCCGCGCCGCCGGAGCCGCCCAGCATCAACATGATGTGCCGCGCCGCCAAAGCGCTGCTGGCCATGGCGAGGGTGGAGGAGAACCGGGCGGAGTTCGTCCTGTACGAGAGCCGGCTGCTGGACATCTCGCTGTCGGCCGCCCTCAACGCCTCGGTCGCCGCCATCATGTGTGAAGTACTGTTTAAAATCGGCCGCTCGTGACACGAACACCGCCACGGAGCGCGCTCAGTGGAAGCGGCTCCGCCCATGTGACGAACTGGCTCCGCCCATGTGACGAACTGGCTCCTTATTATATTTTTATTTAAAGAACAGAAATGTTTTTACATACAAATGAATATATATAGAATCTATTAAAGCTCCTCGGATCCATCAGAACTTTATTTCGGGTTTTTAAGTAAATTTAATACGAAAATATTTAATACTTGTATTTTTAATTTTTTTATTCTTTTGGTTTCGTTTTCGTTTTAACCAAAGTGTGACGGTGGAGAGCGCCCGGGTTCTGGCTCTTCTTCGTGGTGGTTTGTTTTGTGTTTGCGGGGCTGTTTTTGGGGGGCGGGGTCTGTAGATACGCTGACGTTGTTTTGTTTTCGGTGCAATAGGTTTCGTTTTGTTTCTACTTTTTAAATGTGAATCATTTAAACCATCCGCAGTCCGACCATCAGTATTTCTGCCGACACACAAACGGTATCAAACGTCTCCACCGTCGTCCTCCGACTGTAAATAGACGACCAACATCGACTCTGTGATGAATCTTCATCGTTTATCATCTTCGTCTCTTCCCGGCAGGCGAAGACTCGACTCTGTATTTAAGGAGAAATCTTCAGTTTCAGGACGTTATTTTTGGGATCTGGGAGGGTGTGTTTGATTTAAGAGTCTGTACAGTGAGGGGGGGGGGGGAGGGGAGGGGTGGGGTGGGGGGGGCTGTAATCATGTTGCTAACTGACACAACTTTAAAAAAACAACAGTTATAAGAAATGTAAAGAGGAGAAGAAGAATCTGGACTTCCTGAACGTCTCCTGTTTGTTCAGTATGAGATCTTTATATGTTCCACAACAAGAATAAAAACGTACATGAACTCTGGTTGAGCACTGTGAACTGTGAACGCAGCTCTCGACTCCTTCTGTCAACTTTAATGTTTATTTATTATTTATGTTCGTTCAAAAGGACAAAGTGGGAGAGAGTTTAGGGATTTAATATAATTAGAATAAAGTAAAAAGTCATGTTTTGAGAATAAAATCAAACATTTGTTTATTATTATGAAATTCTATTTAAAATGTAAAGATAAAATATTGTGAAAAACATTCGAAGCACAAATAATTATATAACATTATATATAACATTTATATATTTATTTACTGCAGAACAGTATTAACTAATCATCTTCAGTATTTTCAAAATAAAATCATTTATCCGCTGTAATATTTTTTAGTAGTTTCATACGAGTTTAAATTTCCCCTGAAGACCTTCAGAACAACCAAATGATTATTATCATTATGTATATTTTTACTTTAGTTATTTTTACACATTATTGTTTGTTTTTGGGTTTATTTGTTATTTTTACTTTAGTTTTAATAAACTATAAAAACCTTTGTTACCAGTTAAAGTCCATCAGTGTTCTCAGCTTCATGCAGTAAAACTGAAATCTGACTTTATGTGAGATAATTGGATTAATAATTAATTGGTGATCAATGTTATAGCAGCATTGGGTCCAGTGGTTCCCAACCTGGGGGTCGGGCCCCTCCAAAGGGCCACCAGATAAATCTAATTAATATAATAAATTAAAATCTAAAGTGGTCACAGGCCTTAAAGCACTGAACTAGTTTACAGACACACGTATGTTACAACCAGTCCGGACTTCAGTCCATCATGAGACAGAACTCATCATGGAGCAGCAAAAATGTTTCCTCTTCCTCCTCTTCTTCCTCTTCCTCATCCTCATCCTCTTCATCCAGAGGAAGTGTAATAAAAATAAACAAACACACTGAAGGTCAAATCGCAAGTTCATGTTTAAAAGGCACAAACACAAACACACATCTTTACAAATATACACAACGAGTGGAACCAGAACTGGAACCAGAACTGGAACCAGAACCGGAACCAACTGGAACCAGAACCGGAACCGACTGGAACCAACTGGAACCAACTGGTCTCCACTGATTCTCTGAGAGTCTCTGGAGCTTCATGTCAGCAGTTTCCGTCCGTTTCCAGCAGCATCAGGTTACTTTGACTTGAAGACGGCGTCCCAGTCTGGAGGTTCTGACCCGGCTGCAGACGCGGTGGACTTTGGGATGGACGGGAACAAGGACTGCATCTTCTGTCTGAACTCCGACAGCTGGAAGAGACGAAGAACGTCAGAGAAACATTGTCAGTTAATTTATCATCGTCCTTCTGTGTCGTACCTCAGAGGAACAACAACAACAACAACAACAACAACAACAGTTTTTTGAGCAGCAGAGATTTTAACTGATAGAACTAAACTTTTAATGTCTGTTTTTATTTCTACAAACATTTTAATGTTAGGATTTTATGAATATTAAATTATTCTAGAAATTAAAAGATTTTAAATTTATTTTCTAAATTTTTAAATCTATCAATTTTTGCTCAAAATATTTTCAATTTAATATTTTTTTCTTGCAATATTACATTTTAAATTAGAAAAATAGAAAACGTTACTTTATTCTCACTATTTATCCCTCAAAACATTTCAATATTCTAGAAATGTAACAAATGTTTAGATTTTTAACATTTCACTAAATATTTTCACTTTTTCAAGTTTATGACTTTTATTTATATTCTAGCAAAAAATATTCTGAATACTTTAAAAAAAAAAAACAACTTTGACTTTATTCTTTATTGTGCAGGTTCTTTTGCAATCAATCAATCAATAACTATATGAACTGAAGCTCCTTATCTGTAGATTAACATTATAATCTTACACATTAATATAATCTTACACATTAATATAA
Source organism: Dicentrarchus labrax (assembly GCF_905237075.1). Lineage (NCBI taxonomy): Eukaryota > Metazoa > Chordata > Actinopteri > Moronidae > Dicentrarchus > Dicentrarchus labrax. The sequence continues at coordinate 25,490,714 of NW_026136708.1, forward strand.
TCTTACACATTAATATAATCTTACACATTAACATTATAATCTTACACATTATTATAATCTTACGTACGCTGTGAACATCCAGAAGTTTCCACACAGTGAAACTGATCAGTCCGACTCCACAGCAGGCGAACAGAGAGCCCCAACCCAGAGCTCTGAGGGCCAGAGAGGCTCCGCTCTCCGGGGCCGCCGCCGTCCCCACGACCCCCTGACAGAGAGACACTTAAGAGACTAAGACGATGTAAAGACGACGTGAAGACAAACAGCTTCCTGACAAAGTTCAACTGTTTGTCTTTTTCAGACGTTCCGATTTAAAAGAGCGAGTTTGTTCCGTCGGTTCGGTTGTTAAAGTAAAACAAACAAATTAAAGAGACAGAAAGATTTAACTTTAACCATGAACACTGAAGGAATCCTAACCGGGAGAAGCTGACTGCAATGACGCCAATGGTGGTGAAGACAACAACTCCCATGATCCCACGCTGCTTCACCACCTCATCATATTCCTGTTTTCCTATAGTTTTAATGTGAGCGCCCCCTAGTGGCAGGAAATGTACATTTAATTATTTTAGGCTCAAACTATCTCTGGTGTCTGAATTCAGTTTTTATATTAAAGTATTGATCTGAAAGAAAACCATAGAAAGGTGTAATAACATCAATATGAAGCTCACAGTAACTTTTATTGTCCGAACTGTGAATTAAAGTGAATTAAAGCCGCAGTTTGAGATGAAACTCGAGCAGAAACATTCCTGAAGCTCCTCATTTCGTCTCACGTCACTGCTATCTGGGGCCGACGTAGACGACAAAGACGAGTCTGTGACGGGAATAGAGTCTGGGAACAAACGCCCGATTGTGCCTCCACATCAAGTTTATCTCGGACACAAACGTCCGTGTGCGTCACGTTTAATCAGATCCTGCGAGCAGCCAATAATCACACAGTCACAGCGAACCGCTTAACGGACACATTTCATGGACCGTTTCTCCTCCGCACTGCTTTCAGGTCGACCTCTGGAGGAATGTGTCCAGATGTTTTCTGCTCGGTCGCTCAGAGAGTTTAAACTCTGAAACTGATCCAGTTAGAAATCTGAGCAAAACGGGACGAACTGAGATCATCGATTGCTCCTCACGCTGTCGACACGTTGTCCTCAGCAACTACTTTTATAGTTGTCACCAGTTTCTCAAACCTTTTCATCCTGTTTGTTCACATTTAGTCAAAGTTCTGTGTTAGCAGGTTAATACCAGTCACAATGCACCAGACTCCATAAAGAAAAACCTCTATTTTATTCTCACAGATCATCGTAACTTCATTAAAGTGAACACAGAATAAAACTCATTAAAACCGTCTCTGCTCCAACAATCACCAGCTCGGGTTTGATCCTTCATTCAGTAACTTCTACTAGAACACCTTCCTGTTGTATCAAAAGATAAACGTATAAAATATGAAGCTGATTAATCGACAATGAACACAAACGTTGGCTGCAGCCCTGAAACCTGCTGAAGGGTTTTATTCTTTATAAACTCTAAACAATCAGTTTTATGTGGTTTCAGGTCATTAAAGTTCATTTCGTAACGTTTCCGACTGAAAGGAACGTTGGAGCGTAACCGGAAGCCACAAACAAGCTGCACTGATATCTGAGATGGATCAATAACCCCCCCCAATGAACTGATGGAGTCCTGTACCTTATTAAACCAGTTGGGGCTTTTTTTCTTGGCGAGCGCCAACGTGGAGCCGAATCCTGCGATCATCCCGGCGGACGCCACCGTGGTCAGGAACGCTGCACCTGCACAGGAAGAGAGACGGCGTCAGTGAAAGTACAGACATCCAAAATGTGTTTCTGACTTTATAAATAAAGAATATTTCAGTGTTAGAGGAGTTGAGTTAATACAAAGGAACAACAAATACCAGATTCTGATGGATTTTATTGAGCCGAACTGATCAGAAGAACTTAATGTTTCAGAAACAACATTTAATAATATTTAATGTTTCAGGCCGAACGCTCGACAAACACAGGAAACTTAAACTGCAGACGTTTTAAATGGAGTCTGGTAGTCTTGTTTTATTACACACACAGAAATTATAAATACAGCAACAGACTTATTTCGTGTTTCCAAGGTGAATGATTAAGGAAACATTAAAATGTCAGATTTTTAAGAGGAGTCTGGTGTGGAAAAGGGAAGATATAAATAAATGTTCTGCTTTAAAAATCCTTTTTCCAAATGTGTTTTTGAATGGAGAGTCAGTGTGTAAAGTCTGACTTTATAATCTTTGTCTCAACTTAACAAACAACATTTACATTAAGAATATTCACATTCAATCAGTGAGCTGCTCTTCGCTTTATACTTCAGCAGAAGTTGAATAAGAAGAAACAAATGAGGGATTTTGATGGATTTTATTGAGCCGAACTCATCAGAAGAACTTAATGTTTCAGAAACAACATTTAATTATATTTAATATTTTAGGTTAAATATTTAACAACCACGGAAAACTTAAATTGTATTAGTTTTGAATGGAGTCTGGTGTGACGGTTTTAATGCACGGCTGGAGAGCAGCGGACACATTTAATATTGACAAGATGATAGAATAAAGATTAAAACGGCAGATTTTTGAATGGAGTCTGGTGCAGAGAGTGAGCCGACATTGTTGTGACCTCAGACAGGAAACCGCTGATAAACAACAACAAGCTAACAATGCTAACAGCCACTGCTAATGTAAACTACATGCTAACACGCTAACTTGCCTTTTAAGAAGTGTAGTTTCGCCTCTTCATCACTTTCTGCTGCCACAGCTGAGTCTTCATCACGGGCTGCTGTCATGTTGCTCCGGTCCGTCTGGGTAAAGCGACCGGGTAGACACAAGGTAGCTAGGAACGTTTGAACGTCGTTTTTTATCATATATTCATTAATAACAGTAGAACATGATTATGTGCTAAACTTAAAGTCACATGTGGGTTATTATGGTATGTAGGAAACACTGCATGTATTTTATTTTACATTTTTAAGGCGAGTTTTTGTTTAGTGTTTCGGGGACGGCGGGAAAGAGACGGAATCCTGAAGCAAAGATCGTCTATTGTTGTAGAAGCTGTGGCGGCAGAGACGAGGAGGTCTCACTCTGTTCCCTAAAACTATTCGAGTTTGAGATTAGATTATATCAGATTATTAATAATATATAAAATCATAATCTGTTATATAATCAGTTAAAGCAGCAAATAAATGTAATGGAAGAGCAAAACAGGATAAAATGGGAATATTAAAGTAGCACAATATTAAGAGCAGTACTTAATTAAATATACAATATTGATTATAATTATAATTAATAATGTGAATATATTTTTTTATTATACATCACAAAATGGTAAATGAAAATAAAACATAGAAACTCAAACTACAAAGATAATTATTATCAAACTGGATCACAAAGAACTTTTTTTATTTATGAAATTACAAACATTCAAATTTAATTTAGACAAAATGAAGAAAAAAGTAAAATATAAATGGGCTATTGTGCTTTCTGTATAATATAATGAACAGAGGTTTCTTAGAGCTTTGACATAAAAAGCAAAAGGATCAATGTGATACACAAAAAGTGATTAACTATAAAATAATGGAACAATAATGTAAATATCTGTTCTGAAACTATTATTTCCTTTACAGACAACAGCTACTGTTCGACAGATGTCGTTAACTACAAACTTTATTTATCAATTAACCTTATTGTAGAACAATATTAACTGTAAATTAAAATATATATTTAAGGTTTAACCTGTAAAATAACCAACAAACACCAAACAGACACTTTGAGCTCTGAGCTGGAAACTTATTCGGCTCATTTACTGCAGTAAAAGTAAAAATACTCTATTACAAGTAAAAGTCCTGCATTGAAAATGAATAAACAAGTAAAATCAGTAAAATGTAGTTAAACTGACTGTTTTATATTACTATAAAATATACTATATATATATATATATATACTATTATATATGATATCAGTACACACACATTAATACATTTAAATACTAACACACGGATGACATTTCTTTAAATAACAGTTATATTGAACATATTGTCTCTGTTTTTATATTTATTTATGTTTATTTATATTTATTTATGTTTTATTTATGTTTATTTATATTTTATTTATGTTTTATTTATATTTATTTATGTTTTATTTATGTTTTATTTATATTTATTTATGTTTTATTGTTACTAAAGCAGCTCTCTTCTATGTGAAATCCTGTCTTTCCTCCTCGGAGTGGTTCCTCCTCTCAGTGGAAGATCTGTGTCTCGGAGCTCCAGCAGCTCTGCGGAGGATCAGGATGCTCTTCACGTCCTCCTCCTCCTCCTCCTCCTCCTCCTCTTCCTCACCGACACAGACCCTCTGATCCTCCACAGCTGTCTCCAGATCCGGACACCCGGTCCTCCTGCAGGCTCCCCGTCCAGAACCGGACCCACCACCCGGGATACAGAGGCTGGATTATGTGAGAGGGACGCTGCCGGGGCGCGAGGCGGGGGTGTTGTGGTGGTGGGTTTATCTTTGGGGGGGTGGGGGGGGGGTTGTGGACCCTGCGCGCGTGCGTCTGACCACGAGTGTGTTTGTTTACGAAATATTACAAAATAAAAGCGGCTGGATTAAAGATGTCGGTTCTGCTTCTGTTCCGGATCCTGACACCAGACCCTGACCGGGGGGCTCCTTTGGGGGGCTGACTGAACGCACCAGCAGCGCGCGCACAGCTCTGTTATCAGTTCTTTATTCACCTGTGGGCTCACCTGTGAGGACACATGTCTCAGATCCACCATGCGGCTCTGGACCAGCAGCAGCAGCCGGGTCAGTACAACCAGATCTGCACCCGCAGCAGCAGCGGCTCCTGCGCGGCCCCCAACGACGGATCGGAGCCAGCCTGCCCCGGACACCGGAGCCGGACCCCCCGCAGGAAGTGGCAGGTGTTCCCGGGAAGGAACCGGTTCTACTGTGGCGGGAGGATCATGATGGCGAGACAGACCGGGGTCTTCTACCTGACCCTGGTCCTCATCCTGCTCACCAGCGGCCTCTTCTTCACCTTCGAGTGAGTGGACACACACACACACACACACACACACACACACACACACACACACAGAGACACACACACACACACAGACACACACACACACAGACACACACAGAGAGACACACACACACACACAGAGACACACACACACACACACACACAGAGAGACACACACAGAGACACACACAGACACACACACACACACACACACACACACACACACACACACAGACACACACAGAGAGACACACACACACACACACACACAGAGACACACACAGAGACACACACACACACACACACAGACACACACACACACACACACACACACACACAGACACACACACACACACACACACACACACACACACACACACACACACACACACACACACACACACACACACACACACACACACAGACACACACACACACACACACACACACACACACACACACACACACACACACACACACACACACACACACACACACACACACACACACACACACACACACACACACACACATTCTGGGGTCTCTGACTTTGTGCTCATTCACGTCCCCACAAAGTTGTCGGACCCCACAAATACAGAAAAACGAACCTTCACACTCAGTTTCAGTCAAATAAAACAGGAAGTTGACCTTTGACCTCAGCAGTTAATGAACATTAAACTCAGTCACAACAGTTAATCAATCAATCGATTAACTGTCAGCTATTTAATTAATTTCTTTCTGTATTATGGTAAAATAATAAATAAGATGCTGCTGCACGGTAAAAACTGTCAGCTGTGGTATAAAAATAATATATTAATATATATATTAATATATTATTAACAATATATTATTAATATATTATTAATATATATATAGTTAATATATTGATTTTATAATACAGAAATGATATGAACAGGTTTTTATACACAGATGTGACTGATGGAACAGATATTATTGAACACATGGTGTTTAGCTTTATAATCACACCTGAGTAATGTACAGTCAGGTTGTGATTCATCAGCTCTGGTTTTAAAATCAAACTTCTTTTATTGGGAGAAATGCTGGAAAATGGTGGTTTAGTTCTGAGAAGTTATAATTTTAAAATCATGAGAAAAGATTAAAGAACAATATTTCTGTTTGTTATTATGTTCTAAATGACTTTTCTCTGTTTTCTTTGATGCTTCAAGCCTCTAAAAAATCCTTTAAATGAAAAAATCTGAGAAGAAAAACTGGATCAAAAGCCAGTTTAGTTTCATTTTAAAGCAAAAACCGTCGTTGTGAAGCACTGCTCTGGTGTTAGGTAATCCCTTTTATTATGATTTGTTTAGAATAAAATTCCCAGAAATAAAACAGAGTAAATGATCTGTGTCCTCAGTGACTTTATCTTTCTACCAAACCTCAGGCTGTTTTCTGCAGATTTTTTCTGCTTCAGTTCTCTGATTCGTCTCGGAGGATTTCCTCTCAACAAACACACGACGGAGGACGTGAGTGCAGAGCAGGTAGAAGGTTTCAGCCAAAAACAGCCTCAGGAGCTTCGTCAGAGCTTAATTTACCCCTCGAGTGTCACATCAACACTGATCCACATCTGACTCACAACTTATATCCACCCTCAGGTCCACAGACACTGAAACCGTTACAGATTTAGATAATTGTTTAAGGGGCTAATTGTGCAGAATCAGGTTTACAGAGCGCTGCAGGAATAAGTCCTAAAACATGGAAGTTAGTTCACATTTCACCGCCTCTGATTTCTTTTTCTTAAAGTCAGTTAATTTTTGGTTAAATGGTTGAAATAAAGTCTGTGGTTAACACAAGTTTAAGCTTGTTATCTTTCACCGATAAGTAGGAAAAAAGGCTGTTTTGTTTTGAAATAAGTTAATTTAGCTGGTGTGTGAAACACATTAAATCTGGAGATATTTTACATTTTAATGCTGAAACATTAAATATTATAGCTTGAAGTAAATGTTTAGTCTGTAAAATGTCAGAAAATAGTGAAAAATATTAATCAAATGTCTTAAAATGTCAAAAACACAAACACATTCAGTTTACTGCAATATAACAGTATAATAATTAGTCTGTAGAAGCTATTTATGAGTTATTTTATGTAGTATTTATTTTAATATATTAGATTTCTTTAGAGGAAATTAATTTGATATTTTATCTAGTCAGTATTAGTATCTAATCTCTTCGTTTGTTTAGTTTATAAACCTCAGATTTATTTAGAAGGTTGATTATTTTCTTCGTTTTTTGTTAATGTTTTGATGTGAGAGACAGAGTGGCAAACATTACAAATTGTTTAATTTTGTGTTGATTCTGGCGCCCCCTGTGGACAGAAGTGTTTCTACCATCATTGATTTCAAGGGGAAACCGACCTGGTGGCACATTAATAATAACTGTATAGAAATATCTTCTCTCTGATGGTCGTGTTTGTTTATGTAGGTCACACAGAGGCATCAGTGTTACATTGAGACTGTTTCATAACCAGTTTAAAATTCCTTGTCGTACGTTTAAATAAACAAAAACCCAAAGATTCACAAACAACAACAATAAAACACGGAGGAATCCACTGGTTGTGTTTTTCTATGTTGAAACTTGTCTTTAAATATAAAAATAGGCTCACAACAGATTCTCAGAGAGACGTCTGGAGGGTTTATTTTATTTTCTTCCTCCCACATTCCTCACTGCAACTTCCAAAACACAGCAACCCCGGTGTTTCCCGTTTCCACGGTAACCACTTCCTGCAGCTCGTGTCACTACGGTAACAGCAGGAGATGGGGGGGGGGGGGTAGGTAAAACCTTAAATTCAATTTGCCACATGTTTTAAGGTTTAACTGCTGTGGTGATTTTTATTTATTTTTTATGGGGAAAAACTAACAATTATTCCACCTCTCAGACTCAAATAAACCTTTTTTAAAACCTTTTAAACCAATAAAATCATCTCAAACGTTCATAACATTAAAACTGTCAGGCGACGCAGTGTTTGTCAGTTTAAACCAGAATCCAACTTTTAATCAGATGACAGGAGAAAGAAATACATCTTCATACGTACGTTAACACATCTGACTCCACAGAAAAGACAAACCAAATGGTTAAATATCCGTCTCAGACATATTTAATTCGTATTATATAAAATGTTATAATGTGAAGAAGTTTCTCGGAGGTGAAACTTTGTTGTTTTGGTGTATTTGTTGAACTCTGATTGTCTGCTCCGTCCTTCGGTCGGCAGCTGTCCCTTCCTGGCGTCCAACCTGACTCCGGCCATCCCGGCAATCGGCGGCATCCTCTTCATCTTCGTGATGGGGATGCTGTTCAGGGCGAGTTTCACCGACCCCGGTGTTCTGCCGCGAGCCACGCCGGACGAGGCCGCAGACCTGGAGAGGCAAATTGGTAACCATGGATACGCACGCACACACATACTGTTTTATATTTACATTTAAAGTTACGCATTTGTTTCTTTGTTTTTAATTTTTAAAAATGTTTAGTTTTTTAAACACAATAATATGGATGGTTGTTTGTTTTTGTTTTTATTTTTTTTATTTATTGTTTGACCAAACTGACTAAAACTAAAGAAATTTCCTGTATAATTAAAAAAAAAAATCTTAGTTTTATAAGGAAACAGCATTGTTTTATTCTCAAGGGACTTCCTGGTCAAATAAAGATTAAATAAAAATGAGAATAGTTTTTATTCTTATTTCAATTAACTAAAATGTTTAGTTTTAGTTTTTAATTGTAGCTATAATAACCTTAATAACTTTGGTCCAGACTTGTTCTCAACACATTTAATCAAAATAAATGTATTTATAAAGCACATTTAAAAACAACCCTTGTTGACCAAAGTGCTGCACAGACCAGAGCACATAGAGAAAACCATAATTAAATAAATTAAATTAAATTAAATAAAAGAGAAACACCATTAAAAACAAATACTGACATTAAGAAAAAATCTGTTCATGTTATATACACATAAATAAAACAATCAACCACATCAGGAGGATTCAAGCACTGGAGAATAAAACGTTTTTGAGGGAGTTGATGGAGATCTGATCACTTCTCTCTGTTTCATGTCTTGTGGAGGTTTTGTTCTTTGTAAGAAACTGCTGCAGAATAATCTGCTCACTAATGATACTGAGTCATTACAGGAAGTCAGTCACCACCTCCTCGAGTCAGTGTGCGTTCAGTCACATGTCATCTCTTCAGCTTTAGACCTTCGCTGTCAGAAACGCGTCTCGGCGAATATCAGTCGTTTCCACAGAAACTGAACGTCAGCGTCGAAGATCTGTGATCTATTTTCAGAAACCTCTTATTATGTTTTTTCTTGTTTGCTTATTTATTTATTTATATCTTTTCAATGCGGATGCAGAATCTGCAGAGCGGACTGAGCCGCCAATCACAAACAGAGCCGGGAGCTAGGAGGACGACCAAATATGGGCGAAGAAGCTGGATGTTAAACACACTCCAGCTGCATTGAGGGACATTTAGAGGATGGATGGAAATAGGGGACAGCTTTTTTTTTTCACTGTTTTTTTTGTTTTCAGGAATTTATTCTGTGACGCACAGCTTGAAACAACATCCTCACTTCCTGTCTGACAAACAAAACACAAAGACAAAATCACCCAACATTTAAGAAATTAGACATTAAAGCTGTAATACATTAACAATAGATGAAATGTTAATGTTAAAGTTTCTCTCTGTGAAGCTTTTTAGCCTCTTTTAGCTCCTAGTTTTGGTTTTGGTTGTTTGGGAAATATTTGGGGATATTTTGTTATCATCATTTTTGGATATCAGCCAAAGAAAAGTCAGTATCAGACTCTGCAACGATGTTTTTAGGAGAAAACTAACAAAGAAAAGAAAGTTTCTTCGTGCTGTACGTGTGATTTATCATGCAGCTATCATGAGGCAGGTGAACATCATGTTTCTTCCCAGGAGGCTTTGCAGCTGTAAATCCTGTCAGCTGAGAAGCTGCATGAAATTTACAGACTGCAGTTTATCTCACTGAGCAGAGACGTTCTCTGCAGGGCTGTCGAGGATTTTATGATCCTGATTGTCGAAAGTGATCTGACCTCCAGGGAAAAGACTTAAACTCCACAGCCAGAACAGCCTCCTCCGGATCTTATAAATACAGATAAAGTTTGTCCTGAAGGTGGCGCCGGAAAAGTCTTATTATTACCAAAATCAAAGGGTTTATTGTCTGTATGGTGGCCATTTTAGGACATCTCAGACTCTCTAGTTCAGCTTTTATCAGTCCAAAGTTTATCTATGCCTTGTTGAGCATATTAGCGTATTTGCATTATCATAAAAGGCCATGGTAATGAGGTAGTCAATAACATAATCTAATTGTCAAGGTCAGCTCTGCACATTCAGATTTAAGTCAAGTTTCATTAGCTCTGCTTTGTGCTTTGAATTTCTAATCAGCTGGTTAGTATGTAGCATATACTGAGTTGGAAAGTTAACATGATAGGATGTGTTCAGATAGTATATGCTAATGTATAGCATGCAGAGGTAGGAAGTAAAGTACAAACACTTTACTATATTTTGCCCCATAAATTTCATAAAAATATTTGTACTTTCCACTTCTTGCAGTTTTAAAACAGGCTTGTTAATTATGTGTTTGCATTGTTTGCCTTCCCAACACCAAGACCAGTGCATATTATGCATTACATGACAAAAACAACGTAAAAGGTAACAAGACAAAACAAACAAGACGGATCCAGGAAAGTTACCCTAAGGCATCTTCTAACATAAAATCACATGACAGGTTGGACACCTCACCAGGAGGATTTAACCAAGACTTTAAAACCTTAGTGACAAGACTGGGTAGAGCAGAAAAAGGAACTTCTGGTTTTGGAAATTATCTGCCATTCAGTTTTATATATAGTTTATTTAAAACTCTTTCTACATTTTGAGACGTATAGTTGAATATCATCTGCATAGAACTTATAGGAGACACCGCTGATACAGCTACTTGAACTGTTGTTGTTGTTGTTTTGTTTGTGTTGTGTGTTTTCAGACTCGACGGGCTGCTCCAGACCTCCGCCTCGAACCAAAGAGGTTCTGATCAACGGACAGACGGTCAAACTGAAGTACTGCTTCACCTGCAAGATCTTCAGACCTCCTCGGGCATCACACTGCAGCCTGTGTGACAACTGTGTCGGTCAGTAGGGTTACACTGATTGGATCCGACCCCAGTTATTGAATTAATTCCTACAAGTAACCAGTAACAGGTTTAATGTCTCATGTTTATAACAAACCTTCAGAATTAAGTTGATTTTGTAGTGAAGTCAGCATCTGTCAGTATTGTTAACTAGCAGATTTTCACCTGCCCAATATGGCGACCGCACAGACATATAGCAGTGGCATACAGCATCGACCAATGAGGTATCTATGTTTTTATATTTTATGCTATGTCGAGTACATATGTGGACATTTCATGCATCATTTCAGTCATTTCAATGGAAATTGAACCCTGTGGCAATAATACGGTGGCCCAGAGGTGTCAGGCCAAACACAAAAGCCACAACGGAAGTGAACGGTAACAGATTTTATTTTATTTTTATTCTTTTTATTTTTTTAAGCTTTATTTGTGAACGGTAACGTATGAAGCCCATAAAGGGATATATCACGAGATACAGGCACAGCCTTAAGCCGGACACTCATTTGTCCTCCTTTTGAGAAAATAACTAAAAAGGTCGCCTTTTGACACATTACCTCCTTAGTTTAAATGTGTAAAAATGTGTGTCAAAATAAGTAATTTCATTGGTTACATGTGACCTATCAACACATGGCTAATTTTAATATCCAAATGAGCCATGTGTTGATTCATAACACTCACTCACTCACTGCAGTTGCTACCACCAGGCTGTCAATCAAGCTCTCAGTCATTGTTGGTTGTACAAATATGGACTTTTATTGGTGCAGTAAAAATGCTTGATATCAAGTATGTTTTTTATTCATCATGGTCGCATGAAACACTTTAATGTAACATATTTTATTTTAAATGTAGGTTTGAATTATAGCTTACTGATCTTAATACCTTTATTTTGAAAATCGGAAGTGAATACGCTGTTTCTCCGCAAATATATTTAATAATTATTATATTCTATAATTTGGAGAAATTTAGGGGCTCAATACGTTACCGTTCACAAATAAAGTTTAAAAAAAAAAAATTTAAATAAAAAATAAAAATCTGTTACCGTTCACTTCCGTGTTGTGACTTTTGTATTCATGTTGTGGCTTTTGTATTCGGCCTGACACCTCTGGGCCACCGTACATTAACAATATAGAAATATCCAATCTTCTCTCTGATGTTTGTTTCTGTAGCTCATATAGACGCACCAGAATTAAATGTAACCAGTTAAACACACAAGTCTTCTGTTTCAGTCTATTTTTAAAATTCTACTTGATCTCAGTTTGAGTTTTATAGTAAAAAGCTTTATTGTTTCCTCCCTCAGAGCGTTTCGACCATCACTGTCCCTGGGTGGGCAACTGCGTCGGACGGAGGAACTACCGCTTCTTCTACTTGTTCATCCTCTCGCTCTCCTTCCTCACCATCTTCATCTTCGCCTTCGTCATCACACATGTCATCCTCAGTGAGTAACGCCGCCCGACACCACCTCCTCCACACGCTGTTTCTACTGTGAATCACTTATTGATCTCTTTATATGTTGCACTCTGTGTTTTCTCTGTGATATTAATACTTTTACTGACGTAAGTAATCTGAAAACTTCCCGTAAACTCATGTTCAACAGCTTCACGATGACTCAGCGCATTTTAATTCTGTGACTGTTTTAATTATCAGTTATTTTGCTGTTTGTTATTTAATTAATTGACTCATCATTCAGTTCATAAAATGGAAAAAAAAGTGACAAATTAAACTAAAAGACATTCAATATACAATTCAGTGTATATATATAAGAAAGCAAAATAATCTGAAAGTATTTCAATTACCAACATCATACTTACTGCAAACAGCAGTTTCAATACTATATCTATACTATATTATATATACTATATTGATATGTTTATATCATCATTTTATATATTTGTTGTTCGCAGCCAAACAACAAATAAAGGTTGGAAACTGACTCCCATGAGTATAAAGAGATTTCAGTTGTTTAAAATTGTTAATTGTTTGTAGTTTTCTTGTGATTTTTGTGAAGCAAAATACGTTTTTCAAATAGAATTTTATTTTATATGAATGATTAGTTTAAATTCATATGAAACACCTAGAAAAATAATATAATCTTGCGATAATGATCTATAATTTAATCTAATAATATTAAACTTTATTTATACACTTTCCAAAACAAAGTTACAACCAATCTGTGTATAATTTTCTGAGCCTTCAGTGTGTGGTAACCCCGGCTGGCTCTCCTTACTGAAGCATGTTGCAGCTCTGCAGCAGCTTCTCATCTGCGTAATGGACAAGGCATCGAACCCCCCGCGGCCCCGCCCACTGCCCTGATTGACAGGCTGTCAGAGAGAGGCTGAGGCTGCAGTCTGTTCCCGTTTCCTGACATTGATCCATCAGACGTCCTGCAGTCTGTCTTTATATGCAGATACAGAGTTAGTTCAGAAATCTGATCTTTAAAAAACAACCTTATTTAACAGGATATATCTGAGGTGTATTTCCCACCATAGTCCGCCCAGTAAACAGTAAACAGTTGGTCTCAGTCTCTAGTTTCAGTCTTCTTCCATACAGCATGATGTTCATTTAGTAACTGATGGTCCCATTTAGAGTAAAACAGACCATAAAGCAGGGTATGCTTTAGGGCGGGGCTACCTTGTGATTGACAGCTCATTCTCAGTGAGTCCGTCCAGCTCAACGCTCCAAACTCAGATCAAACTGTCAAACAGTGCTGATCAGATATGGATCCAGATTCTGTTGTTGACTGTTTCTCCTCAAATCTGTTCACAAACACATTTTACTGTTTATCTGGAACACCAGATTGTGTGTGAGCAGGTGAGTCACCATTGTTTCCAAACCAAGAGCAGCCAATGAGAGCAGCTCAACTCGCAGTACGTGACCTCCGCTGTGAAAAATAACAATACATTTATGATAATCCTTAATTTAACCAAAAAATACACATCATACCTTTTGTTTAATTCGTTCAAAGTATTCATCACACTCATCATATGAGTCTCTTTCATGTTCTCTGCACATTTTTAAGTAAAAAGTTAATCATGTAATCTTTGTTTTTACGTAATATTCTCCTGAAAAGTCACTAAAATTCAGACAGAAGTGATCTGTGTAATCGAAGGTTTTCTGTGGATGGATTCAATCTCTCCACAGCTGCCTGGAAGTAAGGATAAAGCTGATTGATGGTTGAGTTTGTGGATCTAAAATCGCCTCCGCGCTTCTTTCCCGTCACGCGTCGTTGACCTAATTCTCTGCGTTGAGGCTGCTGATGTTGTTTTCCTGCCCTGCAGGTCCTAACAGTCCAGAAACTGGAGCCTAAGGGCTGCTTCAGATTCACACTAACAACCAGCAGACTGTCTGAGATCAACCCATGTCTTTCTCTCAACACTACACCGCTTGTTGTCTGTTTTTAGCAGCAGAGCTATAAAAAGATCCAGCAGAGTGTCGTGACTTTGATCTACAAGATGTAAATTTAGAGGCGTGTACAGACGATTTCAGCTCATTACTGAAGGCTCGTTGCTGCTGCTGTTTACTCGTGTTGTTGTGAGGAGTTTCTGCTCCTCCAGCAGAAATCTGTCGATCTCAAGCTCTGATCCGAGACCAGAGGTGGGAAGTAATGAAGTACAAATACTTAGTTACTGTCAGCATAAAAATCTAACCACTGACAGACTGTAATGGGCCTTAAAACTAGAAAAAATGCTAAACATGTGAAAACAAGTTACACAATTTCTTCCAACAGCATAATAAAAAAAAATTAACTTTGTGTTAAATAAAGGCTCCAGAAACATTCTTATTTTTATAATTTTTTAATAAAACATTGAAAAACTAAACAGCTGCTTCATTTCCAACACTGGGACCAGACGACTTTCTCTTAAACTGAGAAGTTGTGTGAGTGCTCTTATTCTGAAAATTATAACAATAATCTGGTTCCTCTGCTGGGATGTTATACAACCATTGTTGTTACTGGTTAAATCCACCTCAATATTAGCTGTAAGATCTTATTAAGACACAGTTAGTTAAAGTTTCTTAAAACCAGATTCTAATACAAAACATGTTTGACAAGATTATTTTTCTTTTTAGACAAAAAATAAGAACATTTTTCCAGAAACTAGGATTTTTCTTTCTTTCCTGAGATTCTTGTTTTTACAGTGTTCAGATTTCTGAGTATTTCTATTTCTGACCTCGACACAAATATCTGTACAAAACAGGCTTGTCACTTGTGTTTTAAAATACACACAACAGACATTCTAGGTTAAATCTAATAAGCTTAAAGTAAACTTTATTGACCGTACGAATTCTATAATATAAACTATCTGTAGTCGGACTATACAAGTAAAGTGTCTTTTTCCTCTCTGCAGGATCCAACCGGACGGGTTTCCTGAGTGCGCTCAAAGACAGTCCGGCCAGATATCCTTTAACTGTCCGCTGACTGGAGGACTCAGAGACGCTGCATATGAGTTCACTCCCCCGCTCTCTCTCTCTCTCTCTGTAGGTTAATATCATGTGTTTCTGATAAATCAATGACTCTGACGCAGTCACCAACCACAGGTCAATATGTCCCATGATGCTTTGCCAAGGTCAAACTCTGCCACACGCTCTGAGAGTCACATTTACATTCAGCTCCACGTCTCCCTTCTCCTTCTAGTCTGTTTGTTAATACTTCAGCTACAAGATAACATCTGTACACATCGTAGTCTCACGTGCACTGGTCAGTTTCTGGGATTTTATTATTATTTTATTTCGCTTTGTCTGTTTACGTCCGTAGATTTCACCAAACGTTAGCATTTCATCATTCCTCATTTGCATATTTAAACATACAATTTCAGAAAACTTGTAATACAAAAAATAATTGTCTTAATGTGAGTAATCAACTGGGGAGGTTTCATGCTAATATCTGTTAGTTTAAATTTTCACCCCATTAATCTGTAATGAATATTAAAATAAGGTAATTTCCTCTAAATTAGGTTTTTTTCGTACTCTGAGACAGAAATCTGAACTTCAGCAGCTCTTACATTCTCCAGACCTTCCAGTTTTATTCCTGTCTGTATTCTGAAGGTTTGTACAGAGAGGTTTGTTCATAAATCCTTCACAGCCTGAGTTATATCACAGACGGCTTCTCAAAATGAGTTATTTTTGAACTTCCTTTTGAACGAAATGTTTGCCCTTGACTCGGCTCTGCACCGTCCTGGAGGTGGTGGTGTGTTTCTTCTCCGTCTGGTCGATTGTCGGCCTGTCGGGGTTCCACACCTACCTGATCAGCTCCAACCAGACCACCAACGAGGACGTGAGTACATACGGAAGCCCGACTGTGGTCCCTGAGACCCAGGAGGACCCGGGTTTACATTTATTGGCTCTGATGAACTGAACCAACACTCTCTGTTTCTGGTCCTGGTCCAGATTAAAGGGTCCTGGTCCACCAAGCGAGGGAAGGATAACTACAACCCCTACAGCTACGGAAACATCCTGACCAACTGCTGTGCTGCTCTGTGTGGACCTCTGCCCCCCAGGTCAGTAACCTCTGGTGCTAATACTGACTGAGGCCCACCAGCATGTGCTGTTAACAAATAAATGTAGATAATTTCATTTAGCTCAGTTTTTATGTGGTAAAACATTTTGAAATTGCCACAAACAGAATCTACTTCCCTCACAGCTCTATTCTGACTTTTCTCTCATATTTACCATCATATGTACTCCTCCTCCTCCTCCTCCTCCTCCTCTTCCTCCTGTCAGCAGACGATGTGTTACTGTGTTTAATGAGGACAGTTTTCAGTTGAGACCTTCCTGGAAGTAATTACAGTCTTCTCCCTCCTCCTCCTCGCCGTCTCAGAGAGCAGTTCCTCGTCTCTCAGCTGGGTTGTTCTCCTCCTCCGATATCGCCGTTCTCCCTCGCCGCCGACAAACCGAGCTCCGCAAAAATTAATCAAAAAACAATCAAAGTCAGCGTATTGGATCGCTGCGGTTCATCAGAGAAGAATCATATCTGCCTCCAGCTCTCTGCTTTCATCGGCTCTTATGTTCCCATCCACAGAACCTGTGTGGTGATTCTGAGACTCTGTTATAAGTTAATGGGAACAGAAATGAGTAAAAATGAAATGAGGTTGGAGCGAAAAGGGAAAAGTGTGAACATATACTGTTTATGTGTATGTTGTAATGTGGATTTCCACCAGAGACTTGAGACTCTTTGTCCTGAGGTCCAAACAGGGTCGTGTCACTGATCTGCTTCCTGCCAGCTGCGTCCCGGCCTGACTAACAGAGAAAAGTTTGTTTGATTATTGATTGATTATTGATTGATTGATTGATGGAGGCTGGCAGTAACTCTCAGAAACACAAACACACTTGAGTGATTGAACGATGACGGAGGTAGATGAGTGAGCTGCCTGGAGGGAGGATATGAGGGAGCTGGATTTTCTAAATAAGAGCATGTGTCAGCAGCAGAGGAAGAAGGCGTGATTGATGAGAGACGAAGGTCGAGGAGATGTTTTGTTTTTCAGGACTGAACATATGGATACGGATTCATTACACAGTCTGCTTGTTACAGTGTCACCAGCTGGTGTGTGTGTGTGTGTGTGTGTGTGTGTGTGTGTGTGTGTGTGTGTGTGTTTGACAGCTTATTAACATGTTGTTTTCCACCTGCTGACACCCGGGATGACAGGTGGTGAGATCCATCTGCACACACACACATAAAAAGGCTTTTTTTTTTAGGTCAAGTAGCAAAGGAATAGTGAAGTGTGAGAAATTATCTGAGGATGCGAATATAAAAACCCTCTCAGACTTTTGAAACCGCCATAGTAAAGGCACGACATGGCGTCACATGACTCTATGGCCAAATAAACATGCCTCCAAAATATGGAGACTGGCAATCTGTCTGTTTTTTTGTTTTCGAGCCATCTTCTCTTCCTGTTTATCTCCGTGCTGTAGAGGAAATCGTTACACTGCCACCTGCTGGTGTCTCGCTTTCAATCAACATATCAATAGTCCTTATGAACAGCTTTTGTGATTGGTTGTAACTTCTCTTTGTCTGTTATTTATTCCCAAAGTCAAGTCCCAAGTCCTAAACCTAGAGTTTCGAGTCCTAAACAGGTCCTAATGCTCTTCACCAAATGTAATTTCATTTTAAACCGAACAAATGAAACAAAATTATCTTTGGTTTTGTCAAATCTGGTCCAAAGTCCTCAAATCTTATGTTGTTATTTATGAGGCTGTTACAGAGTCATCACAGATTAGTTGTGTTTCATCATATCTGACAAAATTCAAAAAAAAAAAACAATTTTTCTAAGCAAATCTAAAGTCTACATGTTAATATAATCCATCATAAATCTTGATTGATCTCTACAATTCACCTGAAAAGTAAACAACTAATTTTTTTTTTAGTGCAGAGAACTAAGTTATATCAGTAACCAGCTGTTAAACACTGCATGTATTTCTAAACTAAATGTAAGTTTTTTGATATCAGAACATTATTTCAATAAAGTTTGAATGTGAATTGACTGTAATTACTGAGGCTTGTTGTAAACTGACGTCTCTCTGTGTGTCTGTGTCCCAGTTTGATTGACAGGAGAGGGATGATCCAGTCTGACACGCCGCAGACCGTCTCCCAGACCAACGGGACCGGTGGCGGCAGCTACGCCTCCACGCAGCTCCGCAGTCACATGGTAGGTGGAGGATGACATCAGTGCTGATCGATACTGACACTTTATGTATTAAATAAATCAGCAGCAGCACATAGAGGAGAAACTGAAGAGAGGTTATGTTATCAGAGAGGACACGAGGAAGAACTGATACTGATACGGGATTCATTTAACTGACACTGTAGACATTAGAGATATTATTGAGTTTATATAGTGACTTTACTGTTGCTGCTATAGAAACAATATTTAGTTATATCTAAAATATAAATCAATTCTAATTATCTTCAGGACATTTTGTGTAATGTGAAAAACTACAACCTGTTTTATTGTAATAATAATAGTTTAAAATTATCTGAAAATAAATTTCTGGGTTCATCCAGAGTATTCAACAAAAACAGTAACAGTAGTGGCTAAAAAATATGGGCAGTTTGTTATATAAATATCAGTGGTGGTGACACTTTGTTCTGTCCTCAGTGTGATCAGGATCAATGCATCCAGAGCACCAAGTTTGTCCTCCAGGTTGCCACCACCCCTCTGCTCCACAGTGACCCAGTGGTTCTGGCCCCTCTGCCAGGGAAGACCACCACGCTGGGGGGCCCCTGCGCCTACCTGGCCCCCTCCCAGCCCTCCCTGCCGTCGTGCGGGGGAGACGTCCTGACCCTGAGGGACGCCGCCGCCGACTCCCACTGCCACCACCACCTTCACCATCACCACCTTCACCACCACCACCACTTCGTCAGCCCGGAGGAGACGCCCTGCACCACGCCGCAGGGTGCCCTGCCCTGCCCCGCCCACCTGCACCTCCACCCGCACCTGTCCGTACCCACCCCCACCGCCCTGTACGACCCCTCCAGTCAGGACGCTCTGCACGAGGACTCTGTCAGAGGGCTGGTTAAACTCAGCTCCGTCTGAACCAAACTGACCACATTTCTTTCCTTTAACGACGCTTCAGACTGCAGGTCCTCATTCAACGTTTAATCCACCTCAGTGTCAAAAAACAGCAATTTATTCTGACGATTGTCTCGAAATTTGGTAAAAACTTTCACTCGGCGAACATTCGGATGGAAACTTGATTGATGACGAGAGCATGTGCGAGAGGCACCTCCGTTATCTCAGTAATCTACACTGTAAAACCAAATAAGTTCATTTAACTTTATTCACTGATCTTAGTGACGATAGAGATATGGTGCACTGAATTAGGTTGAAACACCTGATATCCTCTCAGTGATTTAAGGAGTTTCCTGGTGGACAAATAGCTTTTTACTTGTTGCTAAAATAACCGATAATTTCTGTTAACTGTGGCTGCCGTTAGCTTCATTAGCTCTGCAGCTAGCGGCCCCCACTCTGCTCCATTCTCTGGTTGGTGGTGGTCCAAACCTCCTGTCCTAGCAACACAAACACCCTCCCCTGGTCAAACTGTCGGGACAAGTATCCCTGTATCATGACCGCTAACTGAGATAACGAAGGTACCTCCTGCAGACGGCCGCCAAAGTCTGCAGCCGAGTTTCACAGGGCAAATATTTACAATAACGCTCTCTGAAATGGAAATACTCAAGTAAAGAAGCAGAAACTCCAAACTACTCCAGAATTACATTTGACAAGCGGGCGATTTCCCTTTTTACGACAAACATTAAGTCGTTTTTTAAAACCCTCTGGAGTCCAGCTTTAAGTTGTGTCCTCACTCCACTTAAACAAAGTAAAATGACACAGGCGCCTATAAAAGTTTACTTTTTATTTATGATAAGCACTTAAAATATTATTATAGACATACAGTAGAAACAATTAAAACTAAAATATAATCTATTTACATGTAAAGTGGTTTAAACTTGTTTGCATCTGCCTGTAAATCAATAATTTAAAGTTTGAATTTGAATTTCTTTCCAAATGTTCTGCAGATATAAATAGTCGTCAGTTGGTTTGTCTCAGTTTTGTCTTTATATGAGCTATAAATAAAGTTGTTACCATGAATAATAAAACATGCTCAGAAGATGAAACTCCAGAGGGTTTTAAACAAAAATAGAACAAATGCAGACGCCAGCGACCAGAATAAACAAGACACAAACACTGTAAACGAGTGAGGAAGTACAGTCAGGTGTTTGTTTCTCTTTCTGTTTGCTCTTCAGAAGATCGGAGAAAATCAAAAACCTTTCGGATTTCTTTTCGCCCGTCATCTGCAGGACCAAAGTCATATTAAGTTCCTCCCTTTTTCATACTCCTCTGTGGTCTTTGGTGAAGTCTGTTTCCTAAACATTTTATCCAGAATAAGCTACTCCGGTGCCAAACGGAGGTCCGGCTCCAGCCACAGTCGGACCGGGACCAAAAGGACTCTTTTTATTAAAGCGAATTAAGCGGTTGATTGAGGCGACGTGTTTCTCACTGAATGAAGATAAACTTAGACTGTTATTGTCAGACGAGCTGACTGAAGCTTCAGGTTTTCATTCGAGGACAAAACGAAGCAGGACTGAGTTTCCCAGAAACATCTGCAGACCCGAGTTCATCAGCAACACTGCCAGATGTTCAGCAGGAGTTCACCTTGTTAAAGGCTCAGTCACACCCAATTTAAAACAACCACATTTCAATTACTTTGAATGTCCAACAGCACGCCTTCCTGACAGAGCTGACCTTTGAGTGAAGCTCAGCTATCGTAGGTTATTAGCTGTGTGTCATCGTCCAGTTTTGTTGAAGCTTCTCTGCCAGAGTTTAAACGGTTTACAGAGACAGGAGGACTGAGCGAACAAGCTTGTTAAATAACCTTTAGCAACCTTTTTAGCTCAGATAGTTTTATTTCCCCTCCTCAACTTTTTTATTGAATCAATTAGTGAACAATTATGAACGACTCTGTCTCCTAAAAAATGTACTCTTCGTAAGTCCCGCCCCTTTTTGCTCTGTGCTACAATAACTGTGAGCAAACCTGGGCCTTCACTCAGGTGGAGTCACCTGAAGCTCCAACGCTGTTCAAACCCACAAAACTTTATTTAAAAGTCTAATGGAGATCTCAAATGTGTTTTATGCTTTAACAATCAGAGAGGAATAGCAACGTTAAGCTAAGAGACTGTGACTCGCTTGTTTCCAGCGTGTAAGTGCAGCATGAGGAATGTCAGTTTTTATTTATTTGCTCTGACAGTTAAATGTTGCATCACTTGATTTAATTCCGTGCTTTTATTTTGAAGGTCAGATACATATTCTAGATGCTTTAGTTTGTCATTGGTTTCACAATTTGTTGATTTAATGCAAATATTTTTTAGAACATCTATATGTGACCCCCAGGAGTCTCTGCTACCTTTAATTAAATAAATAAATATACAGTATTTTTTACTTTTTCTCCACCAGTTGTTTAGCATTGTGGAGAAACTGCCTTTAGATCTTAATGTTGGGACAATAATAAGATAATAATAACTGTAAACAGTTTACAGATAGTAACATTGAAAAGAAAATAATAAAATAAAAATATAAACATTTGGCCTTTATTTGTTATATAACCTCAGTATTTCTGAGTTCCTGGTTACAACCCAGCTTGTGCTCATGTTTCATTATGTTTACATTTTTTACACTTAAAGTTCATCAATTAAACAACAAAGTTGAAATTTACCTGCGTCCAGGTTGTTTTATTGTTATGTACAGCTGGGAGGTATTGACAAAAATGTGACATAAATATAAATAAATCAATGTACTTAGTAATTGTAGGCCATTTATTGTGGAAACTCTGTGGCAGCTGTCAGCGATGTGAGATTCAATTAAAAACAATAAATGCCTTATTTTTTATTTTATTTATTTAATATGAGATCTGCCCCCCCCGCCCGATGTTGGGTTTCTTGACTCGCTGCAGGGACAAAACGCTGGATCTGATCTTTTCTATGACAGGTGAGGAATGCTCACCTGGGTGCTGCCTTCTGGGAAATGTAGGCATCAAACTGCAGATCGGCTTTAAGGGTTGAAGGCAGAAGAGGTGAACTGTGGAGTCCAGATGTTGACGGGTTCAGGACTTTGTGAATCCTCATGTTGTCTTCACTCTGGTGATGATGTAACAGATGTTATTATCCAATCAGCTTCAGAGACACCTGGTGATCGGACTATTGATAACATCGACTCTGCATTCAGTTTAATTATAATGAAATAAAAAACGTGCACAGATTGTAGTTTTGTGCCAAGAATTTCTCCTCCACCTCCAGCTGTCACATTAACAACTGTGGATTTCAATAAAACACACTTTTTTAAAAGGAAGAGTCTCTTTGTTTCTGTTTTAAAGCACTGGTTCCCAACCCGAGGGTCCCGACCCCCACTAGGGGTCGCCAAAGCTTCTTGATTTTAAAGAATGTAAGAAAACTTTTTAAAGGAAATATACAGTTGGCCTATAACTCAGCAATTCATACATTTCTGGGAAGAAAACTAAAGGAAATTGTTATTTTTAAAGTGTTTAAAGATATAAACCTTTAACATTAAAAAAGTTAAAACAACAAAGATCTGACAGAACAATGACATAGGCCTATTAATTCTGTATGATTGTTAAAAATCCAAAACATGCACAAAACAAACAGAGAATTGTATAAAAAGTTCCTAAAAATGTCAGTAAAACTAATCTCTGATCAATATTCTTATAATGCAAAATCAATAAAATATTAGACATAGTGTAAACAAAGATAACGACCAGGTAAGTGTGTAAATGTGGTCCATGAATGTCATACATTTACTTTTTACTAACGTTATGTTGTGATTATATACAGAATACAGGGATACAAATAAAAACTAATGTTGTATATTTTATATTTATATTATTGTAATATAATATATAATATTTACAAACAATAATAATTGATGATTTACTCTTTATTGTTGCCTAAATATAAACTATTAACAACCTTTGTACAACCAGCTGTTGCAGCTGTTCATCCCCGTCGCTAGGGGGCGTCTCTAGCTGTGACGTGGGTTTACAGGCTCTGACGTTGTCTGCCCAAACAGCCAATCAGAACGGCAGCAACCCGGAAGCAGTTGTCAGGTCAGAAATCCGTTTCATAACATCGGATAAAAACATCCGATAAAAAACATCATAAAAGAGGATTAAATGGAGCTGAAACGTTTCTTCACAGCCTGAAAGCTTTAATAATATCAGGTACAACAATCCAGCGACACAAATACACAATAATTATCTTATTAAATCGGTTTTTATTCTGTCGAAGGACAAATTACCGACAACCGCGAACCTAAAGATCCGTTTTAATCTAAAAGCATCGATTAAAGTTCTGATTATAAAACCTGATAACACAAATACAACCTTTAAATAAACAGCTGGAATAATATTTAATGTTTAAAACCATTTTTGGCGCTAAATTATGGAGACAACGCCTCAAATATAAGGGAACAAAGAAAAGCGCGGCGGCGGGAAACCAACCAGTAATTAACAGTATAAATAAAGTTATTATGTTTATTATAAACAGGATGTTTGAGCTGATGTGTAACTATACAGAGAACTGTTTACACTTTAACCTTTAATATAGTAAATTAAACATTTAACAAGCTGTTGTTTCTCAATACGGAACTCAGTTGGACTTTTAGCGGCTTCAACGTTATTTTAACTTTATTTAACAGTTGTACAATCTCAGTGTATCTGTTGTTAAAGTGAAATAAATGCGTGTCTTTGTCACAGTTGTTGCATAAAGGCTCATTTCGTTGTGTAACTGCGGTTTCGGGCGGTTTTGTAACCCCGCACGAACAAAGCCGTTTGAATCTCCCG
Organism: Dicentrarchus labrax; assembly: GCF_905237075.1. Taxonomy (NCBI): domain Eukaryota; kingdom Metazoa; phylum Chordata; class Actinopteri; family Moronidae; genus Dicentrarchus; species Dicentrarchus labrax. The sequence continues at coordinate 25,515,239 of NW_026136708.1, forward strand.
CAGAGCTCCGGGTGGCACGTGAGCGCGGCTCGCCCCCTGATTGGCTCCGTTCGCTGCGTCAGTTTAAAGAGCCGCCGCGAGCTGCGTTCCTATTGGCCAGCTGCGTTCTAGCGCGAAGATTTCAATAAAAAGGCGAGCGGCCAACAGAAGCCGCTTCAGTCTGTGCTCTCCGTCTGTGTCCGCCGCTCGTTAGTTCACACTGTCTGCTGCTTTTTACTCCAACTTTTAATTTATTAACTTATCTTTTTATTTCTCTTCAGTCGAAGGAATCAAGATGCTTTCTGCTCGCTCTCCTCTTTCCGTCAAGAATGAAAACACACTCAGCAGTGAGCTCAACAAAATGTCTGTGGACAAAGAAAACACGGTGAGAACTAAAATACCTTAAAACTGTCGAGTCATGATCCGTTTAACGGGTAAAACCTCCGGTTGAAGTTACAATTACACTGTTTTTAAGTTGTAACTGCCGGCAGCCATTTCCTGCCCGGTTCAGTGTGCTAGCTGCAGATATAAAGTGTGTTTGAGCGGTACAATAAACGCATTAATTCGCGGTATAAATCGTGTTTCGGTCACTAAATGAAGGAGTTTGTGTCCGTTTGTCTTCCAGCCACCGAGTCTGAACACGACCCGCATCCTGGCGTCCAAAACCGCGCGGAAAATCTTCGACGATGCTCCGGTAAGTGGATCCAAAGCTGCTGAAAGCTTCCAGATGTTGAACAGCTGCTGCAGACAGATGTTCTGGGTTCATATTAAAGTCAATAACGAGCAGTTTGTGCCGGTTATTGACGTCATGTGGCGCCTAAAATGTCGGTTGAGGCGCCAACATGGACGATCAGCTGTTGATACTGCTTCCGGTTTATTAGAGAATCGATTTCCATTTACAGCTTTATTACTTTATTCTGGAGGCTTCTTAATACCTGAACAACCAGAATGTAAAAGATTATAACTGAATACTCTTCACTCACAACAGCTCGGCTCATCGGTTATCTTCATATTCTGACATTATTTTACTCTTTAAACACATTTTATCTTTAACTCTGGCTTCATGCACATTATAATATATATTTAATATAGTTTAACTGCAGCAGACTGAAGTCAAAGAGCTCCAACTAATGATTATTGATCATCAGTCCATTGTCAGCTCTTTATTAATCAATAAACATTTTAAAAGTCCATTTTCTGATTTTATCTTCTATAATGTGAATACTTTGTGTTTCTTTAGTCGTCAGTGACTTTAAATTGAATATATTTGGTCACATTGGGCTTTTATTGACAAACTGATCAATAAACTGAGAACAGGGAGATCAATCAACGTATTGCCGTTGTTACGGATTAGTTTATTGACCGATCTTCAGTTTGTGATGATATAAATTATAATTATTATATATTATATTAAAGAGAAGCAGCTCACAGTCGAGGAACCGGAGAACGTTTCAGCTCTGATTTAAACTTTATTAGTAAAGTCGGCCGTTAACAATCGAACCCACAGACGGGTTGTAAAACGTGTGTTTGAGCTCGTGGTCGACGGACGCTGTTTGTTTGTGTTTCAGCCCAAAGCTGTGAAGAAGAGCAGCGGTGAGGAAGAAGAGGAGCCGCTGCTGAAGGAAAACCCTCGCCGCTTCGTCATCTTCCCCATCAAGTACCACGACATCTGGCAGATGTACAAGAAGGCCGAGGCGTCTTTCTGGACCGCAGAGGAGGTACGTGTGGACCAGTGTCTGTGGTTCAGGTTGTCAGTGGAGAGCAATGTGTGGTAGGGCGGGAACACGGCGGCGTGGCGTCCTCTCTTTATGAACGCCGTCACACGAGCAGCTGTTGGATGAGGAGATGTTAACGGAGCGTGTTTGTTCAGGTGGATCTGTCCAAGGACCTGCAGCACTGGGAGGCTCTGAAGGACGAGGAGAGGTACTTCATCTCTCACGTGTTGGCGTTCTTCGCCGCCAGCGACGGCATCGTCAACGAGAACCTGGTGAGGAAGAGCGCTCGCTTCTTATTTCTCTGGTTTTAGTCTCAGACACTCGAACGCAGCGAGGCAGAAACAGGAGGAATAATGCGTCTGATGTTTCCACAGTTTCTCTCCGACTGTCGGAACAAGAAGACAAACTTTAATCAAATAATCTGTAAAACTCAGAATATTCTGTTTCAGATCAATGATCTTTATTGGTTGTCTCACCTTTGTTCTCCGTTTGACCACCAGGTGGAGCGCTTCTCCCAGGAAGTGCAGGTGACGGAGGCCAGGTGTTTCTATGGTTTCCAGATCGCCATGGAGAACATCCACTCAGAGATGTACAGCCTCCTCATCAACACCTACATCAGGGAGCCCAAAGAGAGGTGAGACAGCGCTCTGGTTCTGGTCTGTGCTGGACCCTTCTGGTCTGTGCTGGACCCTTCTGGTCTGTGCTGGACCCTGCTGGTCTGTGCTGGACCCTGCTGGTCTGTGCTGGACCCTTCTGGTCTGTGCTGGACCCTTTTTCTTGCCGGACCCTGCAGGTCTGTGCTGGACCCTGCAGGTCTGTACTGGACCCTGCTGGTCTGTGCTGGTCTCTGACGCTGCCTTTACTGACCCACAGGGAATACCTGTTCAACGCCATCGAGACTCTGCCGTGTGTGAAGAAGAAGGCCGACTGGGCGATCAACTGGATCGGAAACAAGAACGCCAACTACGGTAAAACTGCTCGCCGTGATGTTCCCGATCGATGGGGTTTGGTATTGATCTTCTATCGGGTATTGATCGTGACTCTGTGGTTCCTCCAGGTGAGCGCGTGGTGGCCTTCGCCGCCGTGGAGGGAATCTTCTTCTCTGGTTCCTTCGCTGCGATCTTCTGGCTGAAGAAGAGAGGCCTGATGCCCGGACTGACCTTCTCCAACGAGCTGATCAGCAGAGACGAGGTGATTGATTATCGATCGGAGCATCTGATCAATATTTAGAGTGTGTGTGTTACTGGTTTCAGGGTGTAACGGTGTGTGTGTGTGTGTGTGTGTGTGTGTTACTGGTTTCAGGGTGTAACAGTGTGTGTGTGTGTTACTGGTTTCAGGGTGTAACTGTGTGTGTGTTACTGGTTTCAGGGTCTGCACTGTGACTTTGCCTGTCTGATGTTCAAACACCTGGTGAACAAGCCGTCGTCAGAAACCGTCACCAACATCATCAAGAACGCCGTGGAGATCGAGCAGGTCGGTCCTCAACCTGATGCAGATCCTGGTTTTACTGGTTCTGATGGTTTTACTGGTCTTAATGGTTTTAATGGTTCCCCGTTTGTGTGTCCAGGAGTTCCTGACGGAGGCTCTGCCGGTGAAGCTGATCGGGATGAACTGCGGGCTGATGAAACAGTACATCGAGTTTGTGGCCGACAGACTGATGCTGGAGCTCGGCTTCACAAAGGTAAACCCGGTCCCGGTGAAACCACAGCTCCCAGTAGGGCCGGCCCACTGGCTGCAGGTAGTTGGAGGAGGATCGGGTCTGTGATGATGAGAAGCGCAGGGGTACGGACCTCAGCCAGTGATGGGGGCTGAGTGCTGCTGCTGATGTCTGATTGGAGGGCGAGTGGTTCACTGACAGACCAACAGCAGCACGAGACAGACGCCACTCTGAACAGACCCGACTGATCCAGAACCAGAACCGGTCCTATCTGAATATCTGTTCTTCCATCTCCAGTTCTCATCCTGCAGAACGTCTCTAGTGCAGATTAAAGTAGCTTAAAGAGGAATTACTGTCAGAACCAGAACCTCCTTAATGGGGTCTGTTTGCCTAGAGGGATGTGACCTCTGCTGTCTGTTAGTGCTCTAGATATGAGGAACTGACCTCTGCTGTGGCTGTTAGTGCTCTAGATATGAGGAACTGACCTCTGCTGTGGCTGTTAGTGCTCTAGATATGAGGAACTGACCTCTGCTGTGTCTGTTAGTGCTCTAGATATGAGGAACTGACCTCTGCTGTGGCTGTTAGTGCTCTAGATATGAGGAACTGACCTCTGCTGTGTCTCTATAGATCTACCGGGTGGAGAACCCCTTCGACTTCATGGAGAACATCTCTCTGGAGGGAAAGACCAACTTCTTTGAGAAGCGGGTCGGCGAGTACCAGAGGATGGGCGTCATGTCCGGAGCCACAGACAACACCTTCAGGCTGGACGCAGACTTCTGAGGACTGACCCGGACCGACCCGCGCTCAGTGTCACACTAAGGACTCGGTGCTTTGACTCCACGCTGGTGGACGTTTACATTGAATGAATCTACCGGTGGAGACGCCATAGAGACGGTTTTTAAGTATCTCAGGACGGTGGCTGGTCAACTGACTGCTGGTTGGTGTCATTAATGAGCTCTTCAGCCAATCAGGGTTCAGCTAGTGAGAGCACTGCAGGGATCTGACCTCGGACCAGACGTCTCACCAACTGCTACGAACGGTTAAAGTCAGCAGTTAACAGATGACCTGGATCAGAACCTGGTTTTATGTTTGTTTCTGTAAACTAACTTTATAGAGTTTGTTTTAAAAATCTGCTATATTAGTATGTTTTATACAACCTACTGAGGTCTTTTTGGTCATTCTGTGTTTTTTGTACAGTTTAGAGGTTTTTTTGTAATAAAATTATTTGTAAAACAAAAGTTTATATTAGTGTGAAGTTAATGCTGAGTTTATATTAATTCAATTTTATTTGTACCTCACAAATAACAGAAGTTATCTCAGGACACTTTTCAAATAGAGCAGGTCTAGACCGAACTCCTTATAACATTATTTACAGAGACCCAACAGTACCACCATGAGCAAGACCTTGGCGACAAGGGAAGGGAAAACCTCCTTAAAAAAAGGAAAAAAACAAAAAAAAAACCCCCAGTTTATGGGGGGGGGGTCTTTTCTACAAACAAGTGGGGGGGGGAGGGGAAAAAGGAGAAAATGGCAAGGAAAGAACTGCCTGTTGAGAAAGGCAGAAACCTAGGAAGTAGTGGGGTAAGTAACAATGGGACATAAATGAGTGCAGAAAGAGAGAGGAAGAGAGGACCAGTGCACATGGAATCCCCTATGAGTCTGGCCTTTAGAGATAACTAAGGGAAGGGGGCCTGACCATGAAGAGCTTTATAGGTGAGGAGGAGGATTTTAAATTCAATTCTACATTTTACAGGGAGCCAGTGCAGAGAAGCTAGTACAGGAGAGATGTGATCTCTTTTTCTAGTTCCTGTCAGTACTCGTGCTGCAGCGTTCTGAATTAATTGGAGCGTTTTAATGGACTTATTGGGGCAACCTGATAATAAAGAGTTGCAGTAATCCAGCCTAGAAGTAACAAATGCATGGATTAGTTTTTCTGCATCTGTCTGTGATAGTATGTGTCTAATTTTTCTAATATTACGTAAATGAAAGAAGGCAGTCCTAGAGGTTTGCTTTATGTGGGAGTTAAATGACAAATCCTGATCAAAGATAACTCCAAGATTCCTGACAGTGGTGCTAGAGGCCAAGTTAATGCCATCTAGAGTGACTATATCTTTAGACAGTGAGTCTCTAAGGTTTTTGGGGCCAAGAACAAGAATTTCGTTTTTTTCTGAACATTAACATCAGAAAATTGCAGCTCATCCAGGATTTTATGTCCTTAAGACATGTTTGTAATTTAGATAATTGATTAATTTCATTGGGTTTGATTGATAGATATAACTGCGTATCATCTGCATAACAGTGAAAGTTAATGGAGTGATTCCTAATAATGTTGCCTAAAGGGAGCATATATAAAGTAAATAGTATTGGTCCAAGTACAGAACCTTGTGGAACTCCATGACTAACTGTAGTATTTATTGAAGATTCATCGTTAACATGTACAAACTGCGAGCGATCTGATAAGTATGACTTAAACCAGCTTAGTGCGGCTCCTTTAATGCCAATTTGATGCTCAAGTCTCTGTAAAAGAATATCATGGTCAATGGTGTCAAATGCAGCACTAAGATCTAATAATACAAGTACAGAGACAAGTCCATTGTCAGAAGCAGTCAGAAGGTCATTATTAACTTTAACCAGAGCTGTCTCTGTGCTATGATGAACTCTAAATCCTGACTGAAAATCCTCAAATAAACTATTGTTATGTAGAAAGTCACACAACTCTTTGGCGACTACTTTCTCCAGAGTTTTTAATATTAGTGTAAAGTTAATGAGTTTATATTAGTGTAAAGTTAATGAGTCTATATTAGTGTAAAGTTAATGAGTTTATATTAGTGTAAAGTTAATGAGTTTATATTAGTGTAAAGTTAATGATGAGTTTATATTAGTGTAAAGTTAATAATGAGTTTATATTAGTGTAAAGTTAATGATGAGTTTATATTAGTGTAAAGTTAATGAGTTTATATTAGTGTAAAGTTAATGATGAGTTTATATTAGTTTAAAGTTAATGATGAGTTTATATTAGTGTAAAGTTAATAATGAGTTTATATTAGTGTAAAGTTAATGATGAGTTTATATTAGTTTAAAGTTAATGATGAGTTTATATTAGTGTAAAGTTAATGATGAGTTTATATTAGTTTAAAGTTAATGATGAGTTTATATTAGTGTAAAGTTAATGATGAGTTTATATTAGTGTAAAGTTAATAATGAGTTTATATTAGTGTAAAGTTAATGATGAGTTTATATTAGTGTAAAGTTGATGAGTTTATATTAGTGTAAAGTTAATGAGTTTATATTAGTGTAAAGTTAATAGAGTTTATGTTAGTGTAAAGTTAATAATGAGTTTATATTAGTGTAAAGTTAATGAGTTTATATTAGTGTAAAGTTAATGAGTTTATATTAGTGTAAAGTTAATAATGAGTTTATATTAGTGTAAAGTTAATAATGAGTTTATATTAGTGTAAAGTTAATGAGTTTATATTAGTGTAAAGTTAATGAGTTTATATTAGTGTAAAGTTAATGATGAGTTTATATTAGTGTAAAGTTAATGATGAGTTTATATTAGTGTAAAGTTAATGATGAGTTTATATTAGTGTAAAGTTAATGATGAGTTTATATTAGTGTAAAGTTAATGAGTTTATATTAGTGTAAAGTTAATGATGAGTTTATATTAGTGTAAAGTTAATAATGAGTTTATATTAGTGTAAAGTTAATAATGAGTTTATATTAGTGTAAAGTTAATGAGTTTATATTAGTGTAAAGTTAATGAGTTTATATTAGTGTAAAGTTAATGATGAGTTTATATTAGTGTAAAGTTAATGAGTTTATATTAGTGTAAAGTTAATGATGAGTTTATATTAGTGTAAAGTTAATGAGTTTATATTAGTGTAAAGTTAATGATGAGTTTATATTAGTGTAAAGTTAATAATGAGTTTATATTAGTGTAAAGTTAATGGTTTATATTAGTGTAAAGTTAATGAGTTTATATTAGTGTAAAGTTAATGAGTTTATATTAGTGTAAAGTTAATAATGAGTTTATATTAGTGTAAAGTTAATAATGAGTTATGAATCTTAAAGAATGTGATTTTAAAGCAGTGAATTAAAGAAATGAAGGTATTTATGTGTAAAGTTAATTAATTTATAAGAGTCATGAGACTGAATCCACCGTCGGCTACAAGGAGAGGACAGCTACGTCATCGCACTTCGCCGCGAGCTGCATGTAATATTTAAACATTTTAAACATTTTAAACATTTTAAACATTTTTCAGCGTTAAACAGTAGAAATAAACTGCGGTTTCTGATGGCGTTATAGAAAGGTTAACTTTAATCACCGGTAGTCCCGCGCACTGACGGTATTTCCCGCGTTGACGAGGTTTTTGTCTCATCCTTGTCTCCGTCAACCGTGCTGACGTAGAAACAGGAAGTAAACAGTTGGAAGTGTCTCTGCAGTAAAATGTCTGTTTCCAACCCGAGACAAACCTTTCTACACCCGGTAAGACTGTACAGCTATCTGTTTCTGATCACTCTCTTATCGATTGATTCCATTATCTATCGTCTCCAATACGTGCTCACTTTACATTCTCCTAAAGATCAATAATCAATATTTAACGAGACGTGTTCAAAATACTTTCCTCAGGTTGCTTCTATCGCTGCTGAATGCTGTTCATCCACTAAATAAACTTTAGTTCTGATCAATATTCTGATCAATGTTCTGATCAGAGTTATGCTGTTTGGTTTCCGCCCGGTACCGATACTCATTCTCTTGTTTCCACTCGGTTATGTTTCCACTGGAGCGGAGCTGGCTGTTTGGGATGAGGCCGAATTAAAGTTCGGTTCGTTACAGTTTGTTTCCGTCTTTGGTTGAGTCGAGTTTATTGTTGAAGCTTCAAAATACGCGAATTCATATTAAAACCGTTAGAATTTATAATGGAGTTCGTCGGCGACCGTGTTCGAAAAGCTGTGACCTGTAAATATATTTGAACTATATTTAACTTATAATCAGTTCTGTGATCACAGCTCTTATTATTGGTGTTCCACTACAAGAGTAGTCTTTGTATTCTTTCATTAAATAATAATGAATAATAACAATAATGAATCTGATCTTTTCTAATGTTGTAAAAGTGTTAATGCTCAACTAAAGAGTTCATAAACCTCATTATTAAAATAAGTAAAACACCAGTTGGATTAATTAATTGATTAATTGACATAATAAACAAAATAATAAATATCTGTTTATTGCCATTGAACCCAACCCATTATTTATTGCTGCTGCAGATTGAACAGTTACTGATGATTATTGTCAGATGTTTCCAGATGTTTGACTCCTGTCTCCCCCCCCCCCCCCACAGACGATCCCCTTCGCTGGGACCATCCTGGGCGGTTTGCTGCCGGGGGAGATGGTTGTTATTCAGGGTTCGGTGCCGTCGGACGCCGACAGGTGAGGACTCAGAACAGAACCGGGGACACAAAGAGACATTGAACATATTATTATTACAAATATAATCATTATGTTTATGCTTCTGGAATATATATAATTTTAATTGTTAGCTGATGAAAATGATTTATTGAGACCATCAGGGAAAAGGTAGAAATATATTTAAATACATTATAATGTATTCCTATTGATGCTCCAACAGTGCCAAGGTCTCTACCTCTCCTCTTGGGTAGGTTTTTAACCTTCTCACACTCTTTCTCTCTGGATCTTTGGATTTCGGGTGAAACTTGAAGTTAATATTTAAACAGTTTGTTTGATCTTCTCGCTCCCCGATAGATTTATTTAGAATATACGACGTCCCCGTAGTGAGTTTGTGATTGTTTGGCTGAATAATAACATTCAGAGAGTTCGTATGTGGAATGTAAACCAATCACAAACAGTTTGCATCGATGCATTTATTGATCAAACAGTCAGAAATAAAGAAACTTGCTGCATGGAGGACCAGAGTGCGAGTTATTAAACTATATTGATTATGTGGTTGTTCAGTCTGTCGCAGCTGAAAGCAGAACTCAGATTTACATCGTTACAAACCGACGTTCTTACATTTGACTTTAACCAGCAGCAGAAACTCTCCAGAGATCAAACTGAGACAGAATATTGACTCTTCTTTGTGTCTCGCAGGTTCCAGGTAGATTTCACGTGTGGCAGCAGCGTGAAGCCGAGGGCCGACGTGGCGTTTCACTTTAACCCGCGGTTCAAGAAGTCCCCGTGTATCGTCTGCAACACGCTGCAGGGCGGGCGCTGGGGCTCAGAGGAGATCCTGTACCAGATGCCGTTCACCGTCGGAGGGACGTTTGAGCTCATCTTCCTCGTCCTGAAGGACAAGTTCAAGGTGAGACGAGCTCCTGACGCTGGGACAGTTTGTATGAAGGGTTTGACTGAATGTCTGAGTGTGTCCACCAGGTGGCGCTGAACGGAGGTCACGTGTTGGAGTACAAACACAGACTGGAGCTGGAGCGGGTCGACACTCTGGCTATATCCGGAAAGGTCAAAGTTCAAGCTGCGGGCATCCTCCCGAGCTCGGTGAGTCCGTCCAGATTCTGCTGGTTTTACTTCATGTGATTAAAACTCGTGAAGATTTGATGAATTAAATGTTTGTTTGTTTGTTTGTTTGTTTCTTGTTGTTTTTCAGAGTTCAGCTTCTCCGGAAACCAGTTTGACCAGCCAGGAATCCCTGAGGACAAACGCACCCGTCAGAGTATGTTAAAGTTCCTGTTTGTTCCACTGACAGACTCAGGTTGTTATTGTCAGTGTCTGACAGCATTATGGAAAGGATCCCTACAGAGATAGACCTTTAGTTTAACCACAAACAGTCGTAATATCAATATCACTCTCCACCAGACTCCAGAGACAGAAACACTAATTTTACCTTCAGATCATCAGAACTTCATTAAAGTGAACAGAAACAGAATAAAACTCATTAAAAGCGTCTCTGTTAGTGTTTCCAACAATCACCAACTCTGGTTTGGTGGAAATAAATCCTTAATTCACCGACGTAGATGATAAAAACAGCAGTTTCAGTCGGAGCAGACCGGCTATGGAAACAAACCACAGAGAGGCTGCGATACAACACAGGCAGAGGGAGAGAGACACCATGTGACTCTGTGACTGTATATAGAGAATATAATGTTTAATATCTCATATATAACCTTTAATATTATGTTTTATATGTTTATAATCTCTTTCAATGTTTTTATTTATATGAATTTTAATGTTTTCTTTGTCTTTCAGTCAATAATCTCGTCTTCAGGCGACTTGGTGAGTTTTACTGTTGCATGATGGTCGATGTTGTTCAGGTTTATATTGTGAATGTTTTTACAGTCAGAGTCCAAACTGCAAACCTCAGGTCTTTAATTTCTTTATTGGAAACATATTTTCATCATTAAACAATTACAGAAACAAACAAACTCATTCAGTCACATTTTCTCCCGTTGATTCGATTTATCTGAAGCTGTTCCGATGTTTGAGTCCTATAATGTTTATTTACCCGTTAACAAGATTATTAACTGTTATTGGTGCTTTTCTACTTTATACAAACAGTATTTAACCAAATCAAACGTTCTTCAGAGAAACTGTGGTTATACATCTGTTTACTTTTCACATTTAATGAAGAAACTAATTTGATTTTCCAGAATTCTCTCAATAAAAGTGAATCAGTGGAAGTTTGTCTGAAATATGAAGCTGAAATGAACTCCCTGTTTCCTTCTTTATCTCTTCATCATCAGTACTACCTAAATGTTAAGTACTGATAGTGGAGAAGAGAATTTACTTTAACTGTTGGATGTTTTCAGATCAGTGGAAGGATATTTCTTTATTTCTTTAATTCTCCTTCCTGGTTTCTGTATTCAGCTGATCTGAGATCTGGTTTGATGAGATCTCGTTTCCACAGAGCATTCCCTTCAGAGGAGAGCTGGTTAAAGGACTGAGTGTTGGACGCAGCGTCACTGTTAAAGGAGAGACTAATCAGAAAGCACAAAGGTAAACAACAGCTCCACACACAGTTCAATGTCACACAAAGTCACTTACAGCTCAGAAGGAAATCCTTAAAGTTTATAAAAACTAACATTTGTTGGTCGTCAGGAATCTCCTCAGCTGTTTGTGAATCAGCTGTTTGTGTTTCAGTTTCGCTGTGAACCTGCGAGTGTCCGGCAGCAGCGACATCGCTCTTCATCTGAACCCTCGTCTGAAGAAAGGAGTCTTCGTCAGAAACTCCTTCCTGTCGGAGTGCTGGGGCCCCGAGGAGACGAAGCTGGACTCCTTCCCGTTCACTGCGGGCCGATACTTCGAGGTAACAGACCAACAACCAGACACTCTGATACACTGGAAATGTTTCTGTTTACAATTTAACCTTCCTCATCATGATGATGATGATGATGCTTCATATAAACTCATACTGAGTTCAGCAGAAAGAAAAACAATGTCATTATTCTCTCCTGTAGAGCTCTTTTATTATTATTATTATTATTATTATTATTATTTAGAGATGTCCTGATCTGAGTCATTTAATATTGACTATATGCCAATAAAGAATCTCAAGTTAATATTTTTCCTGGATAATAGTTTAAAAACTATTATTAAATTAAATTAAATGATTCAAATCAATCTAATGTTTATACTTGACAACTGAATATCTCTGTGATGCATCCAAGCTTTTTCTTATAGTTTTATTTTTTACAAAATAACAAAATAAACATTTTCAGGGTGTCTGCAGGGTCCTAAAGTCTCTTTGAAATGTTGTATTGATCATTCTGTAACAACTAAAACATTAACAGATGTGGAACCAATATCAGTTTTCCTTTATATACTTCGTACTTTTACTGACAGTCTGGAGTAAAATACGTCTTAAAAAGTCTTAAATTTAACCAGTTGAAACCTGCAGAAACCCTGAATGTAGCTCTAATCACAACTCATTTTTTTAAAAGTAAAGTAAAAGATGTCTTTATAAATACCTCTTCTGGAGAATGTTTTAGCCTGTGCTGTGGCTGAATCAGTGTTACAGTTAGAAGAAAGCTATTACCACAGATATTAAAGTTACCCTGATATTGATCTCTGAGGTCACAGTAACGACGGTGTGTTTCTATGCAGATGATCATCCGCTGTGACTCGCAACAGTTCAGAGTTGCCGTGAACGGGGACCATCAGCTGGACTACAAACACAGAGTCCAGGACCTGAGCCGCATCACGCAGCTGGAGGTGCTGGGAGACGTCACGCTGCTGGACGTCAAGATCCTCTGAACTCTGACCTTTAACGCGCCCACGCCATCCTGTAGAACATATATATTTATATAATCAGTGAGGTTGGAGCGAGATATTTCTGAAGAGACTGAAACAAACTAACTGCTGTCAGTGATTCTTTAATTGTTCCTGTTAACGCACTTTGTGAAGGATTTAATTATCAGAGAACACAATGCATCATGGGAGTGTTCCTTTGTAACCAGATCAAATAAACTAACCACTTGAACCTTTAACGTTCTTCTGCTGAATTCTTTCTTATTTAGTAAAAAAACAACAGATATTCAGTTTATAGGAATTTAAACTAACATTATGTAACTTTTCTACCTTAAAATAACAGTTTTAAATCATTTTGATGAGTTTTAGAAGATGAACGTTGCCTCTAAAGAGCGTTTGGTGACATAAACGCTGCAGACAGACGGCAAGCTGTTGAACTACAGTCAGTAATATTAGCTGCCTGCTGAACTCACTGTCGACTAGTTTCAGATCATAAAGTCATTTTAACAAATGTACAGCCGTCCATATTTACCTCAGTGGGAATGTGACAAATACTATATATTGTTACATAATGTTGCTTTAAAAATTCTCACATTTGAGAAGCTGAAACTTTTATAATGTCATATAATAATATATATTAATCAATCATCATATTTGTGGAATATTTGCTTGAAACATAAAAGATGATCAGAATAGTTAATTTTCTGTCAATCAACTAATCAATTCTGCTCTAGAAATACTGAACGTTTTACTACACTACATTTATTTTAAAAGAAATAATTCCTTTTCTGATTTTCACTTTAACAAACAAACAAACAAACAAACATCCCTCCATTGATACACAGATTCATACCTTGATACAGTCACACACGTCTCCATGAGGGACGACTGCTCACATCTGACCCGGTACCGAGCTCCTGTTTCTGTCCTTTACTCTGTAAAAACAAAAATGTTTTAGTTGTAAAAAAATAAACCAAACCTGCAAAAAGTTGTGACAGTTTCATCCCTCGTTCATCGACACTCACCTCAAGCTGATGAAGACATCACAGGGACGTCGACCTCCGAACGTGATCTGTCCCAAGAGCTGACTGTCGTTGGTTGTCGGTGTGAGATAGAGACAGACTCTCAGGTCGCCGTGTTGTCTGCCATCGGCTGACTGGACCACTGCTGAAGGAACTCGCAGTGAGGACAGCTCTGCATCACCTGGAGGAGCGTCCCAATAACCGTTTTAAAAATGGTACAGCTCCGGCTGCAAACGGGACACATCTTAACGAGGTAATCAGTTGCTGTACGAGGGGATTCAGTGGAGGGACTGTGAATAAAGACGTGAATAAAGCTGCATCATTGATCCTGTTTACACCTGGAATTAACCTGTGATCACTTTCCCGCTCTGTGAGCACATTAATAGGATTTCACAGGCTGCTTTTGGAACAGTTGCAGACTAAAATACCTGATTTCACTGCAGCTTTTCTATAAAACTGCAGTGTTTTTAGTTTAAGGAAGTTACTGGCAAAAAAAGAACAAACCATATTAGGAAAATTGGTTTTGGCTCCATGTTGGTTGATCAATACACATTTTTCCCATAAACATTTAAAAGAGACTAAAAAAATAACTTTATACAATTAACATTAACTTCATTAATCCAATAAAAAAGACATTTTAACAGAATATAATATAATATAACAGAATATAATATAATATAACATAACAGAATGTAATATACTATAATATAATACAATATAATATAACAGAATATAATATAATATAACATAACAGAATGTAATATACTATAATATAATACAATATAATATAACAGAATATAATATACTATAATATAATATAATACAATATAATATAACAGAATATAATATAATATATTATGATATAATATAATATACTATACTATACTATAATATAATACAATATAATATAATATAATATATTATGATATAATATACTATACTATAATATAATATAATATAACAGAATATAATATAATATATTATGATATAATATAATATACTATACTATAATATAACAGAATATAATATAATATAATATATTATGATATAATATAATATACTATACTATAATACAATATAATATAACATAATATAATATAATATAATATAACAGAATATAATATAATATATTATGATATAATATAATATAATATAATACTGTAACAGCAGCAGTACTGTGTATTATCGTTCGTCAAGAGCCCGCCACGACAGTGATTGTGTCAGATGACATACTCGTGTCAGTAGTTTGGGCCTGAGTCGCTGTGGATGAAGAAAAAGGTTAAACAATAGATTTATAAGATATTATATTATTTATAAACACATTCACACCCTGTTGTTATCCGATGAAGCACATTTTATTGATTGATTTAATGATGAAGAAATGATATATATTCTGAGAGTGAAGGCTACAGAGAACTACAGCTGATGAGTGGAAACAAACATTGTGTGTAGCTTCAGCTCACTAACGACACATGGAACAGGTAACAAGATAATATTATGACTCACCTTTGCTCCTCCTGCTCGGAGTCACGTTAACCTGTCCAGCAGCATGTTTTGTGCTGACTGGTTCCGTCTGGCAGCCGATCTCTCTGCTCGGTTTAGGCTGAAACAGAAAACAGAAAACTGTTTTATGATTCTACTTTATTCATATTAATGACCTTTATTTCTGTATTATCTGAGGAAGGAAGACACCAGGAAACCTGCTAGCCTTCATACATATGGACTATCTCACCGTTAGACTGCAAACAAATGATTTATATATGAATAAATAGATTTGTTCTGATGCATCAATGTTTAACAGTGTGTGATAGCCCACAGAAAGATCTGGTCTACAGTTAAAGAGAAAACATTCCTCTTGACCAAAATATAAATATATATTATTATATTAACAACTGACAACAGACAAACATGATAGAGATAAAAGATAAAAGTGCTCCAGGCTCCAGAAATCAGGACTTATAAAGAAAGCTCAATAATAAAAACACTAAGATAAACAACCATTAGAATAAATAAGTAGTAACAACAACAACAACAACAACAATAATAATAATAAGTTGATCTTAACAGCTGCTAGAATAAAGCTAGTTTTATTTTTCATTGCAGTTTTCAATGTATTGACAGATTTGTACACAAAATCTGATCAATAAAAATTCAGTTTGCTTCCTGTTTATATCCTAGCCGCATGCTCAGTGTGCACTAATTGTCACGTGACTTCAGGAATGTAAACATGGAACTAAATCCTCATATAAAAGTTATCTAAAGTCTAATATCACCAACTACTGTTCCACTCTGGAGGCTTAATGTTCACAATATTTATTATATATATAATATTTATCACTTTATAAACAAGATACAGACACTGTAAACTCTCCTGTAACAGCCGCGGGGCGGTCGGTGCTGCTGTCGGTGCTGCTGTCTGTGCTGCTGTCGGTATTGCTGTCGGTGCTGCTGTCGGTGCTGCTGTCGTCAGTATTGCTGTCAGTATTGCTGTCAGTATTGCTGTCGGTGCTGCTGTCGGTGCTGCTGTCGTCAGTATTGCTGTCAGTATTGCTGTCGGTGCTGCTGTCGGTGCTGCTGTCAGTATTGCTGTCAGTATTGCTGTCAGTATTGTTGTCGGTGCTGCTGTCGGTATTGCTGTCAGTATTGCTGTCAGTATTGTTGTCAGTATTGCTGTCAGTATTGTTGTCGGTGCTGCTGTCGGTATTGCTGTCAGTATTGCTGTCAGTATTGTTGTCGGTGCTGCTGTCGGTAGAGCTGTCGGTAGAGCTGTCGGTGCTGTTGTCGGTGCTGCTGTCAGTATTGCTGTCAGTATTGTTGTCGGTGCTGCAGTCGGTATTGCTGTCGGTAGAGCTGTCGGTATTGTTGTCGGTGCTGCTGTCGGTATTGCTGTCAGTATTGCTGTCAGTATTGCTGTCAGTATTGTTGTCAGTATTGCTGTCAGTATTGCTGTCGGTACTGCTGTCGGTAGAGCTGTCGGTAGAGCTGTCGGTGCTGTTGTCGGTGCTGCTGTCAGTATTGCTGTCAGTATTGCTGTCAGTATTGTTGTCGGTGCTGCTGTCGGTATTGCTGTCAGTATTGCTGTCAGTATTGCTGTCAGTATTGTTGTCAGTATTGCTGTCGGTATTGCTGTCGGTACTGCTGTCGGTAGAGCTGTCGGTAGAGCTGTCGGTGCTGTTGTCGGTGCTGCTGTCAGTATTGCTGTCAGTATTGTTGTCGGTGCTGCAGTCGGTATTGCTGTCGGTAGAGCTGTCGGTATTGTTGTCGGTGCTGCTGTCGGTACTGCTGTCGGTGCTGCTGTCGTCAGTATTGCTGTCAGTATTGCTGTCGGTGCTGCTGTTGGTATTGTTGTCGGTATTGTTGTCGGTGCTGCTGTCGGTGCTGCTGTCAGTATTGCTGTCAGTATTGCTGTCGGTGCTGCTGTCGTCAGTATTGCTGTCATTGCTGTTGTCAGTATTGCTGTCGTCAGTATTGCTGTCGGTAGATTTGTCGGTGCTGTTGTCGGTGCTGTTGTCGGTATTGTTGTCAGTATTGCTGTCGGTGCTGCTGTCGGTATTGCTGTCGGTATTGTTGTCGGTGCTGCTGTCGGTATTGCTGTCGGTATTGCTGTCGGTGCTGCTGTCGGTGCTGCTGTCGGTAGAGCAGTGTTTGGAACCGCGTCCCTCTTCAGCTGGAGCACTTCGGTGAAACCTGCGTCCACCTGCATGAAATTAGAGAAACAATCTCGGGTAAAATGTCGGTTGCAAACTCCAGCTCTGGGCGGGAGGACCCGGTCCGGAAGACCCAGAGCTCGGAACCACTGACGCCTCATCGTGATGTCCGCTGGGAAGCTGTGCAGTCCGGAAGTGTTTCTGCAGCCGGGAGAGCAGCACTGCCGACCCATACTGGGTCCTGTTAATGCTATCAACACACAGCCAACAGTCAGTACGACCTTCTATCTGATTAGTAGATCTCAACCTGACGTGTAATGGGGCACAGCGCCACCTGCTGTACAGAGTGAGAGACAGCAGGGCTTTACATTAATTTATATACATCAGGTTACTTTATATTGAAGTAAAATAAACTATATGTTGTGATACAGTCAGTGATTGGTTTGTCTGTTCTGGGCCACTGTAGACAATAATGAAAATATAACTATAAATATTAAAGTTAATGTCTGACAATAGACCTTCCTTAATGTTTCATACTGGACCTTTAACACATAATAAATAACCTGCAATTATTGTGTTTATCAAACAATATAAACATATTTACAACAATAAAATAGTGAACTCGAGCTAAACATTTAATTTCTTAAAAAAAAACATGATTAACTGTATTATTAATATGTATTAGTAGCACTTTATATGAAAGGTGCATTATAAAGTTTTATTGTTGCAGAGGTCACATAAAGCACCCTATAAGAAGTGTTAACTGAAACTATATTAACAGTAAATCTCAGCTGTTTGAAATCAGAAGAAAACAGAGACACAATGTTTGTTTTTTATAACTTTATTATAAAAAAAAGTCATTGCTAAAAACTGTACATAATTAAACTATCACAATATAAAAATCTGGAGTTTACATTTTATTACAAACTGCTGGTAAACCTTTATTTACACAAACAGGCTGCAGAGAGATTTCATCACAACGCAGCTTTTAAAAGTTTATCTTCTGTATTTGTGGTTGCAATCCCAGCATGCACTGGGTGAGAGGTAGAGTACCAGTCTGTCACTGCGGTTTGTAACTGGACACCAACGTCCTCCTGCAGCGTGGAGTCAAAGCACCGAGTCCTTAGTGTGACACTGAGTGCGGGTCGGTCCGGGTCGGTCCTCAGAAGTCTGCGTCCAGCCTGAAGGTGTTGTCTGTGGCTCCGGACATGACGCCCATCCTCTGGTACTCGCCGACCCGCTTCTCAAAGAAGTTGGTCTTTCCCTCCAGAGAGATGTTCTCCATGAAGTCGAAGGGGTTCTCCACCCGGTAGATCTATAGAGACACAGCAGAGGTCAGTTCCTCATATCTAGAGCACTAACAGCCACAGCAGAGGTCAGTTCCTCATATCTAGAGCACTAACAGCCACAGCAGAGGTCAGTTCCTCATATCTAGAGCACTAACAGATACAGCAGAGGTCAGTTCCTCATATCTAGAGCACTAACAGACACAGCAGAGGTCAGTTCCTCATATCTAGAGCACTAACAGCCACAGCAGAGGTCAGTTCCTCATATCTAGAGCACTAACAGACGCTCACATTAGGAACATTTAAGGAGGTTCTGGTTCTGACAGTAATTCCTCTTTAAGCTACTTTAATCTGCACTAGAGACGTTCTGCAGGATGAGAACTGGAGATAGAACAGATATTCAGATAGGACCGGTTCTGGTTCTGGATCAGTGGGGTCTGTTCAGAGTGGCGTCTGTCTCGTGCTGCTGTTGGTCTGTCAGTGAACCACTCGTCCTCCAATCAGACATCAGCAGCAGCACTCAGCCCCCATCACTGGCTGAGGTCCGTACCCCTGCGCTTCTCATCATCACAGACCCGATCCTCCTCCAACTACCTGCAGCCAGTGGGCCGGCCCTACTGGGAGCTGTGGTTTCACCGGGACCGGGTTTACCTTTGTGAAGCCGAGCTCCAGCATCAGTCTGTCGGCCACGAACTCGATGTACTGTTTCATCAGCCCGCAGTTCATCCCAATCAGCTTCACCGGCAGAGCCTCCGTCAGGAACTCCTGGACACACAAACGGGGAACCATTAAAACCATTAAGACCAGTAAAAGCATCAGAACCAGTAAAACCAGGATCTGCATCAGGTTGAGGACCGACCTGCTCGATCTCCACGGCGTTCTTGATGATGTTGGTGACGGTTTCTGACGACGGCTTGTTCACCAGGTGTTTGAACATCAGACAGGCAAAGTCACAGTGCAGACCCTGAAACCAGTAACACACACACACACACACACACCGTTACACCCTGAAACCAGTAACACACACACTCTAAATATTGATCAGATGCTCCGATCGATAATCAATCACCTCGTCTCTGCTGATCAGCTCGTTGGAGAAGGTCAGTCCGGGCATCAGGCCTCTCTTCTTCAGCCAGAAGATCGCAGCGAAGGAACCAGAGAAGAAGATTCCCTCCACGGCGGCGAAGGCCACCACGCGCTCACCTGGAGGAACCACAGAGTCACGATCAATACCCGATAGAAGATCAATACCAAACCCCATCGATCGGGAACATCACGGCGAGCAGCTTTACCGTAGTTGGCGTTCTTGTTTCCGATCCAGTTGATCGCCCAGTCGGCCTTCTTCTTCACACACGGCAGAGTCTCGATGGCGTTGAACAGGTATTCCCTGTGGGTCAGTAAAGGCAGCGTCAGAGACCAGCACAGACCAGCAGGGTCCAGTACAGACCAGCAGGGTCCAGCACAGACCTGCAGGGTCCAGCACAGACCAGAACCAGAGCGCTGTCTCACCTCTCTTTGGGCTCCCTGATGTAGGTGTTGATGAGGAGGCTGTACATCTCTGAGTGGATGTTCTCCATGGCGATCTGGAAACCATAGAAACACCTGGCCTCCGTCACCTGCACTTCCTGGGAGAAGCGCTCCACCTGGTGGTCAAACGGAGAACAAAGGTGAGACAACCAATAAAGATCATTGATCTGAAACAGAATATTCTGAGTTTTACAGATTATTTGATTAAAGTTTGTCTTCTTGTTCCGACAGTCGGAGAGAAACTGTGGAAACATCAGACACATTATTCCTCCTGTTTCTGCCTCGCTGCGTTCGAGTGTCTGAGACTAAAACCAGAGAAATAAGAAGCGAGCGCTCTTCCTCACCAGGTTCTCGTTGACGATGCCGTCGCTGGCGGCGAAGAACGCCAACACGTGAGAGATGAAGTACCTCTCCTCGTCCTTCAGAGCCTCCCAGTGCTGCAGGTCCTTGGACAGATCCACCTGAACAAACACGCTCCGTTAACATCTCCTCATCCAACAGCTGCTCGTGTGACGGCGTTCATAAAGAGAGGACGCCACGCCGCCGTACCACACATTGCTCTCCACTGACAACCTGAACCACAGACACTGGTCCACACGTACCTCCTCTGCGGTCCAGAAAGACGCCTCGGCCTTCTTGTACATCTGCCAGATGTCGTGGTACTTGATGGGGAAGATGACGAAGCGGCGAGGGTTTTCCTTCAGCAGCGGCTCCTCCTCTTCCTCACCGCTGCTCTTCTTCACAGCTTTGGGCTGAAACACAAACAAACAGCGTCCGTCGACCACGAGCTCAAACACACGTTTTACAACCCGTCTGTGGGTTCGATTGTTAACGGCCGACTTTACTAATAAAGTTTAAATCAGAGCTGAAACGTTCTCCGGTTCCTCGACTGTGAGCTGCTTCTCTTTAATATAATATATAATAATTATAATTTATATCATCACAACCTGAAGATCTGTCAATAAACTAATCCGTAACAACGGCAATACGTTGATTGATCAGTTTGTCAATAAAAGCCCAATGTGACCAAATATATTCAATTTAAAGTCACTGACGACTAAAGAAACACAAAGTATTCACATTATAGAAGATAAAATCAGAAAATGGACTTTTAAAATGTTTAGTGATTAATAAAGAGCTGACAATGGACTGATGATCAATAATCATTAGTTGGAGCTCTCTGACTTCAGTCTGCTGCAGTTAAACTATATTAAATATATATTATAATGTGCATGAAGCCAGAGTTAAAGATAAAATGTGTTTAAAGAGTAAAATAATGTCAGAATATGAAGATAACCGATGAGCCGAGCTGTTGTGAGTGAAGAGTATTCAGTTATAATCTTTTACATTCTGGTTGTTCAGGTATTAAGAAGCCTCCAGAATAAAGTAATAAAGCTGTAAATGGAAATCGATTCTCTAATAAACCGGAAGCAGTATCAACAGCTGATCGTCCATGTTGGCGCCTCAACCGACATTTTAGGCGCCACATGACGTCAATAACCGGCACAAACTGCTCGTTATTGACTTTAATATGAACCCAGAACATCTGTCTGCAGCAGCTGTTCAACATCTGGAAGCTTTCAGCAGCTTTGGATCCACTTACCGGAGCATCGTCGAAGATTTTCCGCGCGGTTTTGGACGCCAGGATGCGGGTCGTGTTCAGACTCGGTGGCTGGAAGACAAACGGACACAAACTCCTTCATTTAGTGACCGAAACACGATTTATACCGCGAATTAATGCGTTTATTGTACCGCTCAAACACACTTTATATCTGCAGCTAGCACACTGAACCGGGCAGGAAATGGCTGCCGGCAGTTACAACTTAAAAACAGTGTAATTGTAACTTCAACCGGAGGTTTTACCCGTTAAACGGATCATGACTCGACAGTTTTAAGGTATTTTAGTTCTCACCGTGTTTTCTTTGTCCACAGACATTTTGTTGAGCTCACTGCTGAGTGTGTTTTCATTCTTGACGGAAAGAGGAGAGCGAGCAGAAAGCATCTTGGTTCCTTCGACTGAAGAGAAATAAAAAGATAAGTTAATAAATTAAAAGTTGGAGTAAAAAGCAGCAGACAGTGTGAACTAACGAGCGGCGGACACAGACGGAGAGCACAGACTGAAGCGGCTTCTGTTGGCCGCTCGCCTTTTTATTGAAATCTTCGCGCTAGAACGCAGCTGGCCAATAGGAACGCAGCTCGCGGCGGCTCTTTAAACTGACGCAGCGAACGGAGCCAATCAGGGGGCGAGCCGCGCTCACGTGCCACCCGGAGCTCTGCGGGAGATTCAAACGGCTTTGTTCGTGCGGGGTTACAAAACCGCCCGAAACCGCAGTTACACAACGAAATGAGCCTTTATGCAACAACTGTGACAAAGACACGCATTTATTTCACTTTAACAACAGATACACTGAGATTGTACAACTGTTAAATAAAGTTAAAATAACGTTGAAGCCGCTAAAAGTCCAACTGAGTTCCGTATTGAGAAACAACAGCTTGTTAAATGTTTAATTTACTATATTAAAGGTTAAAGTGTAAACAGTTCTCTGTATAGTTACACATCAGCTCAAACATCCTGTTTATAATAAACATTATGACATTTATTTATACTGTTAATTACTGGTTGGTTTCCCGCCGCCGCGCTTTTCTTTGTTTGTTTAATATAAATAAAGATGTCGTCACCAGCTGACAGTTTAGCGTTATTTTCTTCAGCACAAATAATCACAACTCTACATTTATTAGTTATTTATATTTACAGTTACATTCAGAGTTTGGTTTGATTATCGGTGATTGATTATTGATTGAAAGTCTCGCATCAGTTTCCGTCTGAACGGGAGATCAGCTGTTGGGGATGGAGCGCTCTGATTGGCTGTTGGAGAAGAAACGTCACCGGCTGTGAATGTAGGTCAACGGTCGGAGTCGCCCCCCCGCGGCAGAGTCCGGTACTGCAGGTCCTCTAATACACAGTGCACACGAGTTTAAATCTTTATTTAACATGAGAATAACAAAACATCTGCTTTATTTATGTTGTTTTTATTTATTCATTTATTACTAATATTTATATAAATGTATTTTACACTTGTTTTTGGCAATGTTTCCCCCAATAAAGCCTCTTTGGACTGAATTTAATTGAATTAAATAAGATGCTGAAACTTGTTTTGGAGTTGGATATTAGTTCTTATTAAATTTGTTGTAACATTTCTGATATTTTTTTCTTTATCTGTTTTCTCGCTTTGACAGAAGACAATAAAGCTGAGTAAGAGGATATAATACAGAACAAAAGTATTATACGTCAAAATGTCTGCTGTGAAAAAGGTCTGTTGACTTAAAAAGGAAAGAAAAAAGAGGGAAATTAAAATGCTGTAATATACAAGATCCATGATTTACATTATTTTCTAGAACTTGTCCCATTACAGTCTAATAGAAAACATTTTCTTTCCGTCCTAAAGAGTCTAAATACTCAATCTAATCACCAGCTGTATGTATTTCTGGTTTTAGCCACTTCCTACTAACAGAATAAGTGTCTGACATTAGAGGTAATAATGTTATTTACAGCCCAAACATCATAAACCACAAAAGTTCTTCAACCAGTCTACAACCCTTTATCTTCAGAGCCTCGATTCAGATAAAGAAAAAAACACAAACATTGAATAAAATATATAAAATAAAAGAAACTTGTAGAAACCAACCTGATAAAATGACAGAATATATATATAATAGTAATATTTCTGTACTTTTAGTTGAGTAATTATTAATTCAGTATATTATATTGATGTGTGTGTGAGCTGCAGTACCGCCTCCCGCCGCAGGGTGTCGCTGTTGCTCCGCCTCCAGCAGCCTCCTGTTGTTATTTATTTATTTAAATCTTTTTTTATTCATTTTCTTTGGCTGCAGCTGAATGTCGGTCAGTAAGGCAAGTGGGCGGGTACCTCGTCAGCCAATGACGCAGCCCTCTGACACGGCGTCGTCCGCTCCCATTGGTCACACCCCCTGAGCGGCGGCTCCTGATTGGCTGGCCGTTGTTACCGGGTGCTGTGGGGAGAGAGAGAGAGTTGTATAACACAACACGTAACAGCGCCGCTGTAGTCGAGCAGAAACCTCCTCTCCGGGACAATGTATGCGTTTCTGTGCGTTTCTGTGCGTTTCTGTGCGTTTCTATAAAGCAGCTGAGCCGTTACACTCTTATCTGTGACCCGCATTCACAACAACGTCCAATAAACTCATCTAAAGGAGCTTTTTATTTATTATTAACTGTCTAATAATGTACAATTATTATTATTATTTAATATTCATACGGTGGTAAATAATCACTTTCATCAATATTTGCCTGTAAATAGATATTTTAGCTTAAAAACAAACATTATTAATAGCAATAAGTATCAATAGGTGGCATTAGAAATCAATATATTCTTTTATTATCCACACTTCTTTTTACATTTAACTTAAATGTGGCCAGAACAATCATTAAATTCAGTTTTTTAACATTTTATTCTGAAATTTAATGTAATTTAATGAGTGTTACTGTAATTTATTCAGTGGAAGAAGAAGTAGTCAGGATCAATAAAACAGTTTATAAATACGATCATAAGTTACAATACTTCTTTAAAAATGTCACTTTTATATAAAATTAGCGACAAAATCCAAATAAAAGTAACCTGATGTTTATATTAATGATTAATATTATTGATAATGAATTAGCCACGATGCTAACCTGTTGTATTTAAAATACACAACAAATAAAAGCGAGAAACAAACAAACAACACTTTATTTTATGGTACATTTTTATTATAAAAGCCACTCTTCACCTTCGCTTACAGGCCAATGTTCAGAGAGGGATTATTCCGATATAAGCCGTTATTATTAAGAATAACATTTAATAACTTGAGGTATTTTCTTACTGGCTACACTATGGGCCAAATCAATATATCAAAAAACAGCAACTGTCCTCAACAAATGTTTATTAAATAATAATAATAATAATAATGTGTAAAGCAAAGAGAGTAGGTAGTATCACAGTGAGGAATACTGTCAATAACTCGCACTGTCGATAAGATTGGAATACACGTAACATTCATATAGATATCAATAATCAATATATTTACAGTATTTACAGTCACACACAAACAGAAGAAGAAGTCATCAGCATAAAGAAGCACGATACCGAGGCTTTGGCAAATTATATAAAGAGTGCATACAGTTTGATAAAGAGACATTTACACATGTAAGTAAACATGATTATACACGGAGAGAGAGGGAGAGAGAGAGGGAGGGAGGGGGGAGGGAGAGAGAGAGAGAGGGAGAGAGGGAGGGAGAGAGAGAGAGGGGGAGGGGGGGGGGGAGAGGGGAGGGGGAGGAGGGGAGGGGGGGGGAGAGAGGGGGGGGGGGGGGGGGGGGGGGGGGGGGAGGGGGGGGGGGGGGGGGGGGGGGGGGAGAGGGGGGGGGGGGGGGGGGGGGGGGGGGGGGGGGGGGGGGGGGGGGGGGGGGGGGGGGGGGGGGGGGGGGGGGGGGGGGAGGGAGAGAGGGAGGGGGGGGAGGGAGAGGGGGAGAGGGGGGGAGAGAGAGAGAGAGAGAGAGGGAGAGAACAAAAACAAGCAAGATTTTATAAATCCAGTGCAATGTCAGGTTCTTGTTGTTCGGTGATGAGTAGCAGCCGGTCGGTGAGTTTGTGGTCTGTGGGAATAAAATGTCCTGAGCAGGGCGGGAAACTCCGGCTGCGACTGCGAAGGTCTCGACGTTAATTCAGAGACGAAGCTCCAACAATGTGACTCTGTGGCAGCTGGAGCTTTAAACAGACCATAATAAACACTGTGTGTTTAAACACAGGCTCTAACTCTGCAGTTATAAAGTTTAACAAACATCAGATTTATTTATTTATAAATCCGATAACGGAGGAAACCAGGATCCCAGCTACATGCTAACGCTAGCACGTTTATCGTACTAATTGTGCAAATGTTAGCGTATTAAAGTTGTTAGCATGCTAACGAGGTCAACGTGCCTCATTACCATGCTAATACGCTAACGTTAGCACGCAGCTGACCCTGAGGAAACCTCCGTCCTGTTGTTGTTGTTGTTGTTGTTGTTGTTGTTGTTGTTGTCGACGCAGCCGGAGCTCAGCCGAGTGAAGAGCTGTAGAGTAGAAAACATCCTCCTGATGTGGAGCTGATTGAATCATCCATCACAGTTTACTGTTAGAGCCCCCCCCCGGGTGCCCCCCGGGTGCCCCCCCGGGTGCCCCCCCGGGTTCCTGAGTCAGTTGGCGGCGGGAACCAGGACGCCGACAGGAAGTGGCGAGCTCCTGTTTTGGCCCTTGGGCAGCGCCACCTTGTTGAGGTCTCGGGTGTCGGCGGGCCACGAGGACGCCCTCTTGGTGGTCATGTGCCGCCGGGCGTGTTTGGTCAGGTGGTCGCTGCGCATGAAGCGCCGGTCGCACACGCTGCAGACGAACTTCTTCTCGCCGGTGTGCGTCCGGCGGTGGCGGGAAAGCTCGTCGGAGCGGGCGAACTTTTTGTCGCAGCCCTCCCAGTGACAGCTGAACGGCTTCTCACCTGCAGAAGAAGAACAGAGGAGCCTCGTCAGAAGGTCAAAGGTCAAAGGTCAGAGAGTTGAACTTTACCTAGGTAGCTGCTGGCGTCTCTACCTGTGTGCGTGCGCAGGTGAGCCTTCAGGTGCGAGCTCTTGAAGTACGTCTTCTTGCAGCCGGGGAAGTTGCAGACGTAATTCCGTCTGCGGGAGAAGTCGGCCTGCGAGGCGCCGCCGCTCGCTCCCGTCGGCATGTAAACGGGCGCCGGGGCCAGGGGGAGGAGCTTGGTGTTGCCCAGGGTCATGACAGTCTGCTGGCCCTGCGGCGGCTGGGAGACGGCCGGCTGCGGGACCACGAACATCACGGTGCCCTGCGGCACGGCGGAGCCCACCAGGAGGGGCTGCGCGAAGCTGGAAGGAGACTGGGGGAGGATGGGCTTGTGCCCGCCCGGAGTCTGCACCTGAACCGGAGCCTGGACGAAGGCGGAGATCATCCCCGTCCGGCTGCTCACCGGGAACACCTGGCAGAGGACCGGGGAGGAGGAGACCGGGGGGAGGAGGAGACCGGGGAGGAGTGGGGGGGCGACGCCGGGGAGGGAGGAGAGGGCGGGCTGTCGGGAGGCGCAGGAGGTCCGTCCTTCTCCTCTGGAAGTGTCTGTGGGAGGCCCAGCTGAGGCGGCGAGGAGGTTTCTGACGGCTGGGTGGCGGCGGGAGGCGGCGGTGGAGGAGGAAGGCGGTCGGCGGTGTGGCGGATGACGCTGGTGACCATCGCTCTGCCGGGCGGCGCCAACTCTGTCTGAGGCGGGAGCGCTGAGGTCTCTGAGGCGAAGGAAGGGGGGGAGGAGGAGGAGGGACGGGGGAGGCAGGTGTGGGAGTCGCTGAGGAGGGCGGAGCCAGGGCGGGGTAAGACTGGTCTGGAGGCGGAGCTTAGAGCGGTGGCGGTGGCGGTGGCCTCGGCGAAGCTCGGACTGTGAGGCGGAGTCATACACTGAGGGAGGGAAACAGAGGTCAGTGTCATTCCAATCAATCAATGAATCGATTAATTAATCAGCAGGAAACAATAATGATTGTGTTTTATTACATACATTAAATATATAATATATATAATACTATTAATAATATAATATATAATAATAATAATAATATATAATAATAATAAATATAATAATAATAATAATAATATATAATAATAATAATATAAATAATAATATATAATAATAATAATAATAATAATAATAATAATAATAATAATAATAATAATAATATAATATATAATAATAATAATAATATAATATATATATATATAATAATAATTATATATATATAATATTAATTATAATATATAATAATAATAATAATAATATTAATAATAATATAATATATAATAATAATAATATATAATAATAATAATAATAATATATAATAATATAATATTCATTTATTTTATTGTTTATTATTCTCCGGCGGTGGGTCTGGTGTTTCCTACCAGTGACGACAGAGCGATCAGGTCTTTGGGAGCGTCCGCCGCCTCCGGGTGGAGGTGGATGGAGTCGCAGGAGTCGGAGGTGGGCGTCAGTGGGCGGGGCTTGTGCAACCTTTGACCCCAGAAGCTCATGCTGACGAGCGCCTCGGCGGCCTCGAGGTCGTGGTACTCGACGCACGGCTTCAGCTCCATGGTCGTCGCCTGCCGGCCGTCCATACGGTCAACCTGAGGAACATCAGGAGGTCAAAGGTCGCTTACATCTCTGAGGGGGCGGGGCCTACGAGCATCATTGGTGACATCACAAATAGTCAGGAAGAGACTCGGTATGAAACAAGTTGCTCAGACGTTACAGGAAACTTTAGAAATCAACTAAATGTGCAAATTAAACGAGGTAGACTCAAACAATATTACTGTAGATGTCTGAGGAGATCTTTAACTTCCACTCGTGTTTCTTATACGGACGTTTAAAAGCAGTTATTATTATTATTATTATTATTATTATTATTATTAACATCTTTAATGTTTGACGTTTCCTCCATGACGACGTCAACCTGCTGTCTGGCCCTCGTTAATCCTTTAGGAACGGAGGCGCTCGTCTAATTAACAATGATGTCACTGTTTTACTCCTGAGCCACAATAATAACAATAATAACAACAATAATAATAATAATAACAATAATAATAATAATAACAACAAAATAAAAAAAAAAATAACAACAATAATAACAACAATAATAACAATAATAACAACAATAACAACAATAACAACAATAATAACAATAATAAACATAAGTGTGGTCATTAAGCAGCTGAAATTACAACAATATAAAATAAATAAATGTAGGTGGGAGGTGACCGGGGGGACAAAGGGCTCCTGGGTGGGAGGCTAAGTTGGATGGCATCTGGCGAATGCTCAGCTGCACGTACAGGAAGGGGGGGGCGAGCGAGGGGCGAGAGACTTAGATATATAGACACAGAGAGAGAGAGAGAGAGAGAGAGAGAGAGAGAGAGAGAGGGGCCCCACTGCAGCGGGTACACCCAGCCGACGGGGAACCTCCCCTGAACCCAGAATAGAAGACGGGAGGTGGCGTGCCAGATATTAACCCCCCCCCACCGCCAAAAAAGAAACAAGCCACGCCCCCTCCCTCCTCCCTCATTAACATGCACCGACTCGCCCCAGAGAGAGAGAGAGAGAGAGAGAGAGAGAGAGAGAGAGAGAGGAAGCTCCCAACAGGAAGTATAGTTGGAGAAAACAAAGTCAATCTGTTGCAGCAAACACACACACACACACACACACACACACACAGACACACACACACACACACACACACACACACACACACACACACACACACACACACACACACACACACACACACACACACACACACACACACACACACACACACACACACAGACACACACACACACACACACACACACACACACACACACAGACACACACACACACACACACACACACACACACACACACACACACACACACACACACACAGACACACACACACACACACACACACACACACACAAACAGACACAGACACACAGACACAGACACACACACACAGACACACACACACACACACACACACACACACACACACACACACACACACACACACACAGACACACAGACACACACACACACACACACACACACACACACACACACACACACACACACACAGACACACACACACACACACACACACACACACACACACACAGACACACACACACAGTATTGTGCTCCGGCGCTGTAATTTCCCACGCAGAAGATGACACAAACACACCACACAGCAACATGTAATGAGATTACAATGCAGAGCCATTACTACTCTCATTAGCCTCATTATTATTGATTAATGTCACACCTGCTGGTTGACAGCAGACACCTGATTGAACCCACAAAGATCTGATCATATTTATTGATTTTAATTGATTATTGACTTTATCTTTTAATTCTGATGCTGTTGTTGTTTTGTTTGTGTCTCTTTGTTGTTTCCATCTGCAGCTTTATCAATAAACAGAGTCTGATGGATGGATGGATGGGGAACAGAAGAACATATTGATCTGATGCTGATATTCATAGTGTGATTGACTCTCAGTGTTCCTCCTCAATCACTGGCTGCTCTTTATCAATGGGATGATTTCCTGTTTCCTTTCAGAATAAACTGCATATATATATAAACACACTATTTCACACAGCAAACAATCATTAATCAATACATTAATTAACCAGAATAATGTCTACAGGCAGCTCCACACACACACACACACACACACACACACACACACACACACACACCTTATTGATTTAATATCATTATAAATGAAACATTAATTATAACCACAGACTAAACTCAATGTGACTCTGCAGCAGAGCATCTTTAAACTTCATCAGACAGAGATGCATTGCGGTGATGCAACTGTTGTGAACACACACACACACACACACACACACACACACACACTGGGTTCACTATGACCTCAAATAAACCAGCAGACAGCTAAAATAAGACAATAACAGCTGATCTGAAGCAGCTTTAAAGCACCGGAGCTGACCTGAGACCAGCCTGTTGTTGTCCAGGTAAACACAGCTCCCTTACAACAACAACAACAACAACAACAACAATAATACTACTACTAATAATAATAATAATAACAGCAACTTTATACTGAAACAAGCAGCCGCTTTTAGCGCACGAGAAGAAGACTCACCTGGCAGGAAGTGAAGCTGAGCATGAATAAAGCAGGAGAAGAAGTAGTTGTAGTTGTTGTAAAGGCAGAGACAGTAGCGGGAGTGTGAGCAGTCAATAATCTGAGCCTCTGCCAGCAGACTGCTTCAGCTGAGAGCAGCCAACAACAAAAAAGAAAAACCAGAAAAAAAAACACAGAAACAAAATTGCGAGCAGTCTGGCGGGTGGTAACGAGCAGCCAATCACAGGCAAAGGTGTAGCGGGCGGCGGCCAATCAGCGGCGAGGCGGTGCGTGCTCAGTACGTGATCGACACGCCATTGGCTCGACGCGGGGTGCGTGGCTGTCGGGGGGCGTGGCCAGGGAGTCAGCGGTGTCAGAGTAAACCCGGTGAACCCGGCAGCGCGCGCTCGAACTGGGGGAAAGGTTGGGAGGCAGACAGGCGCGAGGCGGGACCGCGACACGGCGCGAGGACGCGCGCGAGAGGCATGTTAAACTGCAGAGCACTTATAAATGTACAAAAATATAAATTATTATTAACAGAAAGGCTGTTAAACTCACAGAATTATAACGATAGTAATGGGAATTATAGATATTAACACAAATATCTGCCTGATTTTATTCATTTAAAAGGTTTTTATATGGTTACAAGTACAAATAGACTTGAACCTTTTATAGTTATTAACAAAAACATATAAAATATAGAGAATTATATTTTTATTAATGTTAATTATGGATATAAAATCAACTGTCTGCATGTTTTAATGTTTTTTTATGCTTGAAATGACAATTAAACTTTTAACAGCATTCATCACGTCATGGTCATCCAAAATATAAGATATTAATAAAAATATATATGTTTATATATTTATTTGACTCCTTTACATTTTAAAGATGTTTTTTATTACCTGAAATGACACATGACCGACACATTATTAGAATATTATGGTCATAAACTCACATTCATACAAATATATGTGTTTTTCCTCTTGATGTTTTTCATGTTTTGTTGTTTTTTTTATGGATGAAAAGGATAAAATGTATGTGTCTGTTGAATTATGTCTTAATCTGACACAATCAATCCATTAACTGATAAATAATCTGCAACAATTCTTTCATTTAAATCCATTTTTTAAGAATAAAATGTGTTTCCAGCTTCTGTGATGGGAATAATTGCTGTTTTTCACTCTTCTGTGATGGTTAATTGAATATAATGCAGAAACAAAGCAGTTTAAATATCATTTCCAGCCTGAATGTGTGTCTCTTACAGCGTCTACCTGCAGTGATAGACTCTGCTGTTACATGACGCTCATGTAAAATGTAGATGTAAACACAAGTGTGTGGGGGAGGAGAAGGGAGGACTGTGTGAACTACAGGAGCGAAGGAATTTCTTTCTTTCTTTGCAGATTCTCAACAACATGCATGTTTTTCTACATCCCACAGATAGTTGAGAATAAAGGAATATCTGTTTGTGACTCCTGGTTTCAGTGTTTCTCTGTTGTGTTCCTCCAGAAACAGACGGGTTCCTGCCGCAGGATGAGGAAGAACAACCAGAATAATAACACGTGAAAGTGTCAGCAGGAGAAGGAGGAAGTTGTTTTTCTTTCTCTTTTTGAAGCGTTTTCTCTCCAGCTGCTGCAACGTGTTCGATATCGTTAAAGACGGAAACAAAGACGGAAATCAAAGATCTGAAAGACACAGACGGGAACAAAGGGAGAAAGAGAAGCTGCAGCTCGGAGGCCCTCAACATATTTCCTTATTGTCTTCTTCCTGTACCATTTTCCTCTCTGCTCTCTCTCGTGAGTCCAACCTCCTCCTCCCCCATCCTCACCCCTCCCCAACCGGGCCGATGAACCCGGGGACTCCTATGCGTCGAGGTTGTAAACAGCCTCTCCAATAAAGCAGTCCAGGGCGGGGCTAGAAGGCAGCCAGAGCCCCCCCTCACCCCCACACACCATCCTTCCTCCCCCATTCCCTCACACACTCGTGCACACGCCGGCCCAGCACCGGCTCCTTTGTTGTGGCTGAATGTTAACCCTTTAAGCTGCTGCGAGAGGCTGGAGGTCGAGCCCCACCGCCACGGCCACCGCCACCATCATCATCATCATCATCATCATCATCATCGGTGCTATATGAACAAACACAGGGAGGAGGAGGAGGGAGGGAGGGAGGAAGGTGGAGGTGATGATGGGCTGTACGTCACCCTGTCTGCAGACAAAGAGCTCGTTTGTGATGTTTCATGTGTTAGTGTTTGAGTGACAGGAGAGAACCGGCCTCAGATCACCCACTCGCCTTCAAACACCTCACAGTGGCGGCGGTGGCGGCGGTGGCGGCGGCGGCGGCTGGCTCGTCCCTGCAGCTCCACACAGACCTGATAAACAGCTTCATTATTCAAGTGAATTAGCTCAACATGCTGCTGTTATAACAGTCTGCAGAGAGGGAGAGAGAGAAAGAGAGAGAGAGAGAGTAAACTGTAAAACTGGGACAAAAGCAGGATCTGGCAGCCGGCAGGGTGACGTGAGTTCATTTTCATTTTCAAGTTCAGTGAGGTTGTGAAATAAAAAAAAAAGGGAAAAACACACACGCAGCCTCGTCCATAAAAAACGGTTTCCAGGCAGAAAACGCTGCCAGACTCCTGCAGGAGGAAACGCTCAGCCAGCTGTTAGCGGGATGAAGTCAGAGCGAAGAACCTGCAGCAAACTCACCGTGAGATACCCTGAGGACCCTTCTGATCCGGGTTCAACAGGGAACTCTAACGTGGTGGTTAGTGCGGCTCCAGACCTCATCGGATTCATTAAAATCATTTCTTCAAACTGGTGTTTTACTCACTGACGGCAGCAACCGGCCAATCAGAGCTCTGCAGGCGGGAGCACATAGTGGCCGAACTGTGTAATTACAGCGACGACTGTTCACCATAAACTTATGGTGGCTCGTTGTTTTACAGCGACGTCGCTCTTTTCTGAATTCGGTCCGATAACATTTTGTAAATCTAAACGAGCCGCACGATTAAATCGTTTTATCTCATTTTATATTAGGGGAGGGTTAAACTGGAAGTTAGCGGCTCAGTGACATGGTGGAGAGAAATTCACTTTAAACAACTAATTCTATC